>NW_024884364.1:13638653-13744382 GCF_019232065.1 Centrocercus urophasianus | reverse complement strand
TCTTTTTCTTTTTCTTTTTCTTTTTCTTTTTCTTTTTCTTTTTCTTTCTTTCTTTTTTTTTTTTTTTCCCTCTCTCTTCATTTTTTAAAATTTATTTATTTATTTATTTATTTATTTCCTTATTGGCATACAAGATTTCTCCCCAGAACAGTAAAAGGCAGAACATCTAATTTGGCTTGCCCATTTGAAACAGCATTTGAAGATTTTGTGGAGTGGCATCTGAAGCAATGGGGGTAAATTCACTGTTATCTTTGAGCTCAAAGGTATTATAAGAAGGTCTATCTCAGAGTGTTAACAATTACAAATTAGACATAAAATCAGAAGTAGCAAATACGGATAAGAGCTAGGAACATCATTAGTCTGGATAGGTATGGTTTTCATAAATGAAAAATGAGTATCTGAAGTGTACTGGACAGAACCTACTTTTTTATATGCATTTTATTTTTTTAAATAAGACAAAATATTTCATTAAAAAAGTCAGTAATGTATGCTGATGGTAATCTCAGGTAAGCGAGTTAATCCCTCTAGTTGTATTTTCAAGTATGTCTGGCCATTGGCAATTCTGGCTCCCATAGCAGCTGGATTAAAGCTTTGTATCCAAGCAAAGGAAACTGAAGGCAGCTGTTCACATTATTAGAAAGGACATGACAGCTTATCTGAACTCTATGGATACTCTATATAGAGTTAAATGACTCTATATGATACTCATCATAATGAGCACAGAAATACAAAATGTGAAAAATGTCAACAAAAACAAACAAAAAAACCCAAATTCACAACCAATCAACCAACCAGGAGACATATTATATAATGTGTGTTAGGGGATCGTTAGTGAAAGCCTGAGATCCTGTTACATACCACTGGATTCCCATTCACCATTTCTTACAGAGATTTTCTATACATTCAGATAGCCCTATCAAAGCTTGAGCACTGAAGAAACTACCTCATAGCTGAGGACTACAGGGAGACTCAAGCATTGCAAATAAAACCAAGTCCAAACTCAGAAAGAAAGTCATAAGTCAATATATAAATATCAACACCATCTCATGTAGACAACATGTGATGGAATGAAAAGCGCGCATCTGCTTTATATCAACAGGCATCTTTGGCAACATCTTGACATTCAAAATACTTCTGAGCCACAGCATAGTATGGCACGGATAAAAGGAATTTTATTGCACAGTAGTCAGAGCTTTGACTGGGCTATTATTGAATGCAGCTCTACCAACATAGATCTTCCCAAGTTATAGGTCAGAGGACAGTTTGAATATAGTCTGTTTATATCACTGATTATGAAAAAGAAGGCAGAAATGGCCACATTAAACTATATTCTATGCAGAAGCCCCTTAGGAGGCACAAGATAGGCAGAAAAGCATCTCTTTCCTCAGTTATGCTTCAGGCCCCAACACTGATGGCAGATTTTGAACTGAGGAATAGAAGAGGAATTGAAGAAAAGATGATGTGCACGGCTCTACCCTTTTTTTTGTTACTTTCCAGAGCTCCAGAAGGAGCAGGGGAAATGGGATATGAACTGGCTGCTCTGGTTTGTGCTGGCGATCAGGCAGGGACCAGGTGGCCGTTGTACGTATTAACCAAAAATATCACTTACAATAAACTTTATCCTTATTTTTCCCTTGAGTACCAGGGATGGGGTACAGAGCTGAGGCCTGTCTCTCAAATCAGCCAGACCAGTTCTACAGAGAAGTGGGAACACCAGCTTTTCTTCCAGACATATGAACAACCAAATGTCTCACAGTCCCCATTTGATTTTCAGGTACTATTACTTCCTCCCTTTCACTCTTTATCCCAACTGTGCAGTGCATGAGACTGATTTAGACTCAGGGTCTGGTAAGGCAAGAACAGAAGGCAGTTTCCTGTCAAAAGCCAAGCAGTGATGAAAAAAAAAACAAAACAAAACAAAAAAAAAAAAAAACAGTATTAGTTTTAAATTGAATTTGAAACAATTACATAGGAATAATTGTTTTGCTGTAAAAAAAAAAAATAGACATAGTACTGCCTTACTAATGTGTATTTTTGGTTCATCCTTTGCCATTTGGAAGTAGATCCCTACATGTATCTTTTAACTTAACTAAATTATTGAAAGCTATTAATTAGTTTATCTTCTGTAAGAATCTTTCCTCCCTCACGACCTTACATTTCAGGTTGAGAGCTTACCACAGTTTGAAAGTAAACTGCCTTGAAGCATACAGGAAACAGAACTGTGCCATACATAGCACAGAGCTATGTTAAAAAGAATGGAAAACATTCAAATCTAATGGCATCTAAGTAACTATGCAGAATATTTTCAAAGAACTTCATTCTTATATGCAAAATGAATATGCATCCAACATCACAGTAAGCGTCATCAATAAATGACCTCCCAGAACTCGCTATTTGCCTTATTTAAATTACCTGTAAAAAATAGAAGGGCCTCAAACTTGATCTCTTTTGCTCTCTGATAAGCTTAGGTTTGTTTCTTTTTGTTGCCTTGCTTTTACTACATTAAGGAAGGATTATAGGAGTATGGAAGTCCTCTTCAAATCTGTTCTTTCCTGATTGTGCAAAAGAATTTCGTAAAAGCAGTATCACACACAGATTGTCATACACCCCTAAAACAGGCTATCTTAAGTGCAGAGATACAAGAATAGTTGTCTACTCTTTGAGATTCCTTAGAGTTTTTGTGCAAGTTGCTCATTTCCACTGTAGCCCTTATCCCTTTGATTAATTCTCATCTCCGTTACTATCAAACCACTAAACAGAACAGAATCATAAAAAGGTTTGGGTTGGAAGTGACCTTAAGGAATATCTAGCTTCTCATGGCAGACCTCAACAAAGTATGGCTCCAACAGGGAAACTTCCTCAAACCTCTCCATAATGAACATCTGTGCTTGTGATACTTGTGCTCCTTTTTGCTAATGACCTATACTTCTACAGTGGTCTTTTTTCATTCCAGTAATATATTGGCTCCATCAATTTGCTGGCAAACTTCCTGTTTCTGATGTACTTGAAAAAAGTTTTTATTATCACGTCTTACACCCTTGCTCCTCAGAATCTTTTTTGTCTAGTTTTAATTTGGCTTCAAATTAAGATTGCCAGAAGCTTTATATTTTTTCTATGTTCTTCATTTGGATTTCCACATACTGAACAATGTCTTTTTACTCCTAATGACCCGTTTAGCTTGCTTTTAGCCATACAGGCTTCTCTTCTTACCCACAGTTCTTTTAGACTTAGGGAGTATTGGATCAGATTCCAAATAGTCTCTCTGAAATTGAGAAGGAAAAAAACCTAAGTTCTTCAAAGTTTGAAATGGAAAAGCTTGTCCACCTTCTAGTAGAAAAATTAAGGCTCAGAGTAAATTTCCCCATCTTATTTAGATGCCCCCTAAAGTCATCATAGTTTTCCAGAATGTATTTAAAAAGCATCTGAAAAGATTGTGGAGAATAACTTTCATGTGAGGAACCCTGGAGGTAGAAACTATTAGGTATGAGATTAAATTCTTCAATATGCAAAGAATCTACTTTCAGGTCTAAAAAGTTTAATCAGGTCTGATGAATTGATACAAGTTTGAAGAATTAAACATGAGCATGTACCAAGGCACTTAGGAAAAAAATACTGCAAAATTGATCATGCAAGAAGCTCCGAAGTGAATAATTCTCAAAGTATGTGTGTGGAGCTGGCAAAGACCATGCCCTTAAAACAGTGGCTGAAAGGGAATGTGTGATTCAGTAAATCATTCAAGCATTAAGCTTTCATCTTTGGAGCCCTGGTTTATACCCGACTGAAGCGTTAATTATAAATGTCTGGGGTATGCCTTCTTCACTTAATTAATCTCCACACTTACATGAATTGTGAATCCAGATCATAATCAAAAGCTCCTCTGGCACAGAAGACCTCTACTAACTGGAAGAGAAGGAAAGCCATTCTGGATCCAAACACAGCGTAAAGAAAACACATACATAAAAGCGTATAATTAATTTTGTATCAGATATGTTAAAAGATTAAGTTTTTCAGTCAGCAGTGACCTAAACCTGAGTATCCTGATCTAAGGCAGGGATCTTCAAAACTACTGGACAGTGTAACTTCCCACTGAAGAAGGTCTTGCAAGACTTTGTGTGCATCTAATCTGCAGAACTTTCTTACTAGGCTACAGGAACACATGCTGATTCATATGGTGGTCTAGACCTGCACTGCTACTGAACCTAGCCAGTTTAAAGCTTGTGTGGATATCTACATGATTGTCCTATGAGTGCAGTTAGACCTGATGATGCCCTTCATGGTGCGGTGGTGTTAAATTTCTGATTCAAACAGTATTGTCCATTGAAGCTTTACTGATGAGGTGAAGGCTGAAAGTACTAAGAAAGACATCTATATATCTGAAGGTGAAAGAGATCAGATACACAGGGAGAGTGAGGCAGCAAAAATGAGAAATACACCTTGGAGAGAAAAATATGAAAAGCAGCAGACATCAAAGGCAATTACATTGACTTAAATGCTTCAAAACCTGAACTTTGCTCGTAAAGCACTTTAAATGGAGAAACTCTAGCAAGCACGTTTGTTTCACTGCACTACACAGAGCACTTACTAATTAAAAATAAATAAATGAAGGCTTAGATTTCTATGCACATCCCTATCATGTTACCTCCGTAACTCAATTTGTAAAGATTTTTGATGTCTCCTAGTGATGAGTTCAGATAGAATAAAGCATCAGTGGATTAAAAAAAAAAAAAAAAAAAAGCTTTTTGACTTACTATTGCATTGTTCTTCTCAACCAACTGCAGCATGAACATTCTCCGTATTAGTTTTGCACATGAGTTAGAGATATAAAGATATAATTCCATAATGGACTCTTCAAGTGATGAGAGTTTCTACGCATTACATTACACATATCATTCCTGCAATCAGGATATTCCTGAAAAGACAGAGATGCACATACATTATTGCAAAACATTATTAACCACTATAACAATGTATAAATATTAGGTGATAGTAATTTTTTGTTTTTTAAAGATTTTTCCGGGTTAGTTATTTTGCATATAGTCAAGTTTAAGATTACATTTAACAGGCACTACGGACTCTGTCTCTCTTTCATTTCAGAATACCATTTGTGTCTACCTTCTAGAGCATTATAACACAACACTATTCAGAAGTTAAAATACTGTAAATCACAAATTATTATATGGACTACCTGGCACTTTTTCCTTTGTAGGACAAAGAGTATTTCTCAGATAGTACAGTTTCTGTCTGCAGACTCATTGAATGTGGCCCTGCAACTCCTTGATAGTCTCATTTAACATACTCACTCCAGCTTCACTTCTTCTCAACATTGGCACCAGGAAAAGTGTAGTTAAATAACTGTGCTAAAAAAAAAAAAAAAAAAAAGCAATTTACAGAATGAATCTGTATGAAAAGTGTTATCGTAACATTTTATTTTTTTTTAATTGTAATGAAATATAAGCTACTGTTTATTTTATTTTCAAATTGTAGTTTTCTTGACTTGAACCAAATAATGACTTCAAAAAGGCAAAGGGGTTGCTGTAAAGCTAAAGCAACCTACCATTCTATGCAGGGCAAAATAAATGGGAGCCACTCTTAAAATCTAAAACTTCATGTAAATGAACAGATGCTTGGCCTCAAGTTGCGCCGGGGGAGATTCAAGTTGCATGTTAGGAAATCCTGCAAGAGAGTGGTCAGGTGCTGAAATGGGCTGCCCAGGGAGGTGGTGGAGTCACCGACCCTGGAGGTGTTCAAAAGAAATTTAGATTTTGTACTGAGGGACTTGGGTTAGTGGAAAATATTGGTGATATCTGGATGGTTGGATTGGATGATCTTGGAGGTCTTTTCCAACCTTACTGATCCATGATTCTACTCTGGAAAAAATGAAGTGATCAATTATATTTTTTTCCAGTTAAATGAATTACGTTGAATTATTTACCAAAATACATTTCAGATATTTCATGCAATCCACTCAAAACATGAGCTTACATCCTACAGTCTTCATAAAAATTTATTTTATTTTTATTTTCTTTGAGTCTGCATTTCCACCTGTTTTTTTCATGTACCATGTGGCAGCCTGAGGGATGTAATGCATGGAGTTCTCTACCAGTGGCAGCTTAAGTAAGAGCTATCACTGAGTAAATAGTTTGACAGTCATTTCAACCACATTGCATCCTGGTGGGGATAGACATATGATCACCTAATTTCCATATAGGAAAGCCTACATTTTAATAATCACCTCATTCTTTACTATCAGACTATGAACATTCAATAAAAAAATACTTCCTGCATTATTTCTTATCCTGGTCTTTTTTTCCCTCCAAATGAAATAAAAAAAGAATGTGGGGGAAAAGTTACAGCTGCTTTCTCTACATTCCTGTTTTCTTTCTTTTTATTGCTGTTTTTCATAATACTACAACTGCCCAATGATCATGTGAAATCCTCTCTGTTCCTTTAAAAAAAACACCAAACAAACCAACATTGCTTTTCTCCCTGGGACACTTTGTGCTCATTATTTTTCAGAAAGTCCTAAAATCTAAAAATAACACACCCAAGCCCAAACTACACAAAGATCAGCCCCTTCCATATTTACATAGAAAGGAAGAAACCACTTTACGACCCCTCATTGTGTCTGGCCAGCCTCAGGGTCCCTGGACTGCAAGTAACAAATATCACGTATTTTGCTTGCTCTAAGTGTTTACTCTTAAAGACTTCAATAAGACCCAGAAAGCAAAAAGCACTGCTGCTGGATCTGTCACATTAACCTCTTCTTACCTCATGATTGCTTGAGAGTGGGTAGGAGGTGGTGTTAATTACCTAAGCCTAACACTATAAATGGATAAAATACAGAATTAATCAGAAGAAAAAATAAAAATAAAAACAACACTTTGGTTCCATTAACAGCATTTAATCAGAGAAACCAGTGATTGCAGCAGCACAGCAACCGATGTCCATTTGACGTCCAGCTGTTGTCCCTCAAGATTTGTACTTAAGCAATGAAGACAGCCCTGTTTTATCTCTAATATTCCATGTGAATATGTAAATAGATGACCACTGCCAATATAGCACCTGCCAGGAACTACAAGTATTTAAGGTCTGGAATTATTCCTACAGAAGTCAGTGGGAGTCATACTGACAATTTCAATCACAGCTGGACCAGGTTCAAGGACAATGGAAGAAAAGGTTTTTTCCTATAACTAACTTAGGCTGCAACTGTTCTGAACTCCACCATGTTTTATTTTTTCCAACAGTTTAATAGGAACAAATATTTGCATAGGTGTTACACAATTGTGCTATGGGGAAATGCTGAATTACAAAATAAACTGCATTCCTGACAAATTGTAATTGCTGCCCAGGAGAGTGAACACCAAGAAACAGCTTCCTCTCAGCTGTGGGAACCAGGCTTGTGCTGTGCACCTGATCAGAAAAGACAAAAAATCCCACAAATAAAGATTTTCATGCAACCAGAGGACTTGCACAGTCTTCTCACACCAGCATGTTTGGAATTTCAGAGTTCTATATAGATGACAAACAGAAGGTTGGGATAAGAGGGATGAGATTCTAGTAATTCTGGTTACATGAGCTGACACAAAGGAAATTAGAGATTAGAAACTCTCCCAAAATCCAGATGCCAGAAGTGCACACTTTATTTATCAGAAATAATCCCTTTCACTTCCACGATACAGCTCCAGATACACATGCAGATGCAGAGGGCCTCTCCTCTCTTTTTCTATAGTGTTACTTTTGCCTAAAAAAAAAAAAAAAAAAAAAAAAAAAAGTCAAGGTTCAAAATTTCTAAGTTATACTACTAAAAAGTATGCCTTGGACTCAAAAATAATAAATCTTGGCTCTTTTTATTTGTCCACCCTCTTTCGCATTATAGAAAGTTCACATATTTAAGATTTTTTCTGAAGCCACAGAGGCCAAAAATGCATTTCTTTTCCAAAAAAAATTGAGACTCTCAAGTGAAGAACAGATTGCAGTCCATACAGTGGAATTCATGGGGCTGGAGAACCCAGCAGTGGTGAGGTGGCAGACGAGTCAGATGAGAGCAAGAGAGCCAGCCAGAGTTAGAAGGACTGTTTCCTCCTAAGAGCCAGACAAAACTGAATTAGATCCAGGGGTTGCTGTGCAGTAAAAGCATGACACAAGGTGCCCTGGCATCCCACCACACAGGGAGAACTGCTGCTGCCATCACCCGATATGTGCCTCAGCCTGCTCCAGCATACAATGTTGCTCTCTTGTGGATTAATGTGCCCTGTTTTTTGTGTCCACAGTCCTCCCAGAGCCTGCCACCTACCCCTCATGGGTAATGCTGCCTTCATGGAAATGGGATCAGAGTTACTACGTGGGGCCCCAATGATCCAGCTACAACTGATTCCACGCCTGAGGCTTACACACCCCAAAGCCAGGCCTTGCACTTCTTTGTACCCCAGGCTTAGAAACAATCCTTCAGGGCAAAATGAGAGTCAAGGGATCCAAACTATCTCTGTGAAGGTGTCTTCAAGAAAAGACTCTTATATGTATGTGAGATATTAGGCTGTGGATCAATAAAATCAGCACATCTGTTTCTGTTTCCTCAACAAAGTGGAGCATCCTTGGGTTTATGGCACAGTCTTCAGAGATGTCCTCAGTATTTCTCTTACAGTTTATAATTTTTCTCTAAATTGTGGAGTCAGTCAGACATTCTGTCTGTTTGTCTCCCTCCTGTCCCAGCTAATTTCCTTTGATCTTGTCTGGTCACGCAGTTAAATTGAAAGCAAGTTCCTCAGCAAATCCTTCCTGAGGTACTTTTTTCCTTCAAAAAAAGAAAAAAACAACAGGAGGCTTTACTTCTACAGACATTCGTGATTTTTCATTTCTATTACTTGAAAGGGAAGAGGGTTACACTCTCCACCTGCCCACTTCTTGAAGAATCTATGAGAATCAGTTCTCATAGCTTCAGCCATTTTCTTATCTTCCACTCATTCTTTCAGCTACATATGAGACCAGTAACACTCATTGGTCATCATCATTCCTATCTTCTCATTTGGGAATCAGACTAAGAATAAAGTGTTTTAGCAACAGCAGGAGTCATGCTCAAAAACCAGTCATATTTTATGAGTCAAAAAAAAAAAAACCTCCCCAAGTGGGCGAAAAATGAAGGGTTTTTCTTTTGTACCATAACAGTCTCTTCCAACTACCAGCTCTCAACTCTTTTTTTTTAATAGCACCATTCAGAAAAGCTCACACACCTGTCTTAACTTATTCATCCTTACAGTATTCCCAGAAGCAGTGAAGAATAATCTTAAATGAATGGGAAACTGAGGTACAGAGAGAAGGAGTAGCACAGCAAAGGTCACATGCAACATCTGTAGAGTGGCAGAACAGGCTCTTGAAGGCCACACAAAAATGCCTTAACCACATACCACTCTTTCACTCAGCTTTGGAGCTTGGAAATAATGTCTGAACATCCATTTAATAAAAAGGCAAAACAAGCTAAAACTTTTGGATACAGACTCAAGACTCAAGTCTTAATTTTCTGCAGAGCAAGTCTGCAGTTTGCTCCAATTCCAAAGCAGTAATGGCTAAGAAAACATTTTGGGCCACGTCTCATACTGATTTAGCCCTGCCAAAATCATTGAAATGAAGGCAGCTTCATGAAAATGTTGCTTGCACATCTTACTTATGTTTTATTTGCTTCTCACTCCTTAGATATAGCCCTCACCCAGATCAGACTTAAACATGATAAGCTCTAAAAGGCTATGCTGGTTGTGGAAAAGGGAGAAAGACAATAAAAGATCAGTTGCATTTTGCTTCCCTTTTTCCAGAAAATCTTGCCTTTGCTAGCGTATAACTAACAAATGAAGATCCAATGGGCAATTTAGGATGAAGTTTTTATTCAACCTCCACCTGTAGTCAGTAGCTCAATTGATTCTCCAATGCAGACAGTATGTTAACACACAGAGCTTGTCACTATAAGGAAAAGTGCACCAAAGATAATGGGGAATTCAGAGTTGAGGCTGAATGACATGTATTTAATAGCTTTCCAATTCAATGAGGCATTTAAGATTTTCATTAGCACTAATTACGCAAGAAGTAGAGGTCAACACTAGAAATTTTACAGAGATTAAAGAGGCAAAACGGATTTCAAGTTAGAAAATTAGATTTTACAGTAACACAAGAGACAGAGACATGGAAACTATTGCTACTGTGCATCTACTGCCTTTAAAAACAATCGCCTCTTTGTTTAAAATATTCTGTTGATTTTTGAAAGTTTTGACTATTAAAGCACAAAAATTTTAAGTGTCAGGTGCTATTGTCAGGGCTTAGTGAAATAAATTAAAAGAAACATCTTAGTATCTGGCAACTAACTTCATTTATTAATTTTCAGAAATGGAAAAACAGTAATGCTGTCTTTTGGCAAACAAGATCATTTCCTCACTGTTCCAGCCTACAACTTCAGGCCACACCAATCCAGAGAGGGCTAGAGATTTGGTTTGAAAAGTTTTCTATTCCAGAGATACTTTCATATAGTCAGTCTGAGCTGTGACAATATAGGATCACAGCCCTTGTGTAAGATGCTGCCTTTCTCTCCAGTAATATACCAGGAGAGGCAACAGAATATCTCAACACAGCTGGAGGCCCTTGGAAACCACAGTGATTTACTGAAGTGGTGGCATGCAGCACTGTGAAACTGACCCTCGTGCTCCTTGAAGAATCAACCTGCACTTATAAAACTCATCTTTCATTTTCACACTGCATGAATCAGAACCCCTGAGGGACCACAGACATTCAAACTGCAATTCAGGTGCTCTTCGAAGGATTGTGGTGTACAAAGCCAGGCTCAGTGCTCAGTTGGAGTGCTCATGCCGGTGGCTTTCCACCCAGCATGTCTTCCCACTCCAAGGCAGGTATAGGCTCATTAAGAACAAATGCTGACAGTGCTCATGAGCAAATTTTGAGCAGAACGATGAAAGTAAGCAACGACTTCTTCAGCCTCTGCCCCCTGGCCCACATGCCTGTAGAGGTTTCTGCTGCCCTAGTCAAATTCTCAAGAGGTATTTGAACCTTTACCTCACCAAAGTTTCACAGAGAGACATAAACTGATGCTCTATTAAACTGTAGGTAGGTCACAGATGGGAAACAGACTTCCTGAAACATAGAATCATAATTCTCCAGAAATACACTCACAAGCTGTTTGCCTTTATGAGCATACAACTTCTCTAGAGAGCAGACAAGTTACTCACGATGGGCTTGTTCATCTAAATGTCCCTACTGCCCATCCAGAACTTCAAATATTGGCAATATGATTATTCTAGATTGGCAGTGCTGAGGTACAACCTGACATGTTAGTTTGTTTCGCTCAATTTTTTATTCAGGAGTTAACAGTTTTAAACGGCCAAGCAACTCAGAAACACATATTTGAAACTGTCAAGTGAAGAGTTACAAAATCACATAGCTGAATGCTCAGTGTCTTCCTTTGCAGGAATGAGAAGAGGCCAAGTCTTCAGCAAACTCTGCTAACAAATGAAACTCATTTGGCTTTGAGAGCAATGTATTAGTAGCTGCCAAACTGTCCCAAATGGCTTTAAAATACACTGTAAGATAATAGAAGGAAATTCATAAGATAATCTTAAAGAGCTGCAGAAGCAGTAATTTCATGTTCAAGCTGCAAGAGCCTGGAATCCTTTAGAAGTGGATGCAAGTTCACTTCATGGTCATGGTAGTAAAAGATGTCTGTGATTATACTGCACAGAAGAAGAACCAACGCTCTGTAACCATACAAGAAATAAACTTTCCTTACCTGAATAAAAGAAGGCTTGAATCTTTCCACTTGGACTACAAGCTCTGGTGGCACAAGTTAAAGCAAATTGTGAGTTAGTTCATTCAGGGGTGCTGCTGGATAAATAATAGATAATAGTGGCAAACGACACTTCACAAAGTCCATGCATTGAGTTAAATAACGTGGATTCCTCAACTACAGAAAAATTCCTGCTCATATGAAATCCTTAGTTTTGATTGATCATTTGGAGTCTACTCAAATGGAAGGAAGGAAGAAATCTGCCTGCTGCCAATGACTATTTTCCTATTTTTAACTCCTGACCAGTGAATTAACACCATTCTGATTGAGGAACAAATTGATATTACTGAAATAACAAGAAAGCATTTAAAGATTGAAACTGACTGCACATGTAGCTAAAAAGTGGGTTAAGTAGTAAGCAATTAGCTGTATATAAATGATGAATCAGTCTGTTTTGATGATATGACTGTAATTTCATCTTTTGCCTTTTCAAGTATGTTTCACAAATACAATAGGCAGGCTTATACTGAAATGTGAGCAAATCATTACTCTTCTTTTAAATTAATACACATTTTTTCCCCTCTTTATTTCTCTCTAGAAATTAGAAGCAATGTTCAGGTAGTACTATAAACCCTTTATGTAGTTATGTTTGTATCATAAATGCTTTCAGGAAAACAAACAAAAAAAAAAAAAAACAAAAAACAACCAAAAAGCCATATAAAAATCCTCAAAATATAAGGAAAAGATTCACATTAAAGATTGAGAGTCCCCTTGGGAAATGAAAAACATCACTATAAGATCAGTAGATCAGACTTTCTGTGTGGTACTGTGCTTTAAAGCTCAACATGATCATCCAGGAAACATTGCTGAGTGCTAGCCAGATGATTTCTTCTAGACTTCTTTTGCTATTGTACCAAAACAAATACTTAAATCTTTCTAAATTTGCAGAGTAGAATGATTATTGATGTTTTAGAAGGATACTAGAGGTAAAACAAAAGTTCAAGAAGCGCAAAAAGAGGAATGCATTGTAGAATGTGGGGAATGCAAGAAAAAAAAACAACAATCACACACTGTTCAGACTCATCTCAGAGTTTCTAACATGCACTATTTTAATTGGAACCATTTTATGGTTCAACTCACTTGCACTCTTTGAATTGAAAGACAGTGTCAGACACTTTGCTATGTGTCTATGCTTTGAATAGTAATGTAAAATCTGATCAAACACACTGGGTCACACAGGGATCAGCATTAAAAGAAAGTTAAATGAGAAGAGGGCATGGCCATGGCTGTTTTAACTACTAACCACAACATTAGGTTAATTTGAACAATCATTTCACAAGGATTAATTCATTTTTTGTACATTATGACTTGTATTCTTTGGACTTTCTCCCACATTTCCTTCTCACAGTTTTAGGTTAGAAAGTGTCTGCCATTTTGCTGGGGGGATAGATGGAAGAATAGAAGGAGAGGTAAGAAACAATTTTTGGAAGTAACAAAGTTTATGTTCAAATCTGTAACCTTTACCTCTGCTTCAGCCTCTCAAACATCCTTGGCTAATTTTTGAACTCTACCTTCCTTTTGCTCCAACTCCACTAAATAATGATGCACTTTCAAAACGCTAATGACAATTATTTATACTCCAGTACAGTTTTGAGTCTGCTACTGGCAAGATCTAACAAACAGACCATGGCATTTCAGCACATTATCCACAGTTAAGCTGAGACCAAACTGAAAATGGGAACTCAAATTCTCATGCAGCATAGCTGTGGCCCTAACTCATGTTACAGACCTGAGTTGTGTTTTCAGAATACAGTGCAAAAACTGCCTTCTTTTTATACACAAAATCAGTGTAACTAGAATACGAATAAACCATGACAGAGATTAAGCTTCTCAGCAAACATATAAATTGGCACTGGAGGACAGGAATGCTCTTATTTTTATTAATGCATTTCCTTCTGTTCACTGAACTTTGGGACAGCAATACCAACCATAAAGAACTATAGTATTAACACGTTAGTGGGTAAGGGGCAAACAGCTGGTTAAGAGAGCAAGAATGCCTGAAGCAAAAACTAAAATGAAGACTTCCTGGCTGCAGTTGATATCAAACTGCTATATATTAGTAACATGTTTTGGCCAATTTTATCTTCTGTCTTAAGCACAGTTTTCTGTGCCTCAGTCAACTAAAAGGTCAGATCACTTAGCGAGAGGATAGATACACTGATTCCTGATCTCTTCTTAAGAGTTTTTGCCTGTGTGTTTGGATCACAAGATGTGGAACAAAATAAATGATTCATCTTGAGTCTATCTTCTCTGTAGTCACGATTCTACAACACCTGAACCTATATTGTCAAGAATTTGCTTTTAAAATTGATTTTATCCTATGTGAAACTGAGTTAAGCTTGAATGAGTGCTGGAACACACTCTGATAGTCAGAAGGAGCCAGAAACATTTGGGAGCTGGACTTTTTCCTTATCACATATAAGCACAGACAAATTAGCTACCAGGAAAATAAAACAGAAATTTAGTACATACATTCTGTTTTGTCACTGGAGAACTGATCTTACCTTAATAGCATTTTAAAGAATAATTTACAGAAGAAACAGAAAATATACAACTAGCTTCAGGGTATTTTTCTTGTAGAAGAGACTTATGAAGGATAACAGGATTTAAACATAATACTACAGGCATTTACTACAGTTGGCTAGAAGCAAAGGCTCAAAAAGGAGGTGTCTCAGCTGAAAACAGCCATCAGAGCACTCTTGCCTCCAATGGAGATAGACCAGCTGAGAGGCTGTCCGCATAATGAAGTCATTTCTCTTTTTAACCACCCTATAGACTCCTATGCATGTGATGTAATTCTCTATTCAATTCCATAGAGAAGTTATCATTTCCTATTAGAATCCATCGGGTGTTTCTATGTGGGTTTCCTTTCACAGTCTCCTTAGCATGGCCAGAAAATTCATTTTCTCTGTGTAAACTAAGTGGTGTAGCAATTTTTCCTCTGAAGTCATATGATGTCTGTCACCACAAAAGCAGCCTACATGCAGCTGTATCTCGTTTTGGAGCATATACGCTTGCATATGGCTTCTAGACGGAGGCAAATATCACTGCAACAGAGTTATTTAAATAATATATTGTCACACAATGATTAATTTCTGTTTTATTTTCAGCATGAAAGTCTGTGGCATAGACCCCCATATGGTAAAATAATAGGCTGAAAGATTAGCCACCATCACCATCTGTTACTCATCCCTGATTTCACTCCCTCTTTCAAGAGCTGATTGCAGTTTCAAAATCTTTCATTCAGAGTCTATTTTCTTTCAAGTTATTACCTAGATGACTTCAGTAACTCTATATAGCTGGGGCCTGAGAAAGAAATGCTGAGAGCAGTAAATACACATGAAACATTTGCACAGAGGATGCTGTGATAGAAAATTCACTGGGCTGGTGTCTCACTTCACCCATCAGTGTTACAGCAATGTACAACCATTGCCTGCTTTGGAATCACTCCAGAGGGCTATGCTACTGCAAGAGAGAAATTCAGTGCTCAGTGGCCCATTTCCTACTGATGTCATTCACTCCATACAGCAAATAAACAATAATAAAGCACTTCTTTTTATATGACTATTAAAAGTTATTTCCTTTAGATGAACAGTCATATCTATATCTATCTATCATATCTATGTAGGTAAACTACATTTTTTATGGTGTCCCAAGTAAGTATAAGAAAGTAAAACGGGGATGGGAGTAAGGAATGATAAGGAAAGCCAAACAAATATGAACAAACATATCTGAGGTAAGCATGCAGGAGAAATAAACAATTAGAGTATTTGGCAATCAAGATCACTGCTAATTTATGTGACAGATTCCAAGACTAATCTAATATGCAATACACTTTCACCATGTATTCCTTCAAATGCAAATCAATCAGAAGCACCTTTGAATGCCAGAGGGGATATGGTTTACACTGAGCTGCCCAGTGCTTTATGGTAGGAACATTATTGTCAGACTTGCATTTGCTTCACAGGCTGACTCAAAACATAACTGACCTGAGATACTGAGTTGTGGGTATATCACAACTAAGAAATCGCACTCTTTGCCTTAGCCCAATCTCAGGTCCCTTTGCCTGTTCCATCAGCTTCACTTTCTAAATTAAATTTCAGGCACATGAAATGAGTACGCTGCTAGGTCAGTGCCTGGTGTATCATCAAGAAACAATAATAACAATAAAAAATAATCAGAGGTTCTTCATGCACATGGTGCCAGCTTTGTTTTCCAGATCCATCATTTCCATTGTTCACTGTGGGACGTGAGGCCAGATTCTTAGTGGAAGTAAATCCGCACTGCTTTGCTGTGCATGACAGAACTGTCCCAAAATGGAGCTACCAATGTTTATGTGCAGGAACAGTCTAAATGTCACTCTTACGTCTGGCTCATGATTCAGAAGACCATAACTGTTTGACATAGCCCCTATATTTGTTATTTTAGGAGGCTGGTTGGAAGGAGATGGCAAAGGTTTAGGAGTCAATGATCTCCATCAGCTCTACAAACAAGGCAAGACTGCTGGGCTTTGTTTTCTTTTGGGAACTTTCCAAGCATCAGTACTTTACAAGTTACCCCCATAGGCAACTTAGTGTCTGTTTCAAGTTAATGTGCTTTGTTTTTCAGGCCACAAATAAAATCAGAACAAAGTAAAAGTTCAGATTTGTTTGAAAACAACCCAAATTTTGTACCGTGTGAAAAGAAAGGTAAAAAGAGGGTCAGAGAAACTGAGAGTAGAGAGGGCATGGGATAGGGAAAATCTCTCCAGAGGAGAGAAAGTGATTTTTATGGTACAGATAAAGAATGAACTGCAGAGAGAAGAAAAAGATGATAGTCAAAAAATCTGTGAAAGTAACTTCAAAATACTGAAGCTCTCTTTCTTCTCATGAAATCTTTATCTCACTCTTATGAGGGTCAAAAGGACTGAAACTGCTAGCTCTCGTATTGCCTTTGTATTAGAGCTATATGAAGCAGATGATAGCAATATACTCAAGATGCCAGGCCAAATTCTGCCCTTCGTTATGATCATTCAACTAATCTGGGAACCTTGCTTGACACGATATTTTAATTCTTTGATTCTTTGAAAAAAAGCTATAGAAAAGACAGAGGATTTGCATTCATCAGGTATCACACACATGTCATTAGTTAAACAAACATAACCATAAAGGATTTAGAGGGATATAAATATATATATTTCATATTAATTTTTGTATACTCAACTTGTGACGATTCCACATTGCTTTCTGGAAAGCCTTAATGTGATTTTTGAACATTCAGACTTAGAACTGCTCTGACAGAGGGCCATGGAAATGTCTGCTCATTTCAGAGATAGGGAAACAGAGAGAACATGCTGCTAAGGGAGATATCTTCATTTCTAAATCTGTGAACATGTTGCTATGTTAGTAGATTTTTCCTGTTCCTTTTATCCTTTATTTCATCTCACATATCTGTTCTCAAGGATGGCACTAGAATTAAACTGCTAACTTGGTATTTGGAAGACCCAGTTTTAAAATTCTCCATCCCTTTACAAATATGGAACAAATCTGAGGACAGCAGTGGCCACCTGTTAGATGGAGGTTACAGCATTTTCCCTACAGCACAGAGAAAGGAAAAGAAAGTGTGCTCTTCAGTGATTTTCTCTCTCCTTTTCTGAATGTTCTGCTCTGTGAAATCAGCCTCAAAAATTTCCATTGACTACCATGGAAACTGCATTGGGCCAGTAGAAGTCACAGGGATGACAGATGGTAAGAAGTTATGTATATGACCACCATATAAATTGCTCACCGAATGCTGAATTTGGATTAGGGCATTGGCACCTCGTGTGATTAGAGTTGCACTCAAAGGCAGATAGGGTACCACTGGCTAGAACAATACCAAATTAAATAAATGCAAGCACTTCATGAGACACTAAAGCAGGGGTGAAAAACATATTCAGTGTTACAACATCTTATCAACCATCAGTGGATTACTTTCTTGTCTTGCTTCACTGTGTAGGTTCATCAATCCATAAAGATATGCAAAAGAAAGGAAAAAATAAAAAAAGGCAATTTGACTAAGATGATTGTCAAAGAAAGGAACTGACTGGCTCAAGGAACTGGAAATAAAAGACGAAACCTTTGAAATCTATGTCACCACCTCAAGACTGGCTCAGATCTGCATTGACCCATAGCTATTATTGTAACTGTGTGAGATTTTGGTACCCCCCATGTAATGGGATTGGACTCTTAATCCAGTTAAGAACAGATGTTCACATCAAGCAGCTCAAAATCCAAAAACCACTCTGTCACTCAGTTGGAAGAAATGCGAAAAGAAAATCTCATTTGTGACATGGAAGAAATTGTCCCCTTGTTAAAAGTTGGAAATTGAGGGAGACACTACTTCCTTTCTACCTTGCTCTGTTTAACAGTAAACTGCAGTCCCTGGATGTTACAAGAAGACATTCTAGGCAAGTGAATTTGTCATCTGCACAAGCAACTTAGGCTTCTCTGGGCAGGGAAAAAGTCACAATGTCCAATTCTTATTTTGCATTTTATGTTCCTTTTCCAGTGATACAGAAATAAGTCAATCTTTCAAAAGGCCACTTGCCACCAACAATGAAAAGATGCAATTGAAAATGAAAACAGCGCTTCGCATAGTTTCCTTTCATTATAAACTCTCAAAATTTTTTCATATAGCTAAAAAGCAGTGGTAGGCAAGGGGGAAAGCGTGCAACACTCTCATCTGGATGATTAAATAATAAAAGAGAAAGTCATTTCAGTAAAGCTGCAATGAGAAAAAAAGAAAGCTTTACATTGAACAGATACAGCTAGAGGAGCAGTCAACAAGACGTGAGCAATGGCAGACTGGAAATGTTTCTCCGCACACAAATTGAATAGATGAGGGAATATATTTTCACCATTGCTCTTAAAATTAGCATGAATAGATCATTCATCCCAGATGAGTTAGGCACCCAACCGATGTCCAAATTTATTTCCACAAGAAGTGACACTGACAAAATGGCAAATGTGTACTACACAAATTACACTCAACCATTGATTTTTTTAAGTTCAGCAGCCCATCTTGTGCGACTGCTTATAAAGGCAGACAGACAGACCACACCGACTGCAGCAGTAAACTGAACTCATATCTCACACTGACTCGAAGATGCAGTTTGACACGTGCTGCCTAAACAAACCTGAGCACGTCAGTTACTTTCAGATGATTTACTTGTTACAGTGGCTCACAACATAAAAGCCAACAATCAGTCATTAGCACGCAGCAGAGGAAATTTTCCCAGGGTATTATGTAGCCTATTTGGACAGCCAGAACTCACTGCTATTATTTATTCACACCACTATAAATTATTCTTCTCAAAATGAACCCGAGTCACGTAAATGCTGACTTGGAAAGCACCAGAGCCCTCTCTTTTCCTGCTGCATGTATTTTCCCTTTTTAATAAACTTCCTGCCTACAAGTGAAAAAACAAAGTCTGGCGGGGTTTTCGTGTTTCAAATCAATGCCACAGAAGCAAGGGGGAAACCAGTTTGGTTAACATTTGCTACGTCCCTTTTAAGGCTGTATATTTGCTGTGGGCTTAAATTGTTCCAGCTCTGCAAAGCTGCTAAACAGAGTACTGATGAAACATATTGATACCTTAATATTGGCATGAGAATCAGATTATTAGGTACAGGCTTTTCCTTCCTCTTTTTTAAATACTTATTTTTGTCCTATCAAAGGATGTCCAACCAGGCACACTAAATACATAGTAATTTTGAATAGCTGTATGTGGGGTAATATAAAGCAAGGAAACTAGCAGCAATTGATGAGATTGAGTTCACACTGTAGAAAGGCTTCTGGGACACAAATGCTGCTCATGTTCCCCATATGATGAGGTCTACTAGAAATGGTGTTGTGACACCAGTTCATTTTACACAAGCTTCCAGATAGGCAGTGTCTTGTAGACACTGTTAACAAGCGTTAACTGGGGAAACTAGGACTGAAAACCTCCTTGGGAGTCATTATAACCAGCCAGACACTGGTGCCAAATCATTACATTGAAGCACTTCAGGGCGACTCTGGGGTGGTTCATTCCAACCACAGATACTTCCACAAAAAAAATTGATGAACAAAAGGTTTTGTCCATTAAAAATGCAAGCAAACAATGACTTCTCCTGCTCTGTTTTATGGTGCATGTAATTTTGAAGGGCAGCTAACTGGAGGTACGGAGTATGAGCACAGGAGAGGAACTGAGCTATGCTCATAGATCCAACGGCTCTTCAAGTGCTCACCATTTTCCCACTAAGACAAATGAGTGACAGAAAAGCCCCCTAAAGTCATCTACATTGCTGCAAAGTTTAAGGCCAAGGTTATTCAACGGATAGCCCTTAAGCATAGCTCTTGTTATCCCCTTCAGCTTCCTCAATAGCTGTTGCTGTACTCCAGTGTGCTGTGGGGAATGACCATACTACTGAGGCTGTCCCTAATCACGAACAACTTGGATATTTTCAGCGGAGAGTTATGCTTCTCACTGTGTTCAGTACTTCCCCAACATTGCAAGGAAATAAGATATTAGAAAAGCATTGCTCAACCACAGTTGACCACCTCAGCTCTTGCTCTCGGAGATGCTTGTACTCCAAGTTCTACATCCGACTTATGCAAACACATAGGTCAGAACTGCTGCATTCTGGGGCCAACTGGCTGCTCGAGTCTATGACAGCTTTATTGCCATACAATTGAAGAAGTAGATATCTCCTTCAGAAATAGCTTGAGAATGACTGTTTGTTGTTGTTATTTTAGGCATAGCTGATGTTTCTTTGGGATTTTCTGTCTGCAGCTCTACTAGACATTGCTGAGAGAAGCAATTCTGTTGACAAGTTGCCCCAGAGCATGCTGTAAATGGGATACAGTACCTCACTTGTGGGTTCCGGAGATACCTCCTTGTGTCATTTTTTGGTTAAATGTTATCTCTCAGATGCAGAAAACATGCATGTTGAAAAAAATTATTGTTATTCAGCTCTCACAAACACAGCTGAAACTGCTGCCAAACAAAAGAGTTATCTTCCACTGCCAAATAAAGAGTTAGCCCTTAACTGATTGCTGCTGCAATAAAATAGCTCTGGAGATCTGTTTCTCTGGAGCCTTCGGTGATATGAGACAAGCAATTTTGATTTAATCTTAAATATATATATTTAAATGTTTTGACAATTTCTTCTACACTTAGACACATCTTTATCCTTTTTGTTTCCAGACGACTAAAACCAGCTGGCCATTTTTCTATTGTTATTTTATCTGCCATTGGAGCTTGAAGAGACTGAAGTTCTTACAGACTAAAATCAATTTACGTCAGTTTCTGCAAGCTCGAGAAGATCAAATAATTTGAACAAGCATTGAGAGACAGATCTTTGATGTACACAGGTTGTAACCAATGGTGTATGCCAATTAAGGGCATGGCCTTGGGCTTTGGTATTTCTTCTGCGGGATTTTAGCTTTGAACTCCTGAGGTCCCTCGTTACCAATTTCCTTGCAGAGCATGTTTCCCACTTAAACAAACATTCCCAGGGCTCTTTGCATAGGACAGGATGTCCAAGATTCTGATTCACTCGTGATCTTGCTGAAATGAATCATATATTATTTCAATTAATTACTCAGCTAAATGTATACGTTTGGTATTATTCTATAGGATTTTGGTCTCTTTTTTTCTATCTCAAGATGTGTTCCTTGAGGGAGCAACCAGGACAGCTGCTAAGGAATGATGTCACTCATTAGCTTCACACTGGAAAAGTAAACATGTTAGCTAGCAAATGTCTTACACGTCTATGTTTATTTGTGACCAATAACTAGTTTGGAGAATGTCTACAGCTGTGACTGAAACACAATAAAATAAGACAAGACAAATGTCAACACCTTTGTTGCCAAACACAAAGCAAAGCAAATGGCTTTATCCTAAACTGAAAGTCCCTTTTTGCATGCATGAAAATGCTTGTGGTTCCACTTACTGCAGAGAACAGCCAGGAGCACAGTAACCGATGAGATCTCCAGCCACATCTCAGAGCTACAGTTTGTCCTCCCATCACCGACCTGGGTGGGACGCAGCTGCCGAGATATTTGTTTATGAAACTCCCAAACTTTGTTCATCAAGCTACGCTGCTTGAGCTAACAGCCAAACCTCCTCCCCTTTGGATCCATTCGAGTGACTTGGGGAGCCCATGGGGAGCCAGGAGAGGGAAGGCATTTTTCCCCTATGTTAAATAATAGCTCGATTTTCAACACATCATTAACTATTGCAGCTGCAGCAGAATCAAGTTAAGTAGGGAAAAGAATGAAAACAACAACAATCCCCCAAACTGAATTATAGGCTCTATGAGGTGGTTTAATCAGTGGCTCTACTCTACTCTCCCTCTTGAAGAGCTCTCAAGGATACAAGGATACACCTGAGACTGCACAGAGCTCAGCTCCAGTGCTGGCTCTGGCTGTGAGGAAACCCTCCCTGGCCACAGCATGTTGCAGAGAAGCAGAAGGCACTTGGCAAAGTCCCTTAAAGAGACATAGGCAGCACTCTGAGCTTTAAAGAACTGGGAGACATGGATATCGTCCTGCTAAACCAAAGCCATCTGAAATGCGTTTACTTGCAGGACAGACTTTGTCAATACTGCATCAGTTGTCACATTTGTCCCTAGGAACAAAGTGGTTCTTTGTGCCTTTTCAGAACTCTTAAAAACACCGTTTTCATCCCCCTATTTGCAGCTAGCAGACACACGAGACCCAGCAAGACATCTCTTACCATCATCTCTTCAAGTTGCTGGACCAAACCTGTCACTGTGATCTGGTTTCCTTGAAAATTCTAAATTCAGACTGTACCAAACCCCCCTCTACTCTGCTCACCCCACTGGCACGCTTCCCATAATCAAAATCAGACTATGCTCTTGATGGACCTGCTAGCATATCTGGTTTCCTTCTCATCTGGTTTTGAATTCTCCCTAATCCCCTAGACCTTAGGCCATAAAATAACTCTGATCGTTACAGACAAAGGCAGCACAAATGTGCACACTGCTCTCATGCTCTCCTTCAAAGGCAGCTCACCTCTAACCTGTGAGAATCGTCTTCACTGGATGCAGTAAATCAGACAGCAGCTCCATCTATACCGCTGTTCTGGCCCTGGCTCCTCCATTAGTACTGCCAATGGGATATTAATTCAGAGTTTTAATAACAGCGTTTTGCAATTTCCTGGCTACTCTGCAGCTGAGGTAAATGGGACATGCGAGTGTATAATAGCTTTAAAAAAAAAAACAGTGAAAGAGAAAGGAAAAGATCAAGTGACATCAATCAGGTAGGATGGTCTGAACATGAACCATAATTGGGTTGCTGCTTCTCAGGGTAATGCAGCTAAAGGGGCCTGCCTCAGAGCAAGCAGTTACCTGATGTGCACACAGAAACTGAGCACAGATCTCTGAATTTTCACAAGTTAACTAAATAGTGAGCAAACTGAGTTTTTCTGCAAGGGTATTTTTGAATTGTTATCTTAAGAGTTGTTGCTCAGATTGCTCAATTTGTATTGGTAAATTAATGATGTGCACTAGTTGAGAGTCATAATGCGAAGGCATGCTTTGATTAGAATGTAGGATGTACTGGATTAGGAAAAAATTAAATCACACAGCATCTCCACTGCTTCTTTCAGAATATTTGCTGCAAAAGGACTTTTTTTGCCCTAACAATAAATCCAGCTGAGATTCTCTGAGATTCCTTCGTGCTGTTTTAATTATTACATAATAAGGCTAAAAATCTCATAAACTTGAGGACTTCCCTCTCGCTTACCAACATACCTTTTTAAGCTGCTGTTTAAGCACTCTCCAGAATTTCAGCAACATGTGGTGCTGGGGTTGGAAACGTCAGGGCCAGTGTTTTGCATGTTGCCATTGCCAGCTACCAGCAGCACTGGTGATAACAAAAGCAAACCACTTTCAGGAAGTCTTAATTCTCTGCTCAATTCTGAGTGATGCAAGTATGTAACCACAGTTCCATATATGTGCACATGCCAAACTATGGCTGAAGAAATGAACTCCTCTTACAGCGGGCTGTGATACTCAGTGGATCCGC
Source organism: Centrocercus urophasianus (assembly GCF_019232065.1). Lineage (NCBI taxonomy): Eukaryota > Metazoa > Chordata > Aves > Galliformes > Phasianidae > Centrocercus > Centrocercus urophasianus. The sequence goes on along the minus strand of NW_024884364.1, from coordinate 13,720,492 downwards.
CAGGATGAAAGATGTAGATGGTGGTGATAGGGAAATGTACAAAGCCAGATGAAATGTATATCGAAATTCGAAGTGGACCCAAGTGGAACAACCAGTTAGTTATATTAAGTTGTGCAAGTACCCCTTTAAACGACAACTAAATGAAATTAGAAAGGATATTTATGGGTATTTATTGTTATTCACTCAAAGGAAAAAAAAATAAAAAAGAAAAAATACAACCAAAGCAAATCCAGCTGCGCTTCTTTCTATTAACTTCTTTTGGTAGCCCAGCTTTTTTTGTTTCAGTTTGAGTTTCACTGCAAGCACCCAACTGGCAGCTGTCAGAAGGTGAGCATCCCACTACCCAGGCAGTGGCCACCTCTTCTACACTGACCTAGAGGAAATCTCATGGAGGAAGTGGGTTGAACGCAGTATCACACGAACGCCGTATTTGTGCAGCTGAACTGCACGTCATTCTCTGCACTCTGTGTTTTTGCAGCTGGAATATCTAATTTGTCCTATTACCCACACACTGTATAGAATCTCATGCAAAATGCTGTTGTGAGTCTATCAGAGCAGTAGAGATGTACATAAGTTATTACAGCAGATTTTAGCCACATTCCTTTGTTGTCATGGGGAAAAAAATTGCCTCATTCTGTCTGCTACAGGGCAAGGATTCCTCTATAATAGGTGTGTCCTTGCTGCAGTGCCCTGGCCAGCCTAACCACCTTACCAAATAAGTGGGCCAGTTATGAATACTTCAGTGCACTCGCTAACGTGGTGTTATGAATGCCAACAGCTCAACGAGGGGCTCTAAGCATGCAACTCCTCTTGCAGCTAAGAAGCAGCAGGAATGAGGACAGCTGGCAGAGAAGAACCTGTCTCAGGGATCATTAAGTGGCAGTGCTTTAGGAGAAACACTGGACAAGACTTCTTCCCTCACTGAAATTCTAGATATGCAAAGGAAGTATGGCTCAGAGGAGAGGAGGGCTCGCTTCCGCAGTACAGAATGCAAGCTTTTGCATCAGTGATACTCCATCTGCAGAAGCAACCAAACTTTGATCAGGGTTTTCCTCTTCTAAAGGAGTACATGTCAATGTAGGCATTGAACAAACATGCTGTAAACTAAACCATTTAAATGTCACATTACACAAAAACATCGGCTCACCTAGCAAAACACAGCACTCCTGCTCACCCCAAATCTCTGGGTTGAAGAGCACCCAAAACAGTTTCACACCCGGATTTATCTGCCCAGGCATTGCCAGGCATCTTTCAAGTGAGGATTACAGTCTGTTCTTCAAAATGTTCTTTAGGGAGGGAAAAAAAAAACGAAAAAAAAACCAACCCACATCACAAATATCTACATTGCTTTCAGCTTATCTTCACTTATGTCAGCTTCTCTTCACTCAGATTCTCATCTTGTTTAAATCACTATGGAAACCACAGAGTTTTAATTTGCAAAGGGAAGACTGTAATACTAAATGCTAATTGAATAGTGACAGCCTGGGAGCCTCCCAAATGTCTTTTTACAGACTCATATAAATGTTTACTAGGAAGGGGAAGAGACTGAAACCTGTGGAAAACAGAGGGAAAAGAAATTACCTTCCCCTGGCTTCTATTGGAGGAAATGAAATAAATCTTAATCTACAAATAACTTGTTTGAGAAGCATAATCACGTTTGAGGGTTTTTTTCCCTCTACTCTTTTCCAGATTTTCCCACTAAGGTAAGACCCTCATGGACATAGTGAAAAAACACCCTCAGACTGGGGAAGGAGAGCTGTTTTTCTTTGCTCCTCTTTGAGAGCGAGTTTCTCTAAGGACTTCTATGCTCAGCCTCACTCTCCTGTCCCTCAGCTGCTCTGATATGCCTCTGCCTGATGTCAGAAGCTGCATCTGGCTGTAGATGCAAGAAGTGGTATAAAAAGGAGCAAATCAGGCTCCTTCAGCTCATGAAGGTGGGAGGACAGATCTTACACAATAAAATGGAACACTGAAAACACAAACAAATCAGGAGGTTTTCACTTTCTGTACTGCCCTTATTAATCTCTTTAATAGAAGCAAAGACCTTCCAAGGCTTATGTAGCCATGAATTTTGCAGCATTCTCTGCTGACTGAGGATGAGGGCCACTAATTAAAGGTCTCCAGCTATGTGGCAGCTTGGACCCCTGTGGTTATCAGCACAGCAGTCCCAGCTTACAGAGGCAACGCCAAGTCATCAGATATCATGGCATCATGGGCTCAGCTCTCTAATACATGGTCCCATGTGCAGGAGCCAAAACCTGAGAGCGCTAGCATCAGCGAGGCCGGTTCATTAGCATGATGCCAACAGCATCGTGTTGTTATTGGTTCAGCACTTTCGCTTGCTGAAATAAGGCCTACATGTGAGTCTTGCCCAGACTCTTTGCTCAGCATGCTCATCCCTCTGAGTTAGGGCAAAGTGCTGGCTGTTTCTTGCTGAGCACGTGTAGTTTGCTGTGTTGATGCCAAGAGGTTAACAAACCTCAACAAGCCGCTAGCCATTCCTGATGTCTGATGAGCCCATAGGCATGGCTAGCATGCCTTCCTCAGCATCATGGGCAGAAAATGTTTGCTAGATTTCAGAAAAAGGAACAAGTGTCATTTCTCACCAGTGCATTTTTAACAAATCAACAATTGCAGGCAATTTGCTTCCTGTGACAGCATGCAAAGAACCCAGAGCACCTTTCTCTTTACTCATTTGCTTCTGATGCTTGATGCAATGACACTCATTGTATCCATATATTCAGGCTGCACTGGCAGAAGGACTCCCTGCTTGTCAACAGAGGATGGAGTACGTTCTGAAAATTCCTGCAGGACTGGAACCCACAAGGGTCTGCATACACATGCCCTTGCTGAGTGCCAGCATGAGGCCAGGCCACAGCATCACCTCCTCAGGCACACACTGAGGAACTGGACGCTGGGCAGCCTGATCCAGTGAATGGCAGCCCTGCCCACAGCAGGAGTTTGGAACAGAATGGGCTTTCAAGTCCCTTCTAACCCCACACATTCTATGATTCTATGAACTGCCACCACTTCATGCTGAAGGCAGCTTTATACCTGCTGGTAATGGATAAAGACTTCACAGATAGTAAGGCCAGGATGGACAGTTAGAGTTGTCTGGTATATAACCTAATAACCTAACCATTAATAACCACAACAGAAGGATTTCTTTAAATACATTAATTTCCTATTAAACTATAGCAAAACTGTGTTAGGAAGCTATCTAGTCTTGATTTGAATGCATCAAGAGAAAGAGAACAAAGGAAAGATGACCAGTATACGAGGCCTTTCCAGCAGGAAAGAAAGAAGACAATACTACAAACTGTAACATTTCATAGGGAATTTGACAATGAGAGAGAAGGGACGAAAAGCATTCTCGAGTTTTCTTTGGGACAAAAAAGATACATTAGCTCAATTTTCATAGGTAGCTCTGCAGAGAAGGATCTGGATGTCCTGGTGAACAACAAGGTTGGCCTTGAGTCAGCAGTGTTCCTTTGCTGCCAAGAAGGCCAATGGTATCCTCAGGTGTCGCCAGCAGATTGAGGGAGGTGGTTCTCCCATTCTACTCAGCCCTGGTGAGGCCACATCTGGAGTACTGTGTCCAGTTCTGGGTTCCCAAGTTCAAGAAAGAGAGAGATCTCCTAGACAGAGCCAAACGAAGGGCCACCAAAATGATGAGGGACCTGAAGCATCTCTCATATGAGGAAAGACTGAAAGACCTGAGACTGTTCAGCCTGGATAAGAGAAGGCAGAGAGTGGATCTTATCAACACTTGCAAATATCTAAAATGCAGGAGTCAAGAAGATGGGGCTGGGCTCTTTTCAGTGGTGCCCAATGACAGGACAAGTGGCAATGTTCAAAAACTGGAACACAGGAATTTGCATATGAACACGAGCAAAACCTTCACACAGGGTGATGGTGCACTGGTACAGGCCTCACAGAGCAGTTGTGGAGTTTCCTTCTCCAGAGATATTCAAGACCTGTCTGGAAGCTTTCCTGCATGACCTGCTGTAGGGGATTTCTTTCGCAAGGCGTTGGATTCAACGATTTCCACAAGTCCCTTCCAATCTCTATGATTCAGTGATTCTGTGATTTCACCTCTAAATATTTTCTAGACCACAGTGTGAGACTTTGTCTCCTCACTGCCAGCTCAATTCTCATGGCATTTTCCCAAATATCCCATACAGAATATTCCCCACTGAATACCTGCACAGATGGAGCACAATGCTGGAACAGAACCGAAACTATGAGGCAGATCCTCATCCCCTTTCCTGTTCAGCTGGAAACAGCACATTTTGAGGAAGAGGGCAAGAGAGGAAGGTTTGAAAGTGGAAAGCAGAAAACAGTAATGGAAAATGCTTGATGAATTCCAGATGATACGCCAACCACTATGCTGCAAATGTGGAGAGGGAGAAGGCAATGCAAATGAGATAAGCAATAAAGCAGTAGAGCCGCACAAATTCTCTTCAGATTCCTCAGAAGTCAGTGTGTTTAGGCTTGACTTTGAATTGACATAATGGGCACACTTTGCTTGATGTCTCACTCGCAACTGAGCCAAATCACAGTGCACTTTAGTGCTCCAGCGTTCTAATAAGCATTTGCTTCAAAGCAGCAGTTCAGATCTCCCTGTGAATTTTGTCAAGTACACATCATATCAAAGGATAAGTATTTGCCAAAGCCTTTCTTCAGTCACAAAGCAGGGGGAAGGTTTGTTTAAATAATGTCAAGTTGCACCTGCTGGCTCACACTGGGAGGATGAAAGAAGCGACTGGAATTTCTGTCACTGTTGAACCTTACTTTTCATTTCTTAAAGTATTTTTATCAACGTGAAAGGATTTGTATTACAAAAGCAGAATGTTGCTGTAAGGCCATTCAGAGCCCTTCAAACGGGAAGATAATAGATTTGTGGCTAATAAAGTGGTACTTGTCTGTGAAGCAAAAGAGTGGGATTAGGTTGGCATGTTAACAAGATGCCGACGCCATGCATGCAAAAACAGCTTAACGTATGGCACAGCGCTTGCTTGTGTCTATGCTCAGGCTTTCAGTGCCTTAGCCCACAGACTTATGTTCTGTTTACAAGACAAGAACTCTAAGATGAGATCGTTCTTTTTCTTGCATGGGGAGGGCAATCGAGGCCACAGCCTTCGTGGAGTAAGCTTCCTCTCCCCCACCACATCCTGCGGGAAGTTTTATTTCATCCTTTAGCTTCACTCAGGGGAATGTCAGCAGCAGGGAGCATCTGCAGGCTGTATCCCCTCTGAGGGCGAACAGTAGAGCAGGGTTCTATGATACAGCAGGGCTGAGATCTACTCTCTGCACAGAGCACATTCAAAGACACATAGTGAAAGCCATTGTTCATCATCAGATGTCCATGTTCCCTAAGCCCAGTGTGCTTTCATGGTATAAATTAAGAGCATGTTCACAGAATAAAACAGTTGCTACAGTAGTATTCATGGAGAGTCAAAAAGGACCTATAGAAGGGTATACTCACATGAGCAGGTACACCACAGCAAGCCTTATGGGCTTTCTGTGCCCGTCTGCATTTTGCTAGCCAGGGAGAACATCACCACCTCTCCAAACGTGTGAGTTTGGAAGTGCAAACTCGAAAAGGAATGAGGTGCTGAGATCCTTTCACAGCTGAGCTCAGCTTGATAATGAAGAGGCACGTTAAGTGGGATAGGCAACAGCGAGATGCAGACACTCGGCCTATTTAACAAACCTCAGCTATTATCACAAAAGCACATGGAAAATCAGGGAGCAGAAAACAGAGCTGCACTGTCTGCAGTCCCACAGCACTTTCTCCTTCACTGTATTGCAAGGGATTAAGTATACAGTAACACCAGACAGCACAACCCCCATCAGTCTGAGAATGAGAGACTCAGAAAAACAGAGATTCTCTGTTTTGTGTTATCTATGCTAACAAATATCTCCGAAATTATTTTTCCAATTTTGTCCTCTTGGCACCAACAGGTCCACTGTCAAGATGGTGCTCCTTTTCCTCTGTGCAGTGCTGTAGGAATGAACAAGCTGCATGTGATTTGCAAACACCTATGTAAATGACACTGATTGCTTCAAAGGTTTTCTTACATTAACTTATCAGGACACTGTTCATAGAAAGCATGTCCTATGTCCAGCTGGCTATAAGGAGGTGAGTAAAATACTACCAAGCCAAACAGCATCTTTTTTCACTTCAGGTGTCAAAACAGTAAGCTACAGGCAACCCTTAGAAACCAGTTGTGCCCTGGAGACAGTTTATCTGTCCTAAAATCTCAGCACAGGAGATAGGTAACACAGAAAGGCTGTTGGCAGCACACAGAGAATATCTCTGTCAAGTTACCAGCCTTAATTAGAACTTGGCTCCAGCCAAGCTCTTGGATCAAGTACAGCAAAACTCTGGTGAGCTCTGAATCCAGACACAATGTTTAGACATGATCCAATTCCCAACTCAGCCTCTCATTGTACTTGCTTGGAAGGGGATGGGGCTCATCTCTAATTGAAGGCAGCCTGATCAGAGGACAACCAAAGTTGCCATCTGCTGCCTGATCTGAAGCCTGATGAATAGTTTGCTGCTCTTTCTTGTTCTTCCAGCAAATTCTGCAGCTAGAACAGAAAAATGAAAACCCCACACTAAACAATTATGCTGAGATCTAGTTTATTCAGCATTAAGTTTCACTGTTTAAGCTTTATAAAGATGGTAAAAAACGCCTAACACTTCCACATCATGAATACTTGAACTCCCCAGCATCAACATGTTTACATTCCTAACTTTGTATGGGAAATGATACAAAATTCCCTCGGGAATTATGTATTTCATTCATCCACATCCCCTTCATCTTCTTAAAAACAAGCACTATTGCAAATGCGTAAACTAAAGACTATTGTCACGGATTTGCTTAGCTAACAGCATTATAGGTTGTCATGGTGAGGGGTGGGGAGGTGAGGTTTGCTGCCTCTCTTGATCCATTGCCTTAAACTCAGCTCAGCTTCCTGTACCATCAGCAGCTTCTGTGAGGCATAGCCTTCCCCCAGCCTTCCCACTGCACAAAAATGATCTTATTTTCACTCTATCTTCTGCGTCCATACTACCTTAGTCTTTGCTATGCACTGCAGTGCACTGCCTGATTTACACCTTACATGTTATTTCCCTGCATTTTCCCCTTGGTGTCTCTCTGCCTGGAGGAACAGCCCCATCCCAGACATTGACCTCCTGCTGCTCTTCCCATTCTGAGTTGTGGTCACCTAATCCCCAAGTCCTGTACCTTTTCCATGGCAATTTGTGACCAGAAGGATCAGGGCAGAGTGGCTGCTGCAAAACCTGTTGTTAACAGTCAATAATAACTGCAGTAGTAAATGAAGGTAACAGAGTCTGAAGAAGGAAGGAATTTGAAAAGGACAAAATAGCCAGAAACCATGCAACTGCTCTTGCTCTACTGCTCCAGGCTGTACTGAAAAACAAGATGTGGAGAAATAAGTTCCTCTGCAGCTGATGTATTTGCTCCATATATTTATATATTTTTTTAAGGGCTACCTTTTTTTTTATTATTATTATTATTGTTGATGGACTAGTATGCTGAATCACATTTATTCATCCTTCTCATTTGTAATGTAAATTCCTTCCGTTATAAAACTTACATGATTCAGCATCTGAGTACTTGTTGTTCTCAGGCTGCTTTTAGCATCTACCAGGAAGTTTCACCACACTGTGCCAACGATGACAGAAACTGAAGGTAGTGACGAAGGTGCGTATAAACGAGCTTTGTGACACAGTGAGATAGACAAGAAACTTTCTTAGCATCCCCAGTAACAGAAAGGATGAAATCCCAGCCCACAGCTTAGAATGCTCAGTGCAGCAGAGGAACCTTATCATGACTTAATCATGGGATAAGACGAAACTAAAGATCAGATCATAATAGGTAACAGCTGGGTCACAGGCCCCAAACAGATTTGAATGGATTTTAATTAACATTAATCTGCACTGAGGGGACAGGGAAAGGAAAACAGGAAAAATATAATGGAAAAATATAATATGTTTCTGTTCTATCAAGCTTGTTGTCATGATAACTGAACTTAGTTACCTATAGTCACACCAGGTTAACTGTGTCTCCTATGCCACCTCTACATTCCAAAACACGTTTGGTTTTGGAGGGTTCTTCCAAAGAGGAATATTTTCAGCATTTCATCTTGTAGTATCACAAAAGAGCACACCAGAAGTCCTGGCAGAGTTTGAAAATCAGCACACTGCACCATGGGATTTGGAATCCACAAGCCAGCTTCTTTAATAAACGAAATTTCCATAGAAGCACCTCCTGTGGCAAGTCCACCATCCACAGGCATTCCCAGCTTGTACGAATTACTCCACTCCTCTTAATACTAGTACATTTTGATTCTTCTACATTCCTGGATCTTTATGGCATAACTAATTTTGTGGATAAGTTAGAGAAGTAGACAAAATATTATGACAGCTCTAATATTTTCTTTTAATAATCTCCAAGCATCTGTGGAAATGTTTCTTTTCATGATACCCTTTTCATCCTGTTTGCTTTTCCTTACGAATCCCTAAATAAAAAATACTTAGTTCAGTCTTGCACTCACTCAACAAACTTTTTCTCAATTATTACTACTTCAAATTACAACTCTTTCCAAGAACCTTAACTTCAGCTATTTAATGGTGGGCACCTGGATAACCATTTTTGACTCCTGCTTCTGGCAGTGTCAACCTAAATATTCAGAGATTATTCGTTTACAATTTCTGTGGGTCTGGCACATGGGCCAGAGGAAATAGCAAAGTACTTTCACCTAGACAAAACTTCCATCTGGAGGCTTCAGTATAGAAGCCCAGAAAAAAAAATGAAGGCCATATTTGCACACATTTCAGAGCACATACAAGAATGTGCCTATGTATACAAGAATGCCCAGTTTTACACATAAATCAGATACCTACACATTCACACAACAAGGCAAGGAGCAAGGCTCCTGTAAGCCCAATTGGTAGATACACAGAGGGTATTCGCATATGTAAGTTAAGAATATGCAAAGTAAAAACAAAAATTATAGAATCTGCCCCAGAAAACACAGCTTGTACTGGTTACTCTATACAATTCCTATGGAAGACATTTTCTGTTTTTACATTGAAGAACCTCTCTCCTGATAGGAAGCACTTGTTTTCTCTTGGTCTGGAATAATTGAGTCACATTGTAAGAAATCCCGAAAAATCAAAGGATGCACACTTCATTACTTTACAAACGTTATTTAAAAGAGTTGCCAAGCTCACACTGCAGTGAAAAAGAAATTAGCCTGTGGCAAAGCAGGGGAGGCATTGCTGAACTAATTTATATGATATAAAACCACAGGCAAAGAAAAAGTTTTTAAACACCAACTGTTGTATCTCAGACAGTACTTAGAAGCTGATGATCTTGTGAATTCATGGAATAAAAAACATTTCACTGATTCCATTATACCATAGACTAATTTCAGTAATTTCTAGCACATGTGAAGAGCTCCCTTCAGAGATTTGTTTGTTTCCCTGACTTTCCAACAACAAAATATCATAAGTTCAATCTTTTTAACTGAAAGACAGAATTTTCTTCTGTTTTCAATTACCAAAGGTCTTTTGGGAAGTTAAGATCAGAACAGATCATGAGCGTATCTTAAAGTGAAACTCAAAAGTAGGGTGGTAAAATGACAACTTGGAAATCTGATAGGACAACTGAAGGCTATAACCTCTAAATACTTTTAGCATTTGTGGAAATTTTTATGAAAGCAGATTTGAAAAAAACCCACTTGATACTAAGTGTTACCATATGAATAAAAAAAACATGATAGATGTCTTATGTTTATGAATTCAGAAGTTTGTATTTCGTCTAATTTATTTTGGATGGCTTACTGGGGACAATTACTTACTGATCTTTCATACTATTTGAGATTTACTGAAGACGACTTTCCTACAGCGTGGTTATAGCATTAACTGGATCTGTAATCATCAAAATCAATAATAGGTTAAGCTATAAAAATTAATGTTAAACCTCTCTATGGTAAGCATTCTTTTCTCAGTTGTTCTTTAAAATCTATACCACAACTGCATGCCTTTTTCTTTCATTGTATAAAATTGAATGATTTCTACATCCTTCCTGAAGGATTTTACTATCAGTTTGGCCTTTACAGGAAACTATAACTGTTATACACTGATGGCATATTTCTTGCGGATCACTCGTGGACCAACATCCTTCTGAGCCACTGAAAGGGATTTCAATGTTTCCTAACTGCTACCAACAGCTATATCAGTTTTCTTTTTTTTTTTTTTTTCAGACAAAAATTAAAAATTAGTAAAGTTAGTTCACTTCTGTTAAGGGCATATACTTATTTTAGCACTAATACATATCTGCTTTGGTCTCATTACTTCTACTGAAAGGTATCAAACAGTTTCACTGCTCTTCTAATTTTCAAAACCTAACTGTAGACAGTTCATTCATTTTTGAGCACTGATCTTTCATCATTGAGAGTTTTTAAATTTTGTCTTGTTTTCTCTTCATGAATTTAAAGTCAATAAGGTTACAAATAGCAAGAACAGAAAGAGTAAACAAGATTAATCCCAAATTAATCCGGAGCTCCACTTCTAATTTGCACTGCAATCCACCCTTCAACATTACTTGTCATCTGTTTGTGCTTTATTTACCTTACAATTTATCTTAAAATCATCCTACCAAATATGCTTTCTATCATTTTTTACTAGTTCTTTTGTGACTGATAAATTTCTGAATTTCAGATTGATGTGTAGCTCTAGCCAGAGGATGTATAGTACCTAGATTAATTTTTCTGAGGGATGAATCTGGTTTGATTTATGTTTTAAAGCCTGTCCAGTAGTAAAGACATTTGCTATGTCTTACAATGTTTTTTACCTAACTGCCAATTATCTTTATTTTTTAATCCAACCATTCTGCTGAGGTATGTAGATGCATATTTATTTCCCCATTTTACATATAGGTATTTTATTTGCTATTTTCCAGATGTAGCTGGCTGTCTCACTCAACCTAGTTTTGACTACCAGAGCTCTTCTATTTTTCTCTTGCAGTTGTTTCAGACTCTTGGTTTAGAAGTTTACCTGAAATCATTGCCTCTTTCAATTTTGGAGGGAAGGGGAAGACAAGGAAGATTTCCTTCCTTCCTTCCTGCCTTCCTTCCTGCCTTCCTTCCTGCCTGCCTTCCTGCCTGCCTTCCTGCCTGCCTTCCTGCCTGCCTTCCTGCCTTCCTCCCTCCCTTCCTTCCTTCCTTCCTTTTTAAATAGCATGTCTAAATTGAATTCTATTACTATTATGTCATCACCGTAGGAAAGTCATTGAATTTAACTCAATTTATTTTCTTATTTATGTATCTGAAAAGCCATTTCTTACCTCTTTTAACATGTAAACTCAATCTGAGTTAGATTTTTACAACTCACACTTTATCTTTCCATTTTGTGATAACACAGGCAAAGGTTTTCAAAATGAGCCTCCCCATATCCCTACAACCACATGTGGATCACCACATTGGAGTAATTACAAACGTTCTGGGTCCACTCAGTATTATAATTTCAAATGTTAAATATTCCAAGTTAGATCTTTTTAACCCCGCTAAAGATTGCCTTTCTGAAAAGAGCAATCTGCTATTTATTAAATTTTCTGTTTAAATTAAGAAAAAGTCAATGAATCATTGAATCCAAAGCTATTTGCCACATCTGACACTTTTAATGCTCTCATAACTATTTGGCAAAGGCTTGTGAATTTTACAGGCGGGCCAGCTTTCTCTATACAACAGTGAAATAGAAATTATCATCATTTTTAAATTTAAGATACCATTTGTTCCTAGAAGTATTTCATATCCTATACTTAATAGAAGAGAAGCGATGCACTTAGACTTTATTTCCATCAGAAAGCAAGGTGGTGTAAGGAGTTAAACAAATTTTCTTCAGGAGTGGAAATTATGAAAGTTATGGAGTGGTTCTTCAATGGAGCACTGCATCTCTTTACACAGAGGTGATAACGGAGATTTTGCGTGTGATAAACACCTAAGGAATAAGACACAATTGCAAAATACCAATATATATTGCATACAGCACATTTCCCAAAGTACAAAGTTATTCATCTAATATATATTCATATAAATATAGGAATACAACCTGAGTTTTGTAATTTAAATGAGTGTTTAGTTATGATGAACTCCACATAAACAGAGGCACGCATAATTCCCCATCCTGACTGAGTCTCCACGTAAAATGAGCAAAAGCTAAAGAGCAAGAAGAGAAAGAGAGAGCAGAGGGTAGTCATAACAGATGTGCAGCCAGCAGCATCAAGGTAGCAAAATCCAGTTCAGGGCAGCATTTTGGTGCCCTAATCCACACACATCAACAAAACATACAAGGCACTGTCAGCACTGAAGCAAACAGAGTACACTACAGGGTGCATGTGCTTCTGTGGTGGAAAATTTATGTGTCTGCTGCCAGGTAAGTTAGGATTCTTTATGTGTTGTCGATAATGTTGCACAAAAACATTTGTGAAAGCTGTATGTACCATATATATTCTATCAGTATATCTCCTCCTCTATGAAGTTTATTTATTTGGGGAAAAGTTAAATAAATTAAAGGAAGCCATTTTCTTTGCACTTGAACTAAAGATATCCTAATAAATTCCAAGAATAAACACCACAGTTCAAACCATCTGAGAGAAAGCTCTGTTCTGACTGCTTATTGGTTTCATTGTGTAGCTGGTATTTCTGTTATTCTGTCATGTTCTGGCATGGTCCTGTAGAGGGAGGCAGCTCCTCAAGTATTTGGAAACAGTTTCCAGAAGGGTTTGGAACAGGACCTAATACTTAAATTCAATTTCTCACTCAGGTTTTGTCTGCTGCTGAACAGGATGCGTGTTGTGATTTTTGCATTCTAAGTCATGTATTATTTGATATACTGTTGTGATTTGACTTGTCTCCCTTTTCAGGATATACTAAGAGGCAGAACAACCTTTTATAAAAGAGATAATTTGTGTGGATTTTTCTTCCACCGTAAGAATCTGCATACCATTCAGATTCGGTGCTTAATGTCACAAAGTAAATGCGTGGAGCATTAACTAACTCAACAGATGATAATATGGCGGAACAAGTAGAATACTGTTTTCCCTGTCCAGGTGGGAAACTACTTCCTTGACTCTTAAGAACTAATAGAAGAAAACAATCTCTATATGTATGTTGGGGGAAGTAGAGCAGATTCAGTACCAAAAGACTGTATAACTCCAGATTACATGGAAAATTCACACAGTAAAGGCCAATAGTCACTGGCAGCATAAAGATAAACAAGAAGTCATACATTAAAAAGTAAGCCAATCTCCAGCAGAGCGATGGTCTCCCAGACACACACTAGCAAACTAAACTGGCTTCATTATATGATCCTTACTACATTCAAGAATCCCTGTATGGGACAGCAGGGGTTGATAATCATCTTCAGGACTTACACACCATTTCCATGAATGCTTCAATTCATGAAGAGCATTTTATGCAAGGAAGTAAATATATCACTAAACATATGACAAACATTTACAGAACTGGCTACCATGCATGGGCTATCCTGTCACATCAGTATTAAGAACCATATTCAATGGCCAGTTAAAAAACAAACAAACGAAACAAAACAAACAGATTCAGTTATAGCTGACAAAATAGAGCACTTGTATCTGTGAACTTCACAACACTGAGACAGAACAGCAGCTTAAGTCAAAGTTACTGTATCTTGTTCATATACCAGGAGTGTTTCTGACAGCTGGATTAAGGATAACTGAAGCTAATAAATACATAATAATAAAAGAACAAGACATACAAGCACTAAGATTTAATAATAAACCTAATATTAGAAACTAAAGGGTAATGACTGACCAGAGTTCACCTTCAGAATGAGAACTAACAGGTTGCTAACTGAAGAGTAAGTACACAAAAACTCATTTCTGTTCATTTATCCTCCCTTAAACTCCTAAGGTAAATTTTCCAAGGGTCAGAAAGCAGAGAAGAACAATGCTGTCTTCAAGAGCAAAAGAAGCTACTTTTCCTCAAATGCACATGCTATCATACATGTACATTTTATGTCATTCTTTTTCTGCACCACCTTTGCTTTCCTGTTACTTAATTAACACCATGACTCTGATGTCAAAACAAAAATAAAACATTTCTGCTTATGGGGAATACAAACTCTAATTGAGATGAAATTTTGGATATAAGACAAGCTTCGTGTTTTCATCAGGAAAATAGTCCAGTTTATAAAATATTCCCAGATGTGCTTTTGACTCTCTAAATCTCTCTATCTTGAAAAACTGCAGCTTAAATTAAAAACTGAATGAAGGAAGTTTCCTTCTTGGAATTTTAGACAATATTTACCATTGGCCTGATTCCACCGACTTTGGGGAAACTTAGGATGAGATGGAGCACACCATCTTGAAAACATTAAACTCGTGAGAAATAAATTCAGACATTTTAATTTTTTTTTTTTTAATTTACAATAAAGAGAAATGATCTTGGTTTTGGACACTTTGAATCCACCTCTGGAAACTTCAGAAATAAGAAATTTGAAACAATAAAAGAATCAACATTCAGATTTCAGAATCTAACATTGGATCTACTTCCTCTATCCAAGTTCAGAAGGACCCCTTTTGAGTGAAATATTACTTAGCATGAATATATCAAGTTATTTCATATTATTTTACCCACTTGAAAAAGTAATAATTCATGTTAATGTAGTTAGTTATTTGTATATAACTGACTGCAAGCACAAGGGAAAAGCAAAACCCAGCTCCTCTGCTCAAACTCAATCGTGAAAATGGATGTCCAGACTTCCCTTTAGATTCAAGAATAACCCCTCCCTCCCTTCTCTCCCCGTATTTCTCCCCCTCTCCCTCAGAAGTGTCACTGTATCAGGTCTGAAAATATAGTGCAATATATTCTTATATATATATATATATATATATATATATATATATATATATATAATCTTCTGTGCAAAGATCCCTTCTATGTTATTATGAAAGCAACTCAGTGGGTATTCCTGAGAAAATATCCTGTACTGAAAAATACTTGCAGTAAGTATATTCTGTGTCCTATAGGAGGAATAATTATAATCAGTTACTTGCCAAAAGAAAACAGAGGCACAGCATCCCGAAGACAGGGGGCAACAATTATTTTATTTATTCAAGTATGAAGTACAAATCTTGGGCCTCCTTTACTATGCTGACACCACCACCTTAACCGTAACAAGGTCCTAAGCTCAGGGCAAGTACAAAAAGGCCACCATACTACTTGGTTCTTTTTTCTCTCCCTATATATACACTAAGTAAAGTTCAAACATTTTGCTAAAACACAGGAAGTAAAATCTACATTTCGGGTGATATTTTGTAGTGAAACATCAAGTAGCAAATACACTGTGATTTATTTATATGTTCTCCCCTTGACTTGCCCTTCAGATGGAAAAGTAAAAAACTCCATGAGGACATGATAGCGTCATCAACAAACACAGTCTGAGCTTTCTGCATATGCTACAGGACACCCAGTCAATCCAGCAATGCAATTGTCTGAGAATCCCCAGGGCAACCTAACAATTTGACTTGTGCCCTATATCCTTCTTGAAAAAATAACTCATGTAAAGCTCTGTTTTTCATCAAAGCTAGCGGGAAATATTCCAAATCTTCAAAGAGATTTTGGTTTGACGGGGATGATGAGAGCATCTTGTTGGATTTATACTCATTTTATCTTACTGGAGAAGAAAATATTCTCCTAGATACATCGTATAAATCCTTTTGAGAACAAAGCTGAGAACAAGCGTTTAAGAACAATGCATTTGACATTAAGTTCTGTGTCCCAGCCAGTATCTGTACATGCTTGCTCTTACACCTAGCATTTTATAATTGGAAGCAGAAACCTGTTTTTCCCCATTGCTTACAGTGTGATGTGGCAATTACATAACATTAAGAACAGATGAACTGAAGGGACATTTTGGTCCCAACTCATACATATAGACTTTATCGAAGCTAGAAAACCAGAGGGAAAAAAAGCTTGTCACATCATCCAGTGTTGTTACTGCTCCTCTTTGCCAGAGTAAAACATACATTTGCTTCAGTCTTGCCTATGCTAATTGTCCATCTTGCCTTTCATGCAAATTATGGGAGATGGATTCCCAGTATGATGATAATTTTGTCCGTCCATGGGATTCTTAAGCATCTGTAAATCACGTATACCATCTCTGAACAATGATAAAGAGCTCAGAGAAATTAAAATACAAATCTTCTGGGCATTTTCAATATTGAACATTTGGCTTTGTATAATTGCTAAATTGGGGAATTCTAGAAATTAATGAAGGGAATATAATTTGCAGTTAGAAATGATTTAATGTTCAGCATCTGAGATTGCCCGAGGATACAGTTTAGTCTGGGGTCGAGTTTGTAGGTACTGTATTTGAACGCTATTGTTGCAGAGACGGTGACCTAAAATATGACGACTCTGATGAGATCAGACCTCATAGACAGAATTTGACGATTTTAAAGAGCATAAGCAAGTTGTAAACACAGCTTCCTTTATAAGATTTTGAGCACACACGAGTTTTAAGATGGCTTAAATTCAACAATATTATAAACAGACTCAATACTTAGCTTCACTGCATTTAAAAAAAAAAAAAAAAAAAACGGTTTTGATTTCAGATTCTGGTTTTGATCCATCAACCAAGTGATGTTAATCAAACCTAGTAAAATATATGTTTTTCCAAGAACAGTTTTTCTGCCCTCTCTGTCCCTTTAAAAAACAAAACAAAACAAAAAAACAAACCAAAAACAAACACACATACTGGAGAACTGCAGGAAAAAAGGTATTTACCAATCCAAATTGACTCTTGACAGCAATATTTTATGCTAGCTATATAGAACAGAATATCAACTCTGTGCTGAATAACCTACTGTTCAAGGCTGTTCTGAATCAAACTGGGAAAATAAACCAGTAGGGAATTTTCTAACAATTGCTCTTCTACAAATTCAAAGATTAATGTCAGGCCTCAAATTATTTTTTGACTCATTCCTCTTTGAATTAATACCAAAGGCACTTCAGAACATCTCCTACAGCTACTTCTATAATCTTCACGTAATTGAACTTCTCAAAGGAGAAGTGAAAACTCTGCTCTGAAACCAGAGATCATTATAGGAGTTCATTTAGAGAGACCTACCCTCACTCTCTCAAAGCATCGTGGATATCTCTTGCAATAGAAAAGCCTTAACAAGGGGACAACAGTAGCACAATCAAATTTAAGTTGTGTAAAGAGCCGTTTCTTCTGTCAAGCTCCTAAGTGCCTAACTCCTGAAATCACTGTTTCTCTTCATGCTCATCACCTGATTAATGTCTGTTTTTGTTGGGAATGCTGAAGAAGCACAAAGCACAAAATAAACCTGGCCTATTTTACCACAAGACATTATAATGCAAGCCATCATTCCCATCAGAAACAAGTCAGACCTTGACCTATAAAATATGTACTGCAGTGTAAAAGAAACTGTTCTGTAAGACAGAACAGCTCAGAAGCAAAAATTCATTGCTACAGCAGGCATGCCTAGTTACCTTTAGTTTGGAGCTAGAAATGGCTGGACAAATGGAGGCATGCTATTATTTTTAATACAACAATTATGTATTTTAGTATATTTTCAAATTTAGCATCTTAAATTTTAAATAATTTCTACAATTATAACTACATCAGCTGCTATTTTATTCACTGAGTTAGAATTTGAAAATGACATCTTGTAACACTACAGGGCAACTTCAGTTGGACACTGGTGTGAATTCATTTTACACTCAATTATAATTTTATTGAAATTTATCTTTTCTTGGTCTGTTGCCTGTTTCCTAGAATCACCAGTATCTTGCAGCAGGTCTCAGTTATAACTGGTCCTGTCACAATGTGAGCTCAGAAAAATCTTTACATCTGTAGGGACTATCAATGAATTGGGAGTGTATAGATCCACTTTGTGTGCCTGAAGGGATGAAGAAAGACACAAGGGAAAAAACAGTCAAAATTCCAGTTTAATTTGCTCCCTGTCTGGAAGAGAGACGAAATAATGATGAGACCACAAATTTGGTTACTGCCCCTTACCTGAACTGTGACAACTTCCAGGCAAAATCACAGATCTACAAGTTCAAAAACAGAATAGACCCTAAAACAAAATAGGTATTCATTTCTAGGACATGCAGATTAGATTTTAATAAAAGCTATATTCATTATTGAATCTTAGTGGCCAAAGCTCATTCTTTTACAGAATTCGGATCTTTCAGCTATGGATTAACTTTAGTTTCAAACAACAACATAATCTCTAATTACAGAGAATTGGTTTTCATTAGGACTTTACCAAAATGACAAAATAATTAATGAGAGATAATTTGTAGGAAGACAATAATCTCCCAATGTACCTAATTGGTATCAATAGATAAATAAATAAATAAATAAATAATTGTTTAGGCTTGCAAATCATTTCTCAGGTCTTCTAGATCTGGACAAAAGCATAAAATTCACTAGCAAATCTTGTTTGTCTTCTATTTCAGATATAACAACAAGCTAATACAGCATGGAAAATAATTGTCAGAGAAATTACTGACTAGTGATTGTAATTGCTGCCTGTGTATGGGTCAGTCAAAACACGTAACTCAAATCAATTTACAGACTACCTTAATCCATACTGGGCACGAAAAATTGTAAGCTTTCAGACATTTTAACTACTGTGAATAGACTTAGAGAAAAAGAAAGTAATTTCACGATGGCAAAATAAGTTTAATGTATCAGATGAATATAATTTGCCTGATTGCAGAGACAAAATCAGGCCAGGTAGAATAAATGATTTCATTGTTCAGTTATGACTCTAGAAGATAGTCCACACCTATTTCCTTTTGGATAGAAGGAAAAACAGTGTAAGTTACTTTCCTGATACAAAATTCAGTCATTTGTAATTGTTCTTACAACTTGACTGTGGACTAAATTGCCTCTGAAATTATACACAGAATTGACCTTTGCTACAAAGGAGAAACATGTAAACAAAACTTATTTTTTTTCCTAGTTTTTTTTTTTTTAATTGCTTGGAAAATTACCAATTAACAAGACATCCAAAATTAAGCACAACATTGTGTCTCTCAGGGTGACCACCAGTGAATGTTCCAAGGGAATTACTTAAGAATCAATGCAAAAGTATGATGGCCTTTATCTTATATCAAACAGCAGCTTAGGTACTCCTTGCAGGGAACCTGTGTTTAATAGTTCATGACTCCTTCATAAATTTACCTAACTCATTTTTGATCCCTTTGACACTTTTGGTCTCTCAAATATCTTATTGTAGTGAAGTTAATTTGCATTCAGCAAACTTACTTCTGTTTAATGACAATAAAACTTGGATGTGCTCAGTGCTATCATAAATTCCCATCTAGCAGATGTCTACATTCAACACAATATCCTCACAAGAAAAGCTAAGACAATATGCCGTAAACATTTATACTTGAAAAAAAATAAATGTAAGAACTCAGGAAAGTGGCAAAGCTAAAAGAATGTGCTTCATTTTATCCATGGCTTGAGCATTCTCCAAGTAGGAATACACGCAGCTGTACGAAAAAGATAACTAGAAGTCATATAGTTCATCTCATGTCACTCTGAACATGGGTGTTTTATTGAGTTCAACTGGTGCCTGAAATATTCTTCACTGAATCAGTTCAAATGTCACCCAAGATGAAGACTTCATCAATTCAGCTGCTTTTCCCCATTCCTCTGTGATTCATTGTGAACATTTACTTCCATAGTTTTGGGCAAAGGTTGCAACTAATTGCAATTAATACAGAAACAAATCCATCTCCTGATGCCAAGGATAGTAAACTTATGCATATGAGTGAAGTGGGACAAATGAGACTAAGTTTATTCAGTAAAAGCCTGTAACAGATTTAGTAGAGTGTAGGTGACACCAAGAGTGTACTGTATTACTTTGCGTAGTCTTGATCATTTTACTGGAGCAAGCAAGAATACTCAGAAGCTAGTCAAATTCAGTTTTAAGTAATAGTACTGGGAGAACTCAAGTAGGTGCCTCAATGCTAATCCAGATTACACAAGGTAGTGCGTGTCTAAGTAGTTTGTGGTATAAAAAATGATTTTTTTTCTTACTGTACTTTCTTCCTGCTCTTTCAGAGATTAGTTATCAATGGTTGTCTGCTTTCTACTTACACAAACTATAATCTTACTGAAGTAAGTATTCGTAAATATCCAGAAATAATGTTTCCCACTGACTGCAACACCTCATTTTGACTCATCAGCTATATACTTACATAAGGCAAAATCTATTTTGCTCACTTTGTTTGCACAGCTTCACTGACATAACATGTTATAGAAACCTCATTTTGTTAGGTACAAAATAATCTGGAAGATGAGACAGAAGTGGTTACCAACTTTTGTCATTTATTGCATGTCTTGTTTACTAACATGACAGATATTTCTATAATTAAAAATGTAAAGTTTATCACTTCCTACATATATTTTTAGTTGGTCCTGGCCCTAGAAATGACATGAACTGAGAGAAAATTCTGTCTTGAGACTGCTTGTTGGTTCAGTTATACTTTTTGGATTCTCTGCATGCAAAAGTTAAATTGGGTGAGAGTAAGGTTTGTGCTTGCATTTAAATAAGCTTTAAACAAGTGGAGACTAAAAGCAAAGAATTCCTTCTCCACCACCAATCTAATTGTTAATTCCTAAGGAAAAACTGATTTTGGAATAGATAGCATTACATTTTCAGCAAAAAACAGTTACAAACAATTAATTTGCTTGAAGAGAGATACACAAAAATCACCTGTGAAATGATGGAAGAACCAGTGTTTGAGCTCAAAGTTTCTTTGTTCTACTCATCACTCTCCTGGAAAATCCTGTATTTTGAAATGTAGCTAGTAGTTTGGGATGAATTAGGTTTGAGCATGTTGAGATTTTAAGATTAAGGTTGATATCAGCACTTCCAATAAAGAACTAAGTGGAAGAGAGAATGGTTGTATAAGACCAGGAAACCTTTTCCACTTTCCACTGCCATATAACAAAACTGTTGTTTTGCTCTCACTAACCTTTTCCTCTCGAAATCTTTGAGTGTTCTCGAGAAGCAAGTGTTGACTGAGGTTGATTTTCCACATACCTGATCTTTATTTCTCAATCCTTTTTTGCTGGCTGTTAAACAAGGTTGTCTAATAGAAAAAAAATCTCTTTCCCATTCTTGTATTTAAGTAGAGGTTTCCCAGTGCACTACTGTATTTTTTTGAGCTTGCATCTAGGCTTTCTCTTTTTCTGTAAAGTAGTTAAGATTTAAATTTATTCAAGACTGTTCTCTTCATTATTGCAGCTTTTTTGCCTACTTTGTCAGGATGCAAAAGTGGATTTCTCAGGTACTCTTTGTGAAGTAAAAGATGGGGTGATATTTCTCTTACTTTCCACCTCACAGTCTCTCATATTTAATGTACAGTGAGAAAATACAGTAGTCAGCTCCCATCCTTAAACAGCGTACAAAGATTCATTTCCTAGCAAAAGACTGCAGCAATGGATGCCAGAATCTGTGACTACTCTGGATCCAGAACAGTTGAATACTGTTGTATATGTTTGCTCTTAAATAAAGACCACTGACAACTAAAAACAAATACATAAACAAAAATAAACAAACAGAAACCCCCCAAGAAACCAAGTATAGAACATTCAACTTTTTAAAAGGGAAGCAGTTTCTGAATCCAGTACACTGGCTACACAGGGAATTTGAATATCTGTGTTAACGTGCATGCTCTTTGGCAGTACTGCTGCCCATGAATATGACAATTGCCAGAGCCTGGAAAGTCATTCACTCACTACTGTCACAAATCTGCCTAAAACACAAAGCCACCATATGTTTATGCAAAGAGATGAGTTACTCTCTTGGCTCAAGTGCATAAAGATGAAATATAGAGTATTCATCAAAAAACTATAACATAATGCTTGGCTCCCTCCCTTCTTCCTCTATTAAATTAACTTTTTCAAGATTAATATTTTCATCCATTTTGCAGCATGTCATAAAACACAGAGTAGTACTTACTTCCAGGGAAACAAAGATCATGGGTCATGGCATAGAGCAATTACTTAAAAGACAACAAGAAAATCCAGATAGTGCATGATTCAGAGTATTGTACAGCAGCTGGAATTCACTTCTGCGATCACAGTGCTGAGCTCTCTTTTACATGGAATTTAGATGCCCTGTTGCTTTTTTATTTAAATGAACATGTGATCCTTTTCAACTCAGCAACTAGCAGCCTGGCAAAAGGAAGCATAAAAATAATGCAGTGGTAGAAAAACCTTATCTGACTGTTTTTTAGTATTTATGGAAAATGACTTTCTGTTACTTTTTTTGCTTTAATGATTACAAGTCCACATATATGTTCAGGACAGACTTGCATGGCTTTGTTGTAGCTACTTGTTTCCATCAATCTGCAGGAACTAACACAGTAATATGCTGTCCAAAATGATTTATGATCTCACTCTGCGTATGCAAATGCCTAACTTTGAGATGTGAATCAAACTACTGTGGTAACATGTCAACTTGCAAAGTATTTAAACAGCTGAATACACCTGTTTCCACTTTATGGATGCTTTCAAGTTTTGGCTACTTTGATTCAAAGCAATATGTTTAGCTTAGAGCATTACTATTCAATATGAAAATTAAAATTGCCTTCTCCTGGGTATAACAATGTGATGAGGTCTAACAACACACGGATTTATTAAAATGCTGAGGCCCAACCATCTAACTGGGTGGTTCTCAGAGCAAATGAAAGCTGTGCAGCTCACACTGCTCCCAAAGCACCCTCCTGGAAACAAGCACCAGGCTAAGACGTATCTGCAGGCCTGATCATGCAGGCAGCTGACAGTAAACTTGAAGTCTTACAGTCTTAAAATGGGAGTGAAGGCTAAGTCACAGTCTACATTCTCTCTAATTCAATTGAATTAGTTTGATAAAGGGGCATCAAACCCAGCACACATTTATTATCACTACACATGAGAGAGGAAGGTTGGTGAAGCTAATGGGAGTATACACAAATTTACTGCCATGGGTTTAGCGAGTAGAACACCCCTTCCCTTGGTAACAGTACTGTGGTCTCCAAGAACACCCAACTTAGTGGCTTAGGGCAACCACTGACACGACAGCCACCGGAGCAGTGATCACTTGCATTGGGCACAACCTGCATGCAAAGGAGAGGTTGGACAAGTGCCTGCTGCCTTAGCAAGCACAGAAAAGCACCTATATAAGTACTAGAGCTTGAAAGGTGAGCATGCAAATGCCCACAACTTGGACTTGGAAAAAGAAACTCAAGGTTAATTGGATTACACAGGTAAACGTGGGTTCAGACACAATGGCATAAATAAGAGGGATTTAGTACTGACTGTGGCTCCTCACTCGTGTTGCTGCTGTGTTTAGTCCTAAGAGAGCCTGTGCGCCATTCCACTTTGCATTTATGTAGGGACAGATTTTCCAGAGCTGGCTACCCAGTCCAGATACAACCTGAAAATGTAAGCAGAGCACTATAGATACAAAGAAGATGAGGAAGTGAAACACCTTCAAATTATAGAAATCATGCCAATTGCTATGCCACCCATTGACTTGGGTAACAACATTCCTATGTCTGACATCAATTATTACTTGAGAGCTATCATTCCTGGAGTGCAAATGAAAATATAAGGCTTTTTCTAAAAGTGCGTTATAACTTCTGTGCACAGGAACACAACCCAAATACAAGTCCAAAATACTCAGATACTAGAAGACATGAAAATAAGTATCAACATTTTTCAAGGACAGCAAATAATCCAACACTTAAATTTCATTCATGATTTGGAAAAGCTTCATGTTGTTGCCACTTGGATTATTCATGGAAGCTACATCAGAAAGTTTTTTTTCCAAACCATCTGAAATTTGTAATTCTAAATTCTATGACTCACATAAACCTTTTTAATAAGAAAATACCTTCCACAAGGCAGGTTACAGACAGCAAGAGCTATTAAGAAATTGAAGAGAAATGTAAGAAAATCAGATGTGAGGAAAAATAAGCATACACAGCATAACACAGAAGAAGGATAAAGATTCCATTTTGGTTTGTATATCTTTTTCTAATTTGAAGTTTTCCTGGATTTGTACTCTGTTACTTGTTTAGTAACAATTGGGTTATTTGGGGGTTGAAACTGATACCGTGCCTAAACTTTTGAATCACTAATTATCATTACAGTTTAAATTTTTAATTTTATTTATTTATTTATTTTTCTGGACTGAGCTTTACCCACAAAGTTAACAAATATTTAATTATTAATTCTCAACGTCCTCTCCCTTACAGGAATTTGGAGACATTATCCACTTATCTTTCCACTGCTGCATGGGGTCAAACTCAGTTTGCTTCAGGACACTTCAAGCCTCCTGTAGTCAGGCTAAGCAATTTATAACATTGAACAACAGCTACAACACAGGTCAAAGCATCAGCTCTAGAGCAGAACAGACAAGGCAGGAAACGTAGCTCTCAATAACCAGTCCCCTCAGTATGACTAGCAAGCTCTCCTGAGCAGCTGAGCCCAGACTTTATATAAGAAAGGGGAGTGACAAATCCAAACATCTGACTCAACTAGATTTAGCAGGCCAAATGTGTATCTCCCTTCCAAATTTATTTCTTGATGACTGCCTCTGGGGATCAAATGGTTCCAAGAGAAACATTCAAACTAAGGCAAAGGATTTCCACATAAACACAGTCATACAAACATGCACTTATTTTCCATAATAATTTGGAATTTCATCTAGTGGCCTATTTGGAGCCCCATGATTCTGAATGACCTCATTCCTTTCTCACTCACTCCAGGGTGAAATTCTCCCTTGTCAAATAGAGTCTCCAACTGCCATTGACTTTTAAGAGCCTACAGAACTGAAAACGATCCCTCTATAATCCCACCTCTTCTAGACATAGCATTTCATTGGAAGCAGCTATTTCTGCTTCCAGTCCATAAAATTATGATTGAATTAGAAGTTGTTCTCCTCCCCTAGCTCTCCCTGTGACACTCAGACATTGTCTAGATATTCCAAACAGTATACATTTTACCACTTTCTTTGCTCTTTCATTACAAGGAAGAGCTTTTTTAGCGCTATAAGGAGACTCCTCTTAAGCATGACCTTTGTTTCCAGCCCTGCTTCAGGCAACTAAGATAAGTACAAGTAAAGTTACACTGCAATAAGAGCCATAGTTGAGAAGTGGGCTTTCTAAGTGTTATGGTAGTACATGTAGACAAGAATGCTTGCTGGTTTTGTACAAGAAGAAAATCTTCACCTTATTTCTGCTGTAATAAGGAAAATTTAACAAAATTGATCCTTATTTAATTAATGTAACAGAAAATTATGATATACAATTTAGCCTTTTCCATGTCTGATTTAATAACTGATAACCATATGTACAATGTACATAAAAACTTACTGAAATAAGTAGAGGGAAATATTATGAGAGCTGCTCTGATGTTAATACCTCCTATTTTATTATGTTGGCCCATGAAGTCAAAGGCAGGTGCTGATGTTGTGGCAGTAGAGATTGAATCTTCTCACCAATGTTCCATTACATTTTGTCACCATAGAATCACAGAATCCTTAGAGTTGGAATGGACTCTGAAAGGCCATCAGGTCCAACTCCCCAGTTTGAAGACCATGGTGCATTTTGCCAGTCTTGGATGGACTGTCCTACACACCTACTGTGTAGTCTGGATTTGGTTCCTTCTGACTTCCATCTAATTGAACCGATGAAGAACTAGGCTGACAAACATACCTAGAGCCAATCCAAATCCTCTGCTAAGACTGATTTTTCTAAGCAAGAAAAGTTAATTTTTCTAAAGCTAGAATTTAATTTGCTTTAGGTTTTAAACACAGGTAGGATCCTTTAAATTGTTGATAGGATAATTTTTTAAAATGTTACTGGAAATATCTGCATATCATCCTTCCTTTTTCATTCACAGTGAGACCTGAACAGCTGCGATCAGTGGAAGGAATAGTGTACTTCAACATAAAATTAATTGCTTCTATCAATATTGTTCTCCTCAAGTTCATAGCCCATTTGCTGTTAGGTCCCACACGACCATCTTACTCATGTACCTGATTTTCCCTCATATGTGGCCCAGAATGCAGAACACAAAAGGAAATCAGAGCCTGGAACTTCAGATGAGAACCATTATGCAGGGTTTTAACAGACCTAGGGGGTGTGTGGAAACAAGGTACTGCAGAAATCTTCACAAAGAAAATAGGAATGATCTGTCATATAGTGAACATACTTCAGTACCTAGCTTTGCTCTAAATCAAACTCTAACAATCCTTTTTCATAAATTACTATATTTCAGATATCTGACAGAAATGCAGAGCAGTACATTAAATTATTTTAAGATTACCAATTGTGCTTTTAAGATTCTCACCATTTTATGAACACCTGCATGCATGGGTTTATATTTTAGGTAGAAATCATACATTCATGCACAACATACATATTTACTTGATTTTTCCTTTCAGAATTCAAAAGGGTAGTTGTCTGTTCTTGAAAATCCTCTCAGAGTAAAAGAACTGAGAGCTTTAGTTCCCTTTTCATATTTCTGGGGAAAAGAATGGGTTCACACATCAGAACAAATAAGAAGCATTTTAATAATTTGAGTAAGGCAGGAACATCCTTCTGCATAGAAGTCACTGTTGCATTCAGAGAACTCTATCCACCCACCTGCAATCAATGCTTCATTTATTCTGTTGTATCCTTTAATATGGAGAGCTGACTGAACACATAAGTGAACTAATTATTCACCAGTCCTTCACAATAAATCTAATAATTTTACAGATAGTGAGATTAGTTCAATACCCCATATGTAAATATCTATTTATTATCACATTGAAAACCATTAATCTTCAGATGTAAAACATATCCTGATAACATTTTCAAGTAATAATATCCTATTTCTTTAATGTTTTATGAGGACTTTCCCACTTGCATTATATAGTTCTTCTAAAATGTGAAGAGTGCACAACTCAGTGACACCTAATTTATTCTCAATATGTGCAGTACAAAAATATTGTATTAGACTCAAGCAGCTGTCAAACTATTCTACTTGGCAGCATGCAGCACTTCTTGCACGTGATGTAGCAAGACTAACTATTCTAGGAACAAAGAAAAAGCAACTCTTAAGATGAAAGAAAATGTAGGAAGTAAAGATACATTTAACTAAAATATGAGATTACATGCAAGTTCACTGCATTTCCTTTTCAGTTTGATATTTTTCTGTTGTTTTTGCTTAAGAGTGTTTGATATATCAACACAAAAGTTGTTTGGAATAAAGAATTCCATGTCCATCTAAGACCTGATCAAATGTCTGTTAACTGCTTGGCAGCGGTCAAATCCATTTCCACTTGTTTCTATCAAAGCCACAAGCACAGTTGTTATCACTCAATGTTCTTAGATGTTACTTAGAGGAATTCCAACATCTTATGCGTGAAACTCTACCTGCAATGCCTTAAAAGAGAAATCATAATCTGAGTAGGGCTGTCAGGCATGTTAGCCTTGCAGAAGACTGATTCTTGTAATACCAAGATATTGGTGTGCGATATGGCACTAGCTATCCCCCATGGGGGCAGAGGGGATTGATAATAGGAACACTACCAGGGCTGATAATGGCAGAATTACTTGCAGATTCAGATCCCAATTTTCAATTGCAGAAGAAGATTGCTAAGAATATTAGAAAGCAGAAATAGAATGGACTTTTTGGTGTGTGCAAGTTAAACAAATAGTTGTAAAGATGGTTAAGGGACTGGAGTATGTGACTTATGAGGAGGGACTGAGACAGGAGAAGGAGAAGACTCAGAAGGATCTTATCAATGTGTATAAATGTCTGACAAGACAGTGCAGATAAAATGAACCTAGGCTTTTGTTTTTTTCTTCTTTTTTCTTTCCTCTCCAGTGAGGCCCAGTTAAATTTATGAAATTGATGGTAATTGAAACACAAAAGGGTGATCAGACACTCACAGGTCAGTCAGAGTTGTTCTGGAATATCCATCCTTGAAAATGCTCAAAATCAGGCTGAGTATGTTCCTGCACAACTTTGTCCAGATGACCTTACTTTCAGCAAGACATTGAATTAAATAACTCCAGAGTTTCTTTACTGTCCCCACTAATTTGCAATTCTGTGAATAGGCACAACTATGTTTGATATTTTCTCCCTTTACTAATCCTGCTGTATCTTTCTCATGTATAAATCAAAGCTTCATGCACAGAAAGAACCAGTCTGATATCTTTCAGCGCTGCAGTCACAAACTGAAAACAAGCAACTAACACAAAACCAAACCCATTTATGGTGATATATTTATGACACTTCAGTATTTAAGCACAAATATGTTAAGGGAGTGATTGTTGTTTCAAGCTCTGCTTGAAAATTTATAAGGTAAAAATAATTTTTCATTATTAGGTTAAAAAAAAAAAAAGCATTTTTTTTTTTAATCTGCTTCAGTAGTAAAGTTCTCTCACAGTCTTCCACTGCAGAGGCAAGAAGACTCTCTTGTATGTTAAAGATGCTACCCAGTTTGATATCCTGAATTCTTGCACAGTCCAGTGGAAAAAGCAAAACTCACTTAAAATGCACAAAAGTACATCCATAAATGCTTTTAGTTATGATTTCGAAAGTATTGGATTTGAATGCGTGCATGCTTTTTCCTCCCTTTTTCTTCCTCTCTTCTTTTTCCCACTCTTTTTCTAAGCCAATTGTTAGTTATTCTTGTTCAAAAATAAATACATAAATCAGGATTGCCTGATTGAAAAATAAAGAAAGGAATCATGGAATCAAAGGCAACAGAATTTAAATACCTCAGCCAACCTAAACAGGACAAATTTTGAAATTCAATTTGATCTCAAAAAATTACTGTTCCCATTCTAGAAGTAAACACACTGCACTGTGCAATTCTGTCCACTCTGAGAACATCCCTGCCCTGCTAGGGGCTTCTGGCCCTTTTCATTATGAATCAAAATTCTGCCTATGCTTGCTGAGATTCCATAAAAACTGCACTTCATTTGAAGAATGGGAACAAGGAAAAAGCAAAGTCATCAAAATAAAAAAATCCTAGAGGCTATATGAGCTGGCATATTTTCCCATTATTACATCTTAAGACACATTCAGTAAAAACTTTAGGTCAGATGAGGAATTTTAAAGTAAAGCTTAACCATGAGAGCACTTGCAGCTCTTACCTCACACTATTCATCCAAGACTGACTGCAAATACAAATCATACCTTCACAGAGTTCAGTAGTTCTAGACTTTTAAATCATCTTATCCTTTTTCATAAGGGTCTACCCATCCCCCCCAAACACATACTTTCTTGATGGCTGTCTTAGACCACTAGTTTCCTCTTTCCATCTGGTCCTTCCACTTAATTGTCTTTTGCATGCAAGCACTATTGAGACCTTCTCCTCATCTCTGCTGATTGCTAAAACTCCCCTCTGGAAAAAGAACAATCCCCAGCAGCCAAGCCCATGTTCTAACAGCCAAGTTGGGGTTTCCTTGTGAAGAAGAAAAGCTTAGTAATCAAACAAATGCAGCACTTACAAAAGACCCTTTTATACAGGAGGGGAAGGAGGCCTTGAACAAATAGATATCTATTGAGCATAGGACACAGTGCAATGCCACATCCTTTGTTGGCTTCAGTAAGCCCCCAAATTTTCATATGGTTTCCCCGTAGAGAGAGCCTCCAAATGACAGGGGGGTGGAAAGGCTAGACGAATTTTCCTCAGGTTTGTAATTCCCACCACCTATTCCCAAAAGCCGTGTGATACTCTCCCTTTTCAAAGAAAGACAGACTCTTTAGCAAGGTGCGTTGTGATAGGACAAGGGAAAATGGTTTCAGACTAGAAGAGGGGAGATTTAGATTGGATATAAGAAAAAGAGTTTTTCTATGATAATAGTACTGAAGCACTGGAACATGTTGCCCAGAGAGGTGGTAGATACCCCATCCCTGGAGACATCCAAGTTCAGGCTTTATGAGGCTCTGAGCAACCTGATCGAGCTGTAAGTGTCCCTGTGCACTGCAGGGGAGTTGAGCCAGATGGACATTAAGGCTCCTTTCACACTCAAACAATTCCATGATTCTAAATATAACCTGCAGCATCTCAAAACTTCATTTATAGGAAGTATTACAAAGAAAACCTTATTCTTAAATAAGAATTGAAATTACTAAAAGTTTTAAAAATATAGAATAAATACCAGGAGCAAAAGTTAATAAAGGCAATGTAATAATTAGTAGTAAGTACAATCTAATTGGGTTGTTTAATCTCCAGAATACTGGGACATGAACTTCTTTATCAATAAAAGTTACCTCTCTCACAGATGACTCAGATAAGACTGATGCTCTTGTAGCAAAGTAGTACTAAACACCAGCAATCAGCTGATGGTGGCAACACGAGGCCAACAAGAGTGATCAGGACACTGTCAACCTGCTTCACACAGCAAGCAGAGCCAGGGAAAGTCATTGTGCAGCCAAAGTCAGCTCTTCAGAAGTGCAAGGGTGCAGCTAGGCCATGTTTCTGCTCAGGGATGTTTTGCCTCCAGCCACTCCTTGTATTTTTGTCTTACTTTTGGCAGATAAGTTTTAATCACTTTGCTGCCAGGCACATGAACAGTGACACTTTGGAACACATTCCTGTCATATCAAATGCAATGCTTTGTTTTCCCTTTAAAATTAGAGGTGCTTGGCTTTATAGCCCTCAAAATAAAAAAGTGTTTAAAGTTTGTGGGGAAAAAAAAAAACAATCATAAACACACACACACATACAGTCCAGACACAGAGTAACAATTTAAAACTTAAAACTTAAATTTGTGCATTAAGGAAATGTGTAAACAAATTTTGATAATAAGCATAAGAACAGCAGTTTTCTAAGCCAACAGGTTGAGCCTTTCTTAACAGGAACATCCCTTTGCACAAACATTTATGTATCCCTTCTGGAATATGATTACACTAACTATGTTGTGCGATTTTTCCATGAGTCCAGACTTCCTCACTGCTCAGTAGAGCATCCTTTTTAGCTACATATGCAGCACTAAAACTCACCCACACATTGTTCTTCGTTACTAGAACAGTCAACCACTCCAACACTTCCTGAATTTTTCTTTCTGCTTCACACAGCTGAACTATGAACATGTATTTATTTTCTCCTATTGCCAAAATTGTCAAAAAAAAAATTTTAAATCCTAATCTAGCAGCAGTACATAAATATATGACAAATCCCATTGATTCACTGTGATTCCAAGTGCTTAAGATTAAGCATCTACTAAACCAGATACTGCCTTTGTTGGACTTCAATACCAATTTAAGCTCTGTATGATCATAAGTCTCTGCACTCAGGGTTTTCTATCTGTTGTATTCTCTGCAATCAGAGATGCTAAGGCACTAAACAGCATTAGACCCACAATCTTATGTAGGCCTCAGTTTATAGAGATGTGAGCCTTAAGAGCTACATACCAAATCCTGAGGTTTTAAATAATCCATCCCATTAGAAGGTATAGATTCCACCCACCAAAGTTGTTCTTTGCTGGGCTTGGAGATGCATCTGTAAACAGGAGATCTAGTTTAGATACAGGAGCTCAGGTAGTAACTATGGCCAAATAATGTGATTATCTAGACATTTCTCTAGAGTGGGTATAGAGCCAATTTTCACTTGGAAATAAGATATTCACAAAAATATCTCTGTTACCAAAGAGAAATATGTCCATCAGTCTGGACATATGTACATCACCCAGGTCTTTGGAGCACTAACTAAAAATAAATGCTGTTATGCACAAGAGATTTTGACTCATATACAAAACTCTGCCCTTGTCAGGTACTGTCAGAGGTATATTGCTGTCCTTTCTTCAAGGAAATACAACATTTGTATGGCGCACACCACGCATCCACTTTTGGATGGAAATTTCAGCAATGCTCCATGAGGCTTCTATTAGTTCTTACCTAAAGGGACACTCCTGCTAAAAACTCATGTACAAAAAGCACGCTTTGACAAAAATGTCCTTATTCTTTGACCTACTTATTCCTACTTGCTTACACCCTCTCTTCTTCTCTACTATGGTTTCCTGCTGCTTAGCCTTGCTCCCTTGTTCTTGAAAAATGTGGGAAGGAATCTCCTCCCTGGAGCAAGGCAGGCCACCAGAAGAAGCAGGTGGCAGTTGTGAGCAAAGGATGAGAGAAACCCAAAAGAGAAAGCTGTTTGGGAAGTAACGAATACAAGCACTAATTTATATTTTAATGATTAAAGAGAGATTAAAGCCAACCACATCATGATTTTAACTCTGCAGCTGGTGGATTTCTTTGTCTTCTGGTCAATGAAGCTGAATTAGAGGACTGAGGGAACTTTAAAAGTGTTAAAAGATGTTATAATAGTAATAATAAGGGGAGTTCTATAATTATAGAGAGATTATTGCATATAATATATAAGTGGCTTGCTCTTAAAGAGCCTCATCAAACCGATTTCCACTGCAACTCATTGATGCCACAGATGAGGACTTCAGGTGGGAGGATAAGCTATGGGAATGGATGCACACTTAAGAAACAAAGTCCTCGTTTTCATGCAAATGATCTTGTGCAGTTTAGAAGAAGGGGAGAAAAATGTCTTTTTAGAGCATTGTGACAGCAATACAGTGTGGCGAGGAGGAGGAAACTGCTCTGGTGCAGTGATGAACTGTTTCAAATGAACATTTAATAAAGTTGTTCAGAAGACAGCAGCTGTAACCCTTCTGCAATCCCAGCATATTTTACTATGATTGCACAAAATAAGAAAGTCAATGTCTGCATGGTATAAGTAGAATGACAGAGCCAGCCACTGGAAGATTTTGATGTTACTGTCTTTTCATTCTTCTTTTAGATTGCGAGAACAAAGTATATTCTCATGGTATGGTTCACAAAGACTTGTTTCTACTCAAGGGGAGTCATTAGATGAACTCACTGTAATACTAGGTGTTATTGTTTAAGTTTTATGTAAGAACATGAAAGAAGTTCTCTCCTGAATAGCCCTCTTGCTCAGCTTTGTATGCCCTTCACCACTGAAACTCGTCTTGTCTTGTCATCCTCCTCCATACTACCTTGGTGAAACCACTCCGCCTGGCAAAGACAAAGGCAGGTACAGTCTTCACTCCTTTTTCAAATGGCTGGATGGACTTTATAGCCAATGTATAAAAGCTTACATAGTTGCAGAAAAAAATCCCTCTGTATTCTGAACAAGGGGAAGAACAAGGGATTAAATATCTTGACTTCCCTCCCCACTTTTCAGAGCATGCCAGCATTGTGGTTTGCACGGAGCAAATGCTTCACCTTTCCCACTAACAGGACAAAGGTATTGTTCACAGTATTACTGTTTGTTTTTGCTGCTGTTTGGTGCAGGTACACAAACCCTGCAGGTAAACCCAGTGCAAAAGTAGTGTTGACTCCCCCTATCACATAACCCTCAGTCACTTTGAGCCTGGATCCAAAAAATTGACGCTTCTGTTTAAGATCTAGATTCAAGCTGTAAGAAAACCTTTTCTGACTTCAGAACATTTCCAGTCAAATATATTGTTATCTGAATTTCAAGATCTCATGAAATGCAGAGAGAGAAGTAAGCACCAGAAACAATCCAAAGCAATCACACTAAAGCGTTATCTTACTTTACCAATACTTGACGATATCATTTACTTTCTCCATGACTCCAGAGCAGGAGTCCAGAAAAATCAAGATCTTATTCTACAGAGAAAATGCAGCATTTTTTGTCCCATTGAAGCCAAATTCTTCTTTTACATTCTTTAATTATAGTAGGAGTGAGGTGAGCCTTTAATTACGATCTTGCTACAACAAATTATGCTCCGTATCATGTTTGGATGTGTGCAACTTTATTTATGTGTTCAGAAATCACTTCTTTCTAAAACCAAAGGTCTTAAACCCATTCAGCAATTAAGAGAGACAATGTTCACCACCACTATTCCTGGTCAAACACCACCCAAGTCAGTGAAAATCTTTATTTATTTTACAGGAATGCAAGTAACAAAGTATTGGGATAAATTTTATTACTAGCTTTAGATAAAAGATGGGATAAATAAGCAACTCTTGCTTTGTACATTGAGCATCACCTGCTTCTGTTCATCATAGCATACTAGTTTACCTTTATATTTTATATACCAGGGATTTAGTTCACACCACAAAATGTCCTATTGAGATTTTAGATTTTTTCTTCAGGCTTTTACAGAGTAACATTGCCTGTTCTCATGAGAAAAATTATACAACCTCAGTTTCAGTAAAGGGACAAATTCTCAGCTGCCATAAACTGATATTATACCAAGGTCATTACAACTGCACAGATTTACAGCATTGTAATCATTCAGATATAGGACTCAATCCCATCCATCAGTGTTTTGTATCTTGCATCATCACTTAACACTCACTTCTGAAGACAAAATACAAAGATGAATTAAGCCCTCTGGGTTTTATAGCTAGTAGAAGTTGCTCTACTTAATGATGTAATTAATCTTTTCTATTGTTTGTCCCACACCCTCCCTCCTGCCCCCACCCTGAGATAAAAGAGTTGTTAAAGCATCCATTTCTGTTGCTAATTTTTTTCCTTTTACTTGCTTGTCCTCTGTGTACATTTTCTAGTTTACACTTAATGTTCATTTCTCTCAATTTATTTCATGCTCTTGCTAACCGGCTGTCTAAAGTCAAGCTTCAAATGGTAGTAGCCATACTGAGATAGTCAGTTCACTGGGGTGAAAGATTAATTTCAGCTTTTTCACAATAACCATATGGTGTCTAGCACAATGTAACAGACT
The DNA here is from genome assembly GCF_019232065.1 of Centrocercus urophasianus. Lineage (NCBI taxonomy): Eukaryota > Metazoa > Chordata > Aves > Galliformes > Phasianidae > Centrocercus > Centrocercus urophasianus. The sequence continues at coordinate 13,685,626 of NW_024884364.1, read as the reverse complement.
TTTGCTGAGCAGTTCTTAAAAACCACAATGATAGGCTGAACACTGAAAAATTGAAATATAATCACATTCATTCAAATACTTGCAGACCTTACTTTTACTGAAGGATTGTAAGAAATCACTAGTCATAACAAGCATTTCAGCTATTTCACTTTATATGGGGTGGATTGCAATCCATACCACCGTACTGGTCTCAAACAATTCTGTCTTTCAATTGTTCTGTCCAACAATAATTCAGACAACACTAAAGTAATAAAAGAACACAACTGATCATCTCAGAGTGGATTTATTTTTGGCACATCTTGGTCTTTAGACTGATTCTGAAACAGTAGCTTTCTCTTTCCCTTCTATTGTTTAGTATTCAAAGAGATTACAGATTCCACTAGAAAGGAACAAAAAAAGCAAAAAAACACCCCAAAAACCTGTGACAAAAATCAAATCTATTTTCATTCTTGAGCGATTTCTGAGCGTCATATTCTTTTATATATTACCAGGCCTATCTGATTTATACTGATGTTCAGAGATAGACTTCTATCTCAGCAACATTTCTACATTTCCTTATATCAGTGCCCATCCATTAAACTCACAGTGATGCTGATCACACATACAGAATTAAGCCCATGCTTAAGTATTCGTAGCAGCTGGGCCTTAGAGCCAATTGCTTTCCCAAGGTATTTAAGCATGCCTCTTCCTTAATCATTTTTGGCAGCATACAAATAGATGCAGATTTGCATATATTTACCAAAAACATACGGCAGCCCACAGCTACAGTAACTTTACTTGCAGAAAAGGTATACAATTTTTCAGAATTGCAAAGCATCTCAGCTACCAGGTGCCTCTGTGTATTTAACAAAAGCTAAGCTTGAACGAAGTGTATATAAAGAGATTTGCAGCATCTCACTTGACACATGCTGATGTATCACCAATCAAAGCTATCTGTAACACCAGCTTAATCAGTTAGTCCCCAACCTTGGAGAATAACTCATTAAGGAGAGGCACAAAGGAGAAGGCAGCTCAATAGTGTTTCAATGATACATAAATAAAGCTGCCCTGTCATGGTAAATTCTGTGTAACAGGGAAAATGGTATAAAACCTGACATTGATCTAGAAGCTTGGTACCTCAGGGCACAGAAAGGGGAAAAGACATTTAATCACTGATGCTGACTGTCTCCATGATCTGGTAAGAAGCTCATGCCACTAGCTATGACCCATCAGGTGACCCTAAGTCAAAGTGGATGAGCTCTACACCTGAGGGAGCATGGCTGAGCAATATGAAAGCTGGTTTGATGGAAAATGAGAAAGGAAGCCCAAAGAGATTTAGCCAGCATTCAAATGCAGAAACATTATTTCTCTACACATTCCATTCAACCCTGTGGTTATCAACATTTCTGAGAAGGGGAAAAACAAGAACTTAATTGAGATTCTGTTTGCAATAATAAACTACTAATGCAAGTTCTCTGCAGACTACCTATGTTGCAAGATCACTTAATGCTGAAAGTACATTCATTATCATATTTATCAAATAATCTAACTATTTTGACTTTTCAAATGCTATTTATTTCCCAAAAGCCTCCCAAACTTGGAACAGAGGTTTTGAAATATTACATATCCTGATTGATTTCTCTCCTATTCCAAAACATTCCTGACTAGCTGTTAAGAACTTAATTTCTACTGTTGAAGACAACAGATAATTAAAACTAGTTTTTCCTACAAGAACTTAGTTCTTCTTGGTTAATGACATTTTGTTAGTTTCAGTTTTTTATTCATTTGATATTAAAGTAACATATTTCTAACTATTATCATATTGTTAATGTATTTGGTTTCCCTTATCTCAGGTGTTTTATAAAGCATATAGCAATAGTATTATAGTGACCACGACAGGTAGGATAGTAACGAGGAAACTAGAATCTTGAGGAAAAAGAATCAATGAAAAAAATCTTCCATTCACTGTGCAGAGGTATCAATCCTAAAGCAACTATACTGAGTATTTATTTCCCTCACATGTTAAAGAAAATAAACTAAACCATCATGCTGTCCAACCAGAACAGCTGAGAGCCTGTAAGGTACTGATCTGGTCATACAAACAATGCTAATACAATCTCCACATCTAAAATAAGCACAAAGGAAGAATGCCATCTTCCCTCTGCAGAAAGTCTTTACAAAATATGACATCCAGAACTGACAACTGCAGGCCCAGAACAAGAAGGGAGAACAAGACAAAAATAAGAGTAAAAAACAAAAGCCTTGTAATGTAAAGCCTCAAGGAATGTCACCCATGCAGTTCATCCAGTGTGCATTAGATTGACAAATCCAACCTCAACATGAAATGCAAAGGTTATTCTTTCAGGGAAGACAAACTGTCTTCCCCTTATTTGTTAAACCTTAATATATATTTCAGTTGATCTTCCCAAAAAAGCATGGAACATGGGATGAATGAAGACAAGCACAGCTATCTGCTGTGATGTCAGAGCATAAGTTGAGCCAGTGTGGATCCTTAGTGTCCCAAGTCCAACTGTTAGCCATCAAATAGCTTCAAATAGTTCTCCTCAAATTCTGAATCAAGTTCAAGTAAAAAAAGAAATTAAAAATCATATATCACATACTGACTTCCATGCAAGAAACAAGATAATTTTCTTATACTGAGCAACAAAAAGCCTTAATTACAGCAAAACTACTGTTTGAGTGAATATCAGACCAGAAGCCACACAACAAATTAACAAAGTCAAGATACTCGGTATAACAATGGGAACTTTCAGCCTTAGAAAATTACTTCACAGCAGAACATTCCTGAAGTACAAAAGCATTAGAAATACTGGTGACTTCTTCAGAAAAAGAAGAGATGGTTCTTTCCTCTAGTCCCATCCCCATAGACTCCTCAGTAAAAAATCTCTTGGTTCAAATGTAAAAGTGGGATTTACACCTCAAATGCTAACATAGTATAAAAAAGTCACAGGATGCAGTCCACTAGGGTACAGCCTAGAAGACAGACCCTAACTTAGTGTTTAAAATGGAACTCCAAACATTTTCCATTAGGCCATACATGACTGTATCCATATGGATACCAAGCCATATAGCAGACCAGGCACTGTTTTCGGTGAGCCCAGGTATTGTAGAAGTTCTTTTTTAGTTTGTTTGTTTTTAAATAATCACAAAAAATATTCCCTTTTATTTTTACTTGCAACAGAGCTAGTTAGCTAAATTTAGTCTTGTAAACATCTAACTTAACAGGCTGCATCTATTTGCCTCAATATTTTAGCTGACTTAGGAATATACTTTCAAACCAAGTCTCCTAGTCATCTACACTGTCTGAATTTTGATTCACATTTTGCAGCTGAGTTTGTGCCCATAAATAGGATCAATTTCAGATTAAATTAAACCAGAAAATATACTTCAATGCCTTATCTGATGCAGTCTAATTTAAATGGTGTGGGTGCCAGGGTGTAGCTAGTATGAAGTAGCTTCCTGAAATTGGAAGAGAACAGATTTCAAGTTGACAGCATCAAGTGTTCTGCTCTTCAGTAGTGCAACTCAGTAAGAGCACCACTTACTAATGTACATAAACTGATGTGCATTTCTGAAAAGGAAGTACAACAGACATCAACATTTTTTGTCTATGCACTTTGTCTATAGTGCATTATACTTGCGCTTCATACAGGCAAAAGCTCTGGTCACTCTTGTGACCTCTCATCCATTCTCTACAAAATACAGAGCCAAACCATTGAAGAGCTTGAAAATGAGAGCACACACCCTGAAAAATACAGGATTCGGGACATAAGGTTTGTTTTGTGTTGTGAGTAAGCATGGTTAAGGAAAAAGTTTACCGCACTTCAAAAAAAAAAAATAATTGTGACAAACAAGAGAGGGTTGATAACAGCAGGACAAGAGGAAATGGTTTTAAGTTGAGGGCAGGGAGATTTAAGTTGGATCTCAGTTCCTTACTATGAGAGTGGTGAGGTACTGGAACCGGCTGTATCTTGTGTCCAGAGAGGCTGTGGATGCCCCATCCCTGGAGATGTTCCAGGTCAGACTGGATGGGGCCCTGGGCAGCCTGGTCTAGTATTAAATGTGGAGGTTGGTTGCCCTGCACATGGCAGGGGGGTTGGAGATTCATGATCCTTCAGGTCCCTTTCAACCCTGCTCATTCTGTGATTCTGTGAACTTTAATGTTGAAATTTAGAATGCCCTTTCCAAATTTCATCTTGACTCAAGGAGGGGAAGGGAAAGAGAAAAGCTTTTTTTTCCACTATTATTATTTTTTTTAATGCTCTGGTCATTAAGTAGAAGTTGCCAGTAGCTGCCCTGTCAGCGGATGCATAAAAATAAACACATTACTCAATCACCATTTTCTAAATTTCTCATTACCTAGTTTGAAATTTATGGCAGCTCAGCTTTTTTTTTTTTTTTTTTTTTTAAAAAAAAAAAAATATATAAATATATCTTCAAGTTGGCTTTTCACTTCAAAAAGAGCACAATAGAATGCCAGATCTTTCTGAAAAGTCATTTCACCGGATTATTTTCATTATATATCATGTTGGATTGCTTAAACGTCTACTCTGATATCAATCTCACCTGAGCCCTGCACGGTACTGATTTGCTCTCTGACATTACATATATCCCTAAGGCTTCTAGCAACAACAACAAAAACACCCATGCTGCTGCGAATACAGGAGAAAGTGACAGCCTAAGGATTAACCTGCTTGTTGATATTCATGTTCTAGCACATCCTCTGACAAACAGAATACTCCAGGGGTCAGGCTTCATCCTAATCAGAAAAGAGAGAACACAGATTGTTTTGATCAGAACTACATGTGTCTGAAAGGCTAATCCAAAATTAATTAGATCTGGGCTGCATAATATTCATTTGGATTTGTAAACATGGTGACAGGGGTATGAGGATTATGCTGATAGAGAACAGATAAGGTAACTAATTTGTAGGTTGATGATGCTTTAATAATGTCACAAGTAACACTTCTTTGTCATAATAATTGCTAAAAATAAGGGATTTTTTTTCTCTGTAAATTAGCATGTAGACAGCAATTCAGTCAAAAATGAAGACATTTCAGCAGTCATAACATGCGGAAATTATTTCAGCAACAATACTCAAATATTTCCACTCTGACACAGCAGTCAGTTTAGAGCAGAGCAGCCTTTTTAAAGACAGACACCTTGGGCAAAAGGAAACGGATACTGAACTGTTTTGAATTTTTTACTTATGGCCTTTTAAAAACCATAAGGCTGACTTTCAGACGTGGAAAGCTGACACAGTACTACTGATCTCAGCCATCACAAAATAGTTTTTTTTTTAATTATTAAGTGGCTTCTCCCTACCCCATAATCAATCTTCATTTACCAGTAAAGAAAAAAAACCACTGTACAGTGTTCAATGATTTAAAAAATAAAAAATGCACTAAGTTACAAGAACACCAAGGCTGCTGTTAGTACTGTCAAGAGAAACAGATATTGTCTGCCTAATTTCACATAGACAGGGAGGAGTGGTGGGGAAAAGCCCTCTGCAGGACTCACCTGAGGATATGAGATAAACTGCAGACAAGTTCACTGTCTATCTAACACAAAGTGTTGATCAATTTGGAAGGAAGGAATGGGAATGAGAATGCATGAAAATGGAAACTGGGAGCACTTACAAATTCATTAACTAAAGTGTCTTTCTACAAACCAAGGTCATACCTTATTCAGCTCCTAGATTACACATCCTCCCCCATTGCTATCAACGTGAGCTGAACAGGATAACAATCTTCCCTTGTGTTATGAGAATGTCACAAACAGATCATTTTTCATTTTCCTTTTACAAATGGATTAGCACTGTGCCAATTCATGACCCTATTTCAATCTGTGCTGCAGGTGAAGACTTACCTTATTAAAACTATACTGAGATTTTGTTATGTTTATACAGATATATTAAACTTCAGTTGTTCTGCACATGGATTTTTCAGATGAAACTATGAGTGTTAATATTTCAGAGAGGAAAGACTGGAAACCACTTCAGAGAAGTGCACGTTTGACAAAATGTCAGACAACGGCCTTGAAATCTAAGAGAGAAGATGATAAAGATAAAAATGCTTGCTTAATGAATAAACCCTCTGGGAAGCAATTTTTGCTGTATCTGTTACAATTCTAGTGGTGCCACAGTTTCGCAGCTCGTGACAGTCTTCATCAGTACAAATGCATCAAACTACTATTTTAGAAGAAATGCAAGTGCTGAAGTTCCACATTAGGGAAATTGTAATAGAATAACAAGGAAGTGATAATATTAAGATAGGAGGTGCTCCCTCCTCGCTCCCTGAAGGAGAGTAGAACTGTAATTCAGAAACCATTTTTGGTATGTGACCATGGTTCCCCCACAGAATTTGCCTTTGGGAAAATGCATTCCTCAGTGTTGCTATTGTCAAGAGGCCATTTCCTTCCTCGCCTGCTTACTGGAATTTCCTTCAGCACTATCTGTAACCAAACAGTTTGCAGCTGACCTCTGAAATACATGCTTTGGTTCATGGCAGGCTTCAGGCAGAAGCCTTGAATAAGGTATGCTTAAAGCAGAACACTCTCAGAAATAAATAGAAAAAAGCTAGAACAAATATTTGCTATTTTAACATCAGCAAAGTCAAGGAAGTACGCTGCTGTGATATTTAATACTGCTCAACAGAATCCAAAGGGGATTGTGCAGCATCTGAACAGACTGCTAACAATAAAAGGGATGTTTGCAAAAGAGAAGAAAAAGACTGGAAGTATACTATGTTGTATAATATACAAGATAAAAACAAACAAACAAAAAAAAAAAAAAAAAAAAAAACACACTTGAAAAATGTTACTCTAAAATTGTTATTTCTGTCTTTATACCCATTAATTTTATCCTCTGAAAGAGTGGATATCAACTCTTAATTTACTTGTAGCTTGCCATCCATTTACATCCAATGTTTTCTGCTAAAGATGCTTAGAATCATGGAATAATTAATGCTGGAAAAGACCTCCAGGATCATCTTATCTAATTGTCCACCTATAGCCAATATTTCCTCAGTAAACCATGTACTCAGTGCCACATCTTACCATTTCTTGAACACCTCCAGGAATGGTGACTCAACCAACTCCCTGAGCAGCTGTTCTAGCACCTGACCATTCTTTTGGAGAGACCTGAACCCCCTTGCTGTAACTTGAGGCCATTCACCAGCTGGATTTAACTCTATTCACCACCTCTGTTTGGGCCTGAAGACGGGAGTCACACTGGCAAGCCTTCAATTCTCTGAGACCTCTCTGGTTGACCAGGAACAATGATAGATGTCAGAAAGAAGCTTGGCAGTCATTTCTGCCAGCTCTCTCTACATCCTTCAGTGGATCCCATCTGAACCTATAGGCTTATGACAATCTCTGTTTCCTCCTAAATGATGGGTGGTTTCTTCCACAGGAAGTAGACTCTCTTTATCTCTTGGAGCCTCCAAAAAAGGTCCCTGTTCACTTATGCTGATCTTCTTCCATGTTGGTTTATCTTATAGCACAAGGGGACAGCCTGCTCCTGTGCCTCTAAAACTTTCCTCTTGAGGAGCATCCAGCCTTCCTGAACACCTTTACTCTTCAGGACTGAATCCCAAGGGACCCTCTCTACCAGAGTTCTGAGTAGTTCAAAGTCATCTCTCTGGAAGTCCAAGGTATCCTACCTCATTGTGAAACTGCAAACAGAACAGTGCTAAGCAGCTCTGACCAGGACATCAGCTGCTAAGTGCAGAAACCTTGATTTGTGCTAGAGTTATTCTATATAGTTATGCCAGAGTAAAATTAATCCCAGCAGATATCCCCAAATATCCATACAGTTTGGAATAAAACTTAAAGAATCAGACAAGAACCTCAAAGCTCATCAGAAATATAAAAACCTTGGGGATCAAAATATGCTCAAAGTAATTAAAAATATTTTGCCTCTTTGGCCTAGAAAAACTGCCAATTTAGTGTCAAGAAAGTCAAAAGCAGGAAGAAATATGATGGGGATTCAGTGTCACATTTCTTCACTTAAACACAATAGCCCCAGATGGAGAGACAGGGTTCTGCTCTGAAACTGTGAACTTGTTTTGGGAAATAAAAGATTTCTCATCACAAAGACTTTTAAGCCAGTGTAGTATGAAAGCTATAACCCCACTTTGAAAAGGGAAACTAGTAGAGAAATAGTTCTTTAAAAGGACAAGCCTTAATTGCAGGTAGAACAAGCAGCTTAGGGAGACAAAACAGATAACAGCATTCCCTTGATATTTGGTGTAAGGGGAGATGAATCTTATGAAGGCCTTTACTTTCCCTCTGGAACAATAATATTAAAAAAAAAAAAAAAAAAAATCCAGATCCCACCACTGCAACTTTGGAGTCTGCTTTGGATGTTGGCAAGTACTTGCTAAAAGGAGAAAAGAGGTTGGTGCAAACTACTGGTCTCCTTTGAGAAAACTGCCACAGAGCAAGCGGCTGTTGACTTCCCCATCAAGTGGGCCACCCAAATCCAGCCAAAGTGTCACTAGTAAAGGTGAGGAAGTGCTCAGGCTCAAACCAAGTACTTGTTTTTACACTTCTTCCATTCAAAAATAACAGCTGCTTCAGGGTTGACAGTATTTAAAGGTTTACAAAGGTTATGCTTATGCACTCTAGAGCATTTGCCCAGAATACCCACAAAGTTACTACTTTCCTGTCTGCTGACATTTCCCAAGCAAACTCTTTCTTCTAAACTTGTACTCTGCGTATCTAATAATACATAAGTAAGTGATCTAAAAACAGCAACAACCTTAAGTCTGATTCATAGCAGCCCCATAGACAGTTGTGCCTATACTCTCTGAAATAGGGGAAGAACAAGAGCAGATGGGGCTGAACTAATTTTATCCTCAAATCATTGCATGACTCTAATAGAGGAACATCCACATTTTCCTTCAGACTTTCCCAGCTGCACTGATTTTTCCTTTGTGGCCATACTTCTCAGCCAGCATGCAAATGGAGCCAACTACCTAGCTGCTACAGCACAAATACTATGAACTAGCTCTAACAAGAGGAGTTTGGGGAAAAAAACACTATATGAAGTTACTGCAGTTACACAGGCAAAGTAGCTGGAAAACTCTCGCTTTTCAGATTCATCAAAAACTTCTTTTTCCATAATATCATTGCTCTAAATACATGGCACATACTAATCAATGAAAGCACAGACATACTTTGGAGAACCACTCCCAGCCACCACTATCACCAACAGACAAACATCAGCTCTTACCTTCACTTGGGTAAGTGATATCAACAATCATTTCTAGTGTCATGGTGTATATCAGTTTAAATAGAAGAAAAAGAAACAAAAGGAGCACAAGCAGACCTGACTGAGAAAAGTTCACAATTTTACTTGTAAAGTCACAGATATAATAAGGAACAAAGTCATCTAGGATAGAATTTTGGTTCATGGCAAAACACAAGGATTAGATAGAGAAAAGCGTAAGGATTAGAAAGAAGTCATCAAGTAACAGAAATGATCCTGCTGAAAATCATGGAAATCCAGCGTACTCCCAGCAAATCCAAAATTTAAACAAGATAAAGAAAATCTAGCCCCTAGGGAAGCCAGGTCAGTAGTCAAAGGTAAAAATTTAACATAGGAAATCACATTACAAACAACTGTGCTAATATAAAATTGCATTATATATACAATGGCAGTAAGGAGGCTATAGACTTCAGCATGGTTTTCTTAAAGAAGCATAGTTTTCTTTGTTGGGAACACATGGGATCAACCATTCCAGTGAACCTCGTTAATATATAACTTGTATGAAAACAAATTCATTAGTGTTTGAGAAGTATTGTGACCTAGATCAACAAATCCCACTGAAAATACAACAGATAAAGAAAACTCATCTTCTGAAATGAAAAGCATGAATAATAAAGGAAACCAAACAAACACAAAACAAATGCTCAAGTACCAAAGATAGTGAAATATAAAAACACTTCTGACTGAGTACTATGAACAGCAAAGAAAGTATTCCACATGAAAACATACAAGAAAACACCCTCATTATATATGCATTATACACAACAGAACATAGTGTTCATCTTTACCTTTCTTTTGGGAAAGTGAAAAGTTTTGCATGCTAGAGGCATAGTTTCAACATAACAGCTGTGAGCACACACTGTTTTTGCACACTTTAAAAAGAGAAATAAAGTACAGTAGAATTTTCCAAATTGACTCATGTCACATTTTAGAAATACAAAACACATTTTTTTTCTTTTTCAAAGAAAAAAAGCCTGATTGTCTTAAGTGGTAGGTTAAAAAAGAGGCTTATTAAAAGATAATATCAAATTTTAACAGGATAAAACAGTTACATTTTATTCCTGAAATACATTCTAGGGTCCTCTAAAAACCATTTATAAACAAAATAAACCAAAACAGCAACAGAACAACAAGGAAAAACACACAATCGAACAAGCGGAAAAAAAAGACACCAATCACTCAACTACATCAAAGAAAAATGAAACTCTTCACAGGGGAGATCGTCCTCATACTGTTTTACAGACAAATCCTAATGGCCATATCTATTTTTCTTGAATACTTTCCTAATCTCAATTGTTGAATGCTACAAGAAGAAAAAAAGCATTTTACAAGTAACCCTCACTCCATCATCCTTCTATTATCAAAGTCAGTAGGCATATAACATGATGGAGGAAAAGACGTAATAGAGCATCAGTGCATTAAATTTTTGTGAGGAAATTTTTTTCTTGTCCTCAGAATATTTCTGAAGTTTCAAAAGTTATATATTTTACATTCTTGCACTGAGAGAATTGAGATATTTTTGTAATATCCAGATGAACTAGGACAGCCAGTTATCTGGTACTACCAAAAATCCCCAAAGGGGAAACATAAGAACATTTCCAAGCTTCAAACAATTTTTCTTCTACAAGACTTTTAGCAAGATTCCCAACAGCGAGGCTACGAGGCTGAACACAGCAGAACAAACTACAATGAGGAACGAAAATGTGAAAGATCACTTACAGCCCTTGCAGAAATAAGAATCCCATTGGCAGAGGAGGAATTGGGACCTTTGAGAAACTGCTGCTTGCATGACACAGAGCTTCAGGAGCACATGGTGAATCTGTCCACATTAAAAAGATTCTCCTCAGAGCATTTTGCGCAGCATCCTCAGAACCAATGTGCTCAGGAGTCCAGGAAACAGCTGGTGAGTTCTCCGAAGGGCACAGAGTGGATTGGGCACTCAGGCAAGATGCAGAACACCTGAGTTCAGCTGCTCACCTGCTGCAAGATTATGGGTAGCTTGTTCTCAGCTAGTCTCCTGTATAGGTATTCCCAATCACCTGGTACATCATCAGTGAGCAGCTTCTCCTCTTTTGATCAGAAGTACCCCTGAAAAATCATTCTTGAGGAAGGATCTCATATTTCTATGTGAAATTGAAATTACTTGCTCAGAGATTCCTCTTGAACTGAGCAACTTGTAAGTTATAAAAAGAACTAGATACATCTCTAAGATTTAGGATGAGCAGCCTCGAACTGCTGGATGGGGACACCCAAAGTATGGGGGGGGATGCAGAGGCTTGACTCGAAGGCCACTATGAGAAACCTGTCCTGAAATCAACATCAGTGACACTGCAGCAGTAAATGAAACATCTTCAATTCTAATGGTTACTATGAAATGGTTAACTGGCTCTCAGTAAAGCTGACTCCAGTTTTTTAATTTCAGCAGCGATGAATACATTATTAATGGATCAGGCTCCTCTAGCCTAAGAAACAGATTCTAAAGAACCTGCTGCTCTTCTGCTTGTAATTAATCAATTTTGAATTTTATAGATAACATGATACCAATAACCCAGAGAAGTAATGCTTATTATTATTATTTTTCAATATACTAACATAGAGTTTCCACTGCCACATAAACCAACTTATTTCACTTCTACTGGTTAGCTTTCACTTCTATTGCAAATATAAAAGACACTGTAAAGAAAACTCACTGATTAATTTCTATCTTTACCATTACATATAGTCTTGATAACTACTTTCAGTCCATACTGGCAAATGAAAAGGCATTCTGCATCATTGAAAAGTAAGGTCTGTCTTGGAAGAGCTTGCTTATACTCTCTCTCCTTCTGTCACCACCCTGGCCTATTCCCAGGCCTCAGCAGGTATAAATCATATTGCTTAGACATCAGCCTCCTCTTTCACTAGTAATGATAGGAGAGTCATTTACTTTCTGGGAGGGAATTCGCCATGTGGTACCTCTGTCAGAAGACTGCTTGGAAGAAAGAGGCTTTGCATATAGGCTCATATCCAAGCAAAGCACTACAGCTGGCTTTCACAGCAAGTTTCATGAAGGGTGGGTTTTGTGGCTGCCTCCTTCTACATGTAAAAACACTTGGAATTAGTCTTTTAAGTAGAAACTGGCTGTGTCTTTATATTCACCAAACATCTGACAGTGTCTCTGAGAGCTTTGCTCAGTGAGGATGCTCTGGCACACAGACAGGTAGGGGAGACGCACATTGAGCTTGAAGGTGACGGAGATCTATGTAGTTCACTCCAAAAATAATGCCTTCTATTTATTTCTATTGAAATAGAAAAAGCAGAATAACACTATTTGATAGAGTAACTTCTCAGATATTAAGCAGTCATTTTCAACGTAATCACCATTGTTAGCTATGATTTTTTCACGCACAATGAGCCTGCATGCTACATTTGTAAAAATATGCACCAGTGAAGGTGATCCACTCACCGCATTCACATCCACTATTTGTTCTCCATAAACATTCAGCAATCATCAATGAATGTCAATGCTATTTTTTCTACATAGAGGAATTCAGTTCCACACCTTTGCTTCATACACACTCCCATGTCAGATGCTACCTCTTCACTGTCATCTGTCACATGGCAACAAAATACATTTTGTAATATTGGTGGGAAGGTTTCACCTCTACTGCCATACAGCCAACATCCACCTCCAATACTGTGGGCAAACACAGTAAAATAGGAGACATTACTTTCAGACCAGCCCTTGTAGATCCACTAGAGACAACTGCTGTTTCTGTCATACACATTTCTCAAATCATATGTCAATTGATCACAGGAAGAACAGTACATTGACTTGGCTTTGAAATGAAATGGGTACAGTGGCTTTAGGCTTAATTCACACAGAATCACAGAATGTCCAGGGTTGGAAGGGACCTCAAGGATCATCAAGCTCCAACCCCCTGCCACATGCAGGGCCACCAACCTCCCCATTTAATACTAGACCAGGCTGCCCAGGGCCCCATCCAGTTTGACCTTGAACATCTCCAGGGATGGGGCATCCACAACCTCTCTGGGCAGCCTGTTCCAGCACCTCATCACTCTCTCTGTAAAGAACTTCCCCCTGACATCCAACCTAAATCTTCCCTCCCTCAACTTAAAACCATTTCCCCTTGTCCTGCTATTATCTACTCTTTCAGAGAGTTGATTCCCCTCCTGTTTGTAGTCTCCCTTTAGGTACTGAAATGCTGCAATGAGGTCACCCTGCAGCCTTCTTTTCTCCAGGCTGAACAAGCCCAGCTCCCTCAGCCTGTCCTTGTAGGGGTGGTGTTCCTGTCCCCTGATCATCATTGTGGCTCTCCTTCGGACCCTCTCCAACATCTCTCTGTTTTTCTTGTAAGAAGTATTCCAGATGGGGCCTCACAAGAGCAGAGCAGAGAAGGGCAACAACCTCCCTGTCCCTTTTGGACACCCATCTTCTGATGGAGCCCAGAATACCATTTACTTTTTGAGCTGCAAGGGCACATTGCTGGCTCATGTTAAGCTTTTCATCCATCAAGACCTCCAGGTCTTCCTCCGCAGGGCTGCTCTCAAGGACCACTCCTTCCAGTCTGTATGGATGCCTGAGATTCCTCCAGCCCAAGTGCAAAATCTTGCACTTTGCCGTGTTGAACTTCATTAGGTTCACCCAGGCCCACTTTCCAGCCTGTTGAGGTCCTTCTGAATGGCATCCCTTCTTCCCACTGTGTCATCCTCACCACTCAGCTTGGTGTCATCAGCAAACTTGCTGAGGGTGCACTCAATTCCATCATTGATGTCACTGATAAAGATGTTAAAAGGCACCAGTCCCAAGACAGACCGCTGGGGGATGGTGTTCATTACCGGCCTCCACATAGAGCCATTGATGACGACCCTCTGTCTGCAGCCTTTTAACCAATTTCTTATAAACTATTCCTATGATTAAATTAAGTATTGGTTATGAATCAAAGAACAGTTAAGAGCATGTAAGTCAGTCTCTTCTAATATTTGATTCATTTATATTTATTTTATAGTATCTATAAACTTCTAAAATCATACGGTTTCATATAAAATAGGAAAGGAGTAGAAAAAAAGCACAAGACAGAAAACACGCCTAGCAATTTTAATCATTTTATACAGACTGCAATTTGATTTGTTTTCATAACTACTACTTTGCTACACGGTACCTGAATTACTGGAGTGAAATCAAAACATTTGTCTGTCCTTGTCCAGCAATTCATCAAAATGGTTTTATTCTACTTAAAAACAACTGAAACAGTCAAATATTTCTAGCAGTGTATGTTTCAGTGAAAATGTTAATTTATTTAAAATCACAGCTTCCTGTGACAGTTGTTATTTTCAGATGAAATATTTTTTGTTTATAGATAACCTGTTTTTTATCTTTATTGAACTGTGTGGTCTATACTATATGTCATAATTAAAAACCAAAAGATAAAAAGTTTTATTTATCTGAGTACAGTAATTCAATTTATCCAAAAGTGATTATGATTTTTTGAAACATATTGTGAAAAATAGGAGTTTTAGTTTAAATTCAGAATAAGAACCCAAGCATTAATAGCGCATTTCTTGTGAACTGAAAATCTTTGTTTCATCTATTGGTAAAGTCTTAATTGGATCCTCTAACAATAAGATGAAAAAAGGTGAGATCCTATTAGAAAAAACAAAGAAATCTTCTAAGCTACATGAACAGTGATGCTGGAAATATGTAGTCTTCACTTGTAGAAAAGAGAACTATTTTGAGAGGGACTGTGTACTTCATCTTTCAACCCAATATCAGTGCACCACAAAATCCAGAATGATGTCTTTTCTCAATCTTACATCAGTACCCATTGTCACTCATTGTCATCCATGGTGAGTGATCTCCAGTGTGCATCAAGCATTCAGCTTTTCTCCAAGATTCTTCCAGATGATTCCAATACTATGAAATGAACAATTTAAGAATTCACAAAACATAGTCTCTTTCCTATTGTTTCACATAGAAAACACAAAAAAATTCATCTGATTGATCAGAAGTTCATAGACAAGCTCGTAGGAGTGGTTGAGAAATGCATGTCAAATCTAAAATGTCTGAGTCTTGCTTAGCTAGATGATGATGCTAGATTGAGAAAACCATCTTGATTTCATTAATTAGATCAAGCATTCAGCAATGGATTATTCAGTACCAGGCTAATGATCTTCCACATGATCTTAATGATCTTGCAAGTAGATATATTCTACGCATCTCAGTAGAGTTTCCAAGGGCACTCAGTTTACAAAGTAGACGTATTTTTTTTCGGATGTGTAAAAAAGTCCATTGATCTCCATTCTTCAAAGATTCTGCCTTTTAAATATTAGTTACACAGACACAAAGCTGGAAGTTGTTTCCTTGCTCACTGCAACTAGATCCTGATTGTTTGGAGCCATGTTATAGAATTCCCTTCATAAACAAGCAAGATCTTAAAACAATAAAGGTTTTTTGCTTTTACTAATAATACACAGAATTTTAATTTAGCACTCAGACTGGTATAAATAAAATAAAGACAGTTAAATTAAGTTGCTTCTACTTTTCCTAGTATTTTGATTCATATTTTTAAGCCTCTCTCAGCTATTTAAAACACATAACCTTGTCCCAATTGTACATATTCTGCTGTTATTGTCATGAATTTAAAATATTTCTAAAATTCTTCTAAGCTCAGTAATACATATTAACAAATTCCATTAATTGTGCTAAGGTAGGTTTTCCCTCTATTTATTATGGAAAATGAAAGGAAAAATAAAGAAAACCTGGCAATGTATATGGATCTGTCACATAATTCATGGACAATAATCATTTACAAATTTCAAAATTAACTTTTTTTCAATGTGTATTTGTGGTTCTTCTACATGATGGGGACTTCACAACAAAGATTATGGTTTATAGAATTGACTCAGCTTCACAGTGGGAACTCAGGCAGATGTATTACATTTACAGACCCTGTAATTCACAGAATCACAGAATCATCAAGGTTGGAAAAGACCTACAAGACCATCCAGTCCAACCATTCAGCTATCATCAATAGTTCTCACTAAAACATGTTTCTCAACACAATGTCCAAAAGTTCCTTGAGCAACTCTGGTGTCGGTGATTCCACCACCTCCCTGGGCAGCCCATTCCACTACCTGACCACTCTTTCAGAGAAGTAGTATTTCCTAACATCCAGCCTGAATCTCCCCTGGCGCAGCTTGAAGCCATCTTTGATTCTTTACCCTAAAGCCACCTAAAGCCAACCCTGCAATTCTTTATCCTAAAGCCACTGCAGGCCTACAAGTCTTATTCTAGCCTTGTAGCTAGAATGGGCACTAACTTTGAGTATTATAGCAGCAAACAAACACCATTTGTCAGTTTATTTTCATTCTTCTCTAGTAGAGAACATGGAAAAAAACAGAAAGGGAAAAAAAAAAAAGAAAAAAAAACAACATTGGAGAATCATATTCTTTCCAATTAATCTACTAAAAAGGCAAAACAGTCTTGGAAGGTTTACTGGATTAAAGGTCAGAAAATGATAAAGCCCATGACATTTTAATAGTTTTAGACACAGCAAATTCTCATTCCTAGATATCAAGAATCTTTAAGTCAAGTCCTAAATATCGCTCAGAAGAATAATATTACTTATGCCAGAAATGCAAGGAAAGCCTTCCACATCATTTTGGGGCACTTTTCTTTCTATTCCCAGATGATCCAATGTTTGAACTTGGGAATGAAGCACGAAGCAGTGTTTACAGAATGAGAGCACATACTCTTCAGACTGTCATGCACATATGCACCACATTTCACAAGGGCAGAGCAGAACACACACTGAGAGTGTACATTTACACACACACAAAAAAAGAAGAACTGGACAAGTAATTCACACCATTTCAAGTATTCAGTTGATTACATTCTTTTCTTTACATATAAGTTATTACTATTATCTTGACTTTTTTTTTTTCACTTCATAACTAAAGAGTTTCAGAAAGTCCTCTATTACTTCCCTCAGCTTATCCAAACTTACAGGGATTTCTTCTCCATGCTTGGGAAGTACCACACTCACTACATCCAGCCAGACCTCCAATTCCTACACTACAAGTGTAATTTTTATATCCTGGTAGAAATAACAATTCCTTAAATTCCCAATTGTGTTCAGCCGGACTTACTCCTGAACTCAACACTTCCTCTAAAGCAAAAGCGAAGCAAAAAACCTTTTGCTGATCAGCTCAACAGCTTAACACCAAAAACACTGTATTCACAGCTAGACTAGACTTCTAGTTCTTCTGAATATTGTGTACAAGAAATAAACCAGAATGGAGATTGATAGTTGCTTAAGTTATTTGTTGAAAACAGAAATTTAAGCAAATAATAGACATCCTAGAGAGATGCTTTCTTAGATTAAATGCACTTTTTGGGGGATGCCAGAAATTTGCTCCGTACAAACCCCAAAATTCTGAACATTTTCTTGATGTGGAACTTTGCCAAAATGGCTTTCATCAGATTAAAAATCTTATGCTTACAATTACTTCATTTCTATTTATTTTGCTTGTGCCTTTTGTATAAAAACTAGATTGAATCCTTCGCTTCAAAAAAAAAAAAACAAAAAAAAACCCACAAAAACAAAGCTGACCTCAGCCTTGATCAAATGACCTAGGAAATATTTGAGTATGATTAGTTATATTGCAATATTTAAAGTTTATCTATTTGATAGTGTTCTGGGTAGCTTCTAAATCTGCTTAAAATTTCCCAGATTCAGTAGCTGATGATAATTAATTAATTTGCTTTTAGACTTTCACCTGCAATTTTTTTTTTTTTTTAATTATTATTATGAAGGAGACGGCTTTTCTTTTTAATATGCAATTGTATCATCATTTGATAAACAACAAGCAAGCAATACTCCAAAATCTGATTAAACACCAACTCTGACTTACAGAATGCACTCAGGAAGGGAGTATCTTCATATGTATATGTATACGCACACTAAGAAGAGGAGTTCTTTGATGCTTCAGGAGCACCTGGAAGAAATACGGTAAACAGTAAAATGAAAGACGTTATTTCTTCTTAACTTTAAATTCCATTTTCTTTTTTTATTTCAATCCTTATTATTTACATATTAAGTGTTAAAGTAGTATCTATGGAAAAGACAAAAATGTTCCCAGAGTCATGAACTAATATTTAATAGTTTCTGCAGAGTCCTCCAGTCACAGTTGTATCTGAGGGTGGTTTCAAAGCCTGCCTCTGCTATATCTCTGGTCCTTCAATTAAATTCCTCTGCAGAGAGCTGAATGCTGAGTTTTCTTTCTCTCACCCCTCACAGTTCCCCACAATTTGGTTTGCTAAAGGAGGTTATTAGAGGTATCAGCATCTAATGTTCAACTTATTTCCTGTCCCTACTTTTAAATGTCTTATTGAAAATAGTCACATTTGCTCCTTTATTACAAGGAGCACATTACATTACTGCTTTATACGGTTCCTTTTAGAAATGAATCTAATCCTCTAAGCAAAGTGGAATAGACCACTTGTATTCAATGTTAATAGATAAAGGCTTCTTATGGCTTCCACCTGATGTTAGCAAGGGGTAAAAGAATTTATTTCTTTGGTATTTACGTACTAAAAGAGCTTGCCTTATCTTGTTCTTGTTTAGCCTTATATCTGGGTTTATAACATCAGAAAAGAATGGGAATGGAAAAATGAAACCAGGATTACATCCAGCTCATAGGACTATGGCAACACTGTGTTGGGAAAAAAAGTAAATTTCCATTCTCTCCTTTGTCCTGGTGAATCAAAGGCTCTCTGATTGCTGGTGTCATGCAATACTGATCAGAAAGGAATTTAGTGGCTAGTGAGAATGTGCTTTCTGTCAAAGGGCTGGCAAATTGCAAGATGTAAAAGCCCAGAGGTCAGTGTTAATCTCCGTATCTGAAACAGCAGAATAAAAAGGAGAAAAAGAGGGTTGGGGGAATTTATTACAGTCAGTCCAATCAGTCACATTCAGATTTCTGTGAAAACAGACATTCATGATCCCCTCTCACTTTCCAGTTATGCTGTGTTCTCCATTTACTATTTTTGTTTGTTTGTTTGTTCTTGTTTTTATTTTGTTATTTTGTTTCTCCAAAGACTTCACTTATTTTTGTCTTTCCCTAATTGACAGTTTTGTTTTTATTTTGCAGTTCAGCTTGAATATGAACTAAATCCAGTAGAATAGTTACCTGGGTAGCTGTCATATATCTTAAAAAGATGATTCACAGAGCCCTTTTAATGCAAGATGTCTGTCACCATCAGAGTTCACCAGTAATTCACTCTCCTTGAGGTAAAAGACATGCTGAGTTCAGTGGGGAAAGCGTGGGTGAGGGTATATCTATGGGATGGCTGGATCTATGAGACTGTTAAATCCAGAGCACTGAATACTGAGTCAGAAGAGTCACTTTGTGCAGATCATTTGTAACTACCAAAGGCGTGTATCTCTGTGACTAGCTCCACCCTTTTTCCATCTGTAAGTACACAGAAAATTTAACATTTGATCACCTTTATCAACCAAGTAGTTTCACACGCCATCAGGACATCATAATTATTTCACGTACTCACAATTCAGGGGAAGAACCAGCTAAGTGTAGCTCAGGTCCTGAGGAATGTCATGCCCTTAAGTTTTCTCCAGAGGAAGTAGCTGCTAAGACCAGATGAAAAATAACACTCCCTCGCTAAGTCCCTTCTCAGTTACAGACTGTTTAAAGCTCTTTGAGGAAAAAGCAAAGTAATTCCTCATATTGCAGAGCATAGAAGAATCCCCTTATGACTTGAACATTCAGATGTTGGTTTGTATCCTGGGTAAGCAGTTTGGTTCAGTGGACATTCATTTTCCAAAGGATTAATTTTCTTATTCTTCTTTAAACTGAGGTCCACAGATCCCTTATGCTGAAATCTGCATAGCAGTGTGTTTTGTCAGTGGCAAACAAATTGGGCTTTGAATATGAGCATCTAAAATTACAAACTGTCTGTCTAAATTGCTTTATGGAAGAAGAAGAAATCTTCTGCAAAAAAAAAAAAAAGAAAGAAAGAAAAAAAAGAGCGAGAGAGACAGAAAGAACTCGCATTTGTTAAGACTGGGTAACCAATATGCTGAATTTGGCAAACATACGTATCAAAACTCCTCTCAGTAGGAGGCATCAATTATGTCCTGGAATGATTGCTGCCCCCATTTTTGGGTTTGGACAGTGAAGATGGAAGGGGCACCACAAACATTTCCAGTTCCTCCCACAAAGCCTGCCAAAGTATCTTTAGATTCTGCATGTTGGTATCTATTTTGCACGTGTTGCTAACAATACAGGCAGCCAAGCTAGATCACATCCATACATATGGAGCTTTGTTAAATGCAGATGGTGTAGTTTAAGTTGTTCATAATTAGGAGCTATGTCACTGTAACTTGTATTTCTTTCATAACAGGATATAAAGCTCTCCATCTGCTTTGAAGCTTGCTAATGTAAATAACTTACTGGAACATTCATTTTGTTTGCTCCACTTCAATAATAGTAAGAAATTAGCATGGTTGCTTTGAAAGGATGTCTTCATAAAACACACAACACAACACTTTCCCAATGACATGGTCATCGTTAGTGAGCTACAGCTTTGCACTTGTCTCTCACCCATCCTGGTTCCAGCCTTTGTTTCAATTCAGTTGCTCACTGAGGACAGAGCTCATCCTCAGGAGGAAAATTCCATCTATAATAGGGAGCACAGTCATAACAGCCCACTGGGAGAAGAGCTGAGGGCTACAGACATTTTTCAAAACTGCAGCAATCACTAAAAGAACAAGCTTCCTACTGTAAATTGGAAAAGGATCTGCTATCCTTTTTGGAGATGACATAATTCCCTTTGAGAATGTGACTGCTTGACTGGATTGTGTCCCTGTGTTGTATCTACACTCACATTTGTTCCATTAACTTCAGTGGAGGCAATTATTGTACCAATTTAATTGCATATAGCATCCTGTTGTAGAACCAGCCACTTGTAAAATGACTAAAATGCTCAGACTATTTTTACACTGTTTAGGTGTTTTTCACTTCCTTTCCCTGTGACTTCCTAAAAATTTCACACTTTTGGTCAAACTGCTACAGCCACAATGCAGAAATTGAAATTTCAGGCATTTTACTATGTTATTCTTGTATATATTGCAGTTGGGAAGAGCAGGACTAGGTGTGGTAGAGGCGAAACAGAGGACAGTTACTGCAAAACACCTTAGGAATCAATATAATCTGTTCTTCACATTGCCAGGATCAGATATTGGTGAAGGCATTTACCTTCTTTATAATTTCAGTTTCAACAATAGGTAGTAAAGTTCTACAATACTTCAGTGCAGCCCCCATTATCTCCCTACCCACTTTTTTCTTTCAAATAAAGATGGGCTTTCAAACAGTGAAAGGTCCTGGAAAAAATCCAATTTCCTATATTTTGTTTTTAGTTGTTGCTGATACAGTCTTGTGGACCATCCTATAAATTCTGCAGTTTTTATTCGCTAAGTCAGCACCACTGAATATGCTAAAATTCAGACCCTGCTCTGGATATCAGATATCCTGAGGGGAGATCTTTCTGGGGGATCTTCTTCGTTCTTCCCTTAAATACCATCACCAGCTTCAGCAGAAAAAAATCTGCTTTTCTTTGCCAGAGAGATAAACTTTTGGCATTCCATCAGCAATTGGTAGCAATCTGAATACTCAAACCAACTCAGTAAAATAATCATAATGCCATTGTTCTTCTCAAACTCTAAGGCCTTCAGAGCCAAGGCACTATTTTAGACACTGAATGTCAAAAACACACTGCAATTTTACATACATGAGGCATTTTGAGGTATTTTACATGAGGTATTTTGGACAATTTCCTCATTTCCCTGTATGATTAGCTTAATGACCAATAGTTCCAGGTATCTCACCAGAGAACAGACCACAACTTGCTAGCAAATCTGGTATGGGACCAGAACCACAGAGTATCATTTGAAATTAAGGCAGACTCAGTGTATGCCCAGGTATCCTTAATAAAATATCTGTAGAATGCTCAATTTTGGACATCTGTAACCAATAAAATATTTTTCAATGGTCACATCACTACAGAGATGTATGAGTGTGATGCTCTACAAGAATTAATAATCCTACAGTTTTGCTTATTTGGTCCTTCTTCCTGTTCACAAATGATCATTTTTTTCCTCCACTTTGAAATCTGAGTATGCAAATATATTTCTGTATTTGAAAGGAAAATCAAGTGCACACAGTTCTGTATCAGACTTCTGCATGGAGCAATAAGTACAAGCGGACTATTTACATTCTTGTGGGGAAGTCATAAGGGAAAAAGTCTCCTTTTCATCTCACTCTACAGGAATATGTAATTTACAATAGATCTCCATAAAGACAGCTACTTCTGTATGTTTATACACAAAACACACAATAGAATACTGCATATATTTTTCAAAACTAGGGATTTAAATTTTTTTTACAATGCCAATCTATTATCCCTGATTTTTTAGTCATTTCATAAATGTTTTGTTTCGCAGTGTAAGAAAAAACCTGGTACACCATCACGAATGAAGTAAAGTTCTCATCCTATATGAGAGCATATTTAACGTTCTTTCCTCCAAATTTAGTCCCTATCAATTGATTCAAAGCAAAGAATGTTCATAATGGAACAGAGAGAGTTAAGGTCTTCTCCTTAACCTATTTTTCTGCTTCTCTTTACAGAAAAGTATTGTACTTTTTTCAGTTAAAAAAACCCTCATGCTCACTATGCTCACTTAACCTCAAAATAATATGATAATTCTTCATTTGTCAAGGTAACATAAATGAACACCTTTCAAAATGGCTACAATTCTCTGAAGTCAATACCAGTGAAAGAAGCTGGACATGCTCTGTTAGAAAGTACATGCATGAGTAACATTAGGTCACCTCAAGCACTGGCCCATTTATATTTATGGCTGCTTTCATTAGTTTTGATTGATGCAGTGTTTCCATGTACTTTTGGACTGTAACTTTTGAAGTTAATTACAGTAATCTGCTTTATGAACTTTTAATATCCAGTCATGTTAACAAATGGTTGAAGTGTTCTAAAACTGAGGGAATTACATGTTGACTTTCTTGTGTAAAACTGACTGGGCAGCAGGGAGAGACTATTCAAACAACTGAGGAGTTATAACAATAAATAAATAGATAATAACAATAAGTAAAAAAACATCCATCCTCTAGATGTAAAATAATGTAGGAGATGATTTTGCCCACTTGCGCAAAAATTTTGTCAGATGCCTTCCTTTAGGTGCAGCAAATACTCCAATTAACAGCTACCACAGGATGGAAAGAATGAGTTACATTCATTAGGAAGCTGGTTAGATACTTTTTCCGCACTGAAAATAGATGAGCAAATAGTAACAGGGAGCAAATGGCAGTCATTTGCTTTCAAGGCTTTCCTTTTTAAGCAAAAAATTCTGATAAAGATTATCAAATTCCTAGCCTTCTGTCAGCAACACCTGATCTGGGGAAAAAGCACACTCAGACCCAAACAAATGACACCCTGTTAGGGTTTAAAATCAGCAACATGGAAGAATCTAAACACTCTTCTAGGCCAACATCAATTCTTACGTGGGAGATGCAGTTTTTATTCCCTAAGTCAGCACCACTGAATATGCTAAAATTCAGATCTTAATCTGGATATCAGATATCCTGAAGGGGGATCTTTCTGGGAGATCTTTTTCATTCTTCCCTTAAATACCATCACCAGTTTCAACAGAAAAAAAATCTGCTTTTGTTTGCCAGAGAGATAAACTTTTGGCATTCCATCAGCAATTGGTAGCAATCTGACTCATAATTTTTTTCAGCAACTGTGTCTTTGTGAGTACTGTAACCAGGAATAAACACCAGCATGGAATCAAACACCTCCATGATGTTGCTGAGTTCTGGCTTCCAGAAGGGGAACCATAGAGCTCTGTGGGCCCGGGGCTGAGTGAGACCCTGGTGGAACGCAGGGCTGGAGGTGTCCCCAGCTTGGCAGGGACTGTAGCAGGGTTATGAGAGCTGGAGATCAGCCCTTCTGAGGTCCTGCTGGGGCAGGGTCTGACGGCCCTAGGGCTTGAGAATGGCACTGAGCAGAGACCCAGGGAAGGGAACTGTGTTCTGCTAGTCCCTCAGGGCACTGCTGGTTGTTAATGCATCGTATCAGGACCATGCTGAAATATATGCTCTCCACATCATCAGATATGGACAAATATACTGATGTTTACTCTTATTTTAAGTGTATCAAGCCTCTTCTAGATAAGATTAAATATTTCTTTCCTGCCTCTACCTTTTAAAATAAATATATATGTCCTTAAAACAGTATAGTCTGGAATTCCTGATAGTCTGGATATATGTATAGTCTGGATATCCTGATCCTCAGGGGAATCTTTTACAACTTAGTTTCATTTTGAGTAATGCTGCTCTAGGAATTAATTTCTCCAGAACCTGATCTGTCATTTTAAGAGAACCTGTTAATAGCATGAAATGAATTGTGAGATCCCCTATGTTTCTGAAATGATGTGTTCTGAAAGAGGTCATATCTTCAGATTTGACCAATGACAAGGTGGGCCCAAGGGAAAATGACTCTTCTGACATCATTAAAACAATATGGTCAAGACAACACATTGACCCCATCCTGCCTCTTCTTCAGCTTTACTACATATATGGTGCAGTTCTGCTGATTTACTGCTCTGTGTCTTACCAACCTGACAGCCCCGCATGGGGAGGTACTTGTTTCTATATGTAAACCATCTCTATAAACTATGCTACCCTGACTCTGAAATGCAGTAAGTATTAAAAGCGCTTCCCAAGTGTTTTCTATTTTCTTACTACACCTTTGTTTTTTCCTTCAATTTATATTTACAAATGGATAACTCCATTTGGACATGAAATAAAATATGCTTCCATTGTACAGAACCTGAAAGAAAATCCCATTTCTTATTCTCTAAAGGAAGAGATATTGAAGCAAACTGAACTTGAATGACAATATTACTGACATAAATCCCCAAGTACTGCAATCCAGTAAAACCAGTGGTTAAGAAATCACTTATATTGATCAAACCAGAATTGTCTACCTTTCAAATATTGTGTAA
Source organism: Centrocercus urophasianus (assembly GCF_019232065.1). Classification (NCBI taxonomy): domain Eukaryota; kingdom Metazoa; phylum Chordata; class Aves; order Galliformes; family Phasianidae; genus Centrocercus; species Centrocercus urophasianus. The sequence goes on along the minus strand of NW_024884364.1, from coordinate 13,660,255 downwards.
TTCACAAAATAATCCAAGCTGCCCTGATTCCTCTCAATTCTAGGGTAATGAGATTGAATTCTGTGAGATACCCAGTACACAGCAGAGTTAATCTGTGTCATAAAAGCAGTCAGGGACTGAGGAGTAAAGGAGAAGAAAAATAAATATACTTAAAAAATTAAGTTAAAATTAAATCTGTAATGTAGCTCAGGTGAAGCCAGAAGTTCTGAACTGAAATGGGGCTTCTAGACTGGTTCATAAGTAGGAGAGTACCTGGGAGAAGGTCCTAGGTGAGGCTGCCCACAGCCAGTCAAGGCCTGCTGGTGTCCTCAGGGCTTTGCCACTGGGTTTATAATGTCATAAGCAAGATCTTTAAGGATTCTTGAAGGTTCGAAGGCAGATTCCCTCAAACTAAGTACATCATGATCTAGAAATTTTCCTCCAGTTTCATCTGTGATTGTTTCTATCTCTTCAAATTCTTCAAACTTTCCCTTTTTTTTTTTTCTTCTCATATCCAATACTTCTACTGAAAACCAAGGTAATGTGTTCATACTATTTCAGGGCTGCATTTAGTTTATCTTTCTTCTCTTCATTCTTTTCACTACATGGTTACCTCACTAATTTCCTTATTTTTCTTTGTGTTTATTCTTATTTACTAACTGAAAGTATTGTTTTCCCAATTTAAAAGACTTTATGATGTCTAGCTCAGCTTTATTTTCAGGAATTCTATTTTACTTATGAACCATTAACCTTGATTAACATTAACATACCTGTACTCGCTGTTGCTTTTCCTTCATTTGTCAGCTTTATATTTATCCATTAACACTCTTCCAGAGGTGCAAAGACTCATAAAATACCTTTCCTCCTTTTTTTTCTGGAAAAAATAAAACAAAGTTTTGTACAGTTTTAATATATTAGTTGGAAAAAAAAACAACAAATAACCGCATATAAATGCCACAAAACCCCTCAACAACATGTACCTCCAAACTACCTCCATATAGATGAATTTACTCATAGTAAAATTAGCTGGCTTTTTTCTTTCCTTTTCAGACAGGAGCCTATAACACAGATTTTCCCCTGTTTATCTTTCTATTAAAATTTATCCAGATTACTTGAAATGACTAACCCTCTTATGAAATAAAAATTGTTTCTGAAGCCAAGTATAAAATAAGACTAATTAAGACTCAAATTTAGGGATTATTTGGTGAAGCTATCATATCCAGGATTACAAGATCCTGTCAGTTTGGAAATATTTGGACACTTCTGAAACAAACTGACACCTTCAGTAGTGACAATCCCTGCTTTTACCTCTACCTCACAATAATGAGATTACAGTGACTCTTAAAATCTTAGCCAAAATTAAGCAGTCTCTTAAAAGACTTCAGTTTCAGCAGAGTATTTTGTCATCCACAAGGAAGCAACTTCAGCCCCCTTTTTCTTTTAATCTTTTACTTCTCCTTTTCTTTTAGAGTTTTCCTATCATTTTAGAATGTTGCAACCTGTCCAGCTCTTGTGATGCCAAATGCACTTTTGTTCATATAAATATAAAAGTACATACTGTACTAACAGATGTCCATCAGCCATGATTGACAGTGTTGCATTTCTGTTAGTAGATTATATGTGGCACAAGTAATTAAAGTTTTTCCATTTTGTTGCCTATACTCTTTTATTTAGGCTATAAACATTTCTCTGATGTGGCTTTCTTGCTTATTTGTATTTAACCTCAATGATTCAAAAGCTAACCACACAATGTTTTTCATTTCTAAAAAGTATATAGAACCTTGAGACAAAAACTTTTCTCAGCTTGGAATGAAATGTTTCATTTGTGTACGCTCAGTTAAATAATATCTGCTTAAGTCATACTGTAAATGGGGAAAATAATGAAATGCTACCTAAGAGACAAAGATACAATGTTATTTCTCTTGCTGGTGCTTTCAGGAAACCTTTTTCTCCCAAAACTATGAGTTAAAAAAACAGTATTTCCATCATATGAAAGCTAGATTACTTGTTTTTCCTTTGCAACCTCAAAATGGAAAGGAAAAGTAAAGCAAAATTCCTTTGTTTGGGTATTGTTGTTGTCTATAACTCTGACATGGATTTTTGGTACTAAAAATTGCATTCCCACAGTACCTCACATTCATTCTAATAAATCCACAAAGCAGAGTTGAATCTACATTGGCATAAGCACTATAAAAAGTCTCAAGCAAGCAAAAAAAAAATTTCTTTCTGAAGGGTTCTGTCTTGGCTACTGCTCATCAGACATCTTTATTCATTTAACATTTTTCTTCTTCTTTCCGTGTCTTCTTGACCTGTATATTGTTACCTCAAATAAAACAATTCTGTCGTGTATGCTTTTCTACATTTGTCCTGACTTTCCAGCTTCCAGTGCCTGTTTTCACTAGGAGTTGGGTATAAGAAGGGTTTGGTATAAAAAAGCAAACCAAAACCCAACGAATGAGCCTAAATCAATCACATATTCAAATGATATATTCAGTAGCAAAAAATTACAACTTTCTGCATACCAGAAGACTGAATACAAATCTAGAAGGTTCGTTAACCCATTCATTTTGCAACTATTAAAATAGGACTTGACTTTTGTTACGTATTGTGACTCAGCTTTTCTACTTTTAATATCATTTTATAGAGATAACAGAAACAGGAAGAGTTTAAAGAACTTTTCAAACATCACAAGTTTTCAACTTTCCCTATTCATACTTCACTATTTTTCAATTCATCTGTTTATGATTCTTTTTAGTGTATTCTTTTTTGTCACTGTGTACAGAAAAGTTACAGTGAGTGCATTCACATGCTTTTAGAAAATATTCCCCAGCATGAACACAAGCATGGTTGCAAAGAAGAATGTGCACCTGGATATTGTGATTAAACAAAGAATGGAAAAAATGTATTAGGCATGGGAAGCTTAAACTAATTGCGTCTGATATAGGGAGAGGGGAAGAGAAATAGATGACAGTAAGGAAGTCACTTATAGTGCAGTGTCATTTAATTGTTTAGCTGACATGCCAGGCAGCAAACGTGTTATGCTAAACAGTTTCACATTAGCTGTAACATAAGGCAAAGTTTTATCTTTACCTGTTTACCACCCTTTACTGTCATGCTGGCACAAGTATTTCTATTGCCATGCAGCTGACTTAATCAGGGAACTGATCCAGGTTAAATCAAACCTTTTTAATTGATAGGATGGAGAAAATAAGAGGAAAAAAAGAGAGAAAGGTGGCAAAACGAAAAATGTGACCATTTCTTCTGACGACCACAATTTCAGCTTCAACCAGCTTATAGTGTTCAAGTAACTGACTCTTGAACACTGAAGGGAAAAATGACACCCAGTAATCCTAATTGCTGATATAAAAAGACAGATGATTTCTTCTGTCCCTGGAAAAAGTAAAGGTGCATTGGATGATGTGATTGTTCAACTGGCATAGGTCTATCAGTTCAGGAATGAAAAAGGGGACCAAGGACACTTTCTCACATTTGCTTTTATGAGAGAACCAGCTAGGCTGTATCTCCCTTACCTTTTCTATAAGATGAGATACAATTTCAAAAATTTCATTAAATGTCAACTCCTTTTCTCATGTTATAGCAAGAAATTGATTTGTTATCATCAGTCAAGAAAAATATACCACTGTAGTGTGTATTGTTACATATTTCTCCTTTTTGTCTTCCTGATTTCTAAAACTATCCTTTTAATTTTTCCAGGATTTGAAAGTTGGTTGTTACTTGAGTTCTTCTCTTTTTTCCTTTTTTATACTGCTGATCCCAATTTTTGTCCTTTCTTTCGTCAAAAGCACTTGAAGCTTTCCCTAGCTTTCATTAAAAAAAGTTTCTGTCATTGTTTCAGTCCATGGATTACTACAGACAGCTTGATTCAGATCACATGAATAGTTACTAACCCTTTTGCCTGCTGTCTTTATTTCCCACCTTCTTGTTACTGTGTTAGCCATATTAACTTTCTCATCCTGTCCAACTCTTTAATGAAGACTGGAGTACTTCTCGTAGTTATCTAGCACTGTATATTATTTCTCTTCTTTGTAGTACAGACTAATGCATGTATACATGAACACACACACAAAGAATGAAATTGTCTACAGAGAAAGACTGTGTTTCAAGCCCTCGCCTTGACCAGGTTATTAAAAGAATTCAACTTCCCAAAGTAGGAACATATTACAGTAGTCCATCAAACTACTTAACCTACAGTTAAAACATCAGGGCACAGTAAGAGCCAGCTGCTTCATCTGGGAAGGGAGCCCTTGCCAGCTGAGGCCCATCCTAGCACCCCAGTGAGGTGAGCTGGGCAACTTTTGTGAGAGCACTCAGGGTGGTTTGGTCAGAAGTGCTCACCATGTTTGTATTAAAGCCAGGATATGAAGTCAGTAAGGGAAGTTTCTGCCACAGCATTATATATGGCTGGAGGAAGGCAAATGCCAACACCAGAGCTGGCCTCAAGCACAGGTATCCCAGCTTCTCAGGAAGTAGAAGGTTCAGGAGAGATTTCTGGTATTTTTGAGTCCTGGCCAAAACCAAGAATGAGTTGGCTCCAACAGGAATTGGTCAGATATGACAAGTTTTACAGATGTCAACACACACATGATAACTGGACAGGATTAGCTATTTCACAGCCTAGTGTTTAGAGGGTACAGAAACTTTACCACTATCATATTTTCAAATACCAGCTCCTATGAACTTGGTCAAAGCCCAGTTAAATTCTAATATAATTTCTTAACTATATTTAATTTTCTTTTATCAATCAAGGGCAAAATTCTATCCCAAACTTTACTTTAGGCACAAGATATGTCTATAATGACCTTTCTTCTTCTCATCACTTCACCCTCCAGAAGACATTTACTTGGACGAGATGAGAGACATATTTCTCTTCTTTCATTTTGGAAAAAAAAAAAACAAAAAACAAAAACTTGGACTTGGACAATATTGTCCTTTCTCTAGGACAAACAGCTGCAACTGGAGCAGAGAAAGCCAACAGGGCTCCAGCTCATATGTACTGTGTGAATAATTTAGTCTGGGATAACTTTGTATAGAAATTCAAGTACTGCCTGGACTATATCATCATTTTCACAATGGCTGTCAGAGAAGAATATGTATCCATACTTGAGGAAATAGTAAGGCTCTGCAAAAGAGAGGTTCTGACAGTAGAAAGCACATACTCCACTTGGATAATATGACAAACTCAACTCTTTCTCAGCTCTCTCTCAGCACATTGCATTGCAGCAAACTTTCAGGGAGTCTGTTCTGTCAGTGACTTATTTTCTTGAAAGTTTCCCATTTCCTTCCCTTTTATATGCACCTCAAGTGACGTCCTTTATCTGTAACACATTCTTCTCTAATGTCAAACAATATTAAGCTTAACTAGATCATACAGAGGATTCTCTTCCTGGATATTATTTTAATAGCAGTTCAATATTCATTAACATTATCTTATATGTCAGAGACCAAGTTATTTCATCAGGCAAATAAAGTTGGCTTGATTTAATCAAAGTGTATCTAATGGTTAGAAGAGATAGAGCTTTTGAAATAGATTTCCAAGACATGAGCTCCATTCTTAGATACTCTGAATAAAGTTCAGCTTTCACAGTTCACAAAGCATGAGAGCTATCTGGCTGTTCGATGGAGAGCACTCACAGTCTCTGGTGTAAGGCTTCCAGGGAGGAACTTGCCAAGAAGTCTACAGAGGCAGTTGTCATCAAAGAATAGTCAGTCAGCTATCACCTTTGCTGAGTTTTTAGAGTCTAGAGTCCTGGAGTTTGCTATCCTCCCACTGGGCTTCATCTATAGTAAGGAAACTTACAGAAAGAAAAGTCATGAAACACCCAAATATCAAACACACCTCCCCTCTTCCCTCCCACCGTTTCAACTACACTCTTTCCTCCAGTATAATTCACTCTTAAAATAAAGAAAAACTCTCATCCCTCTCATGTTTTTGTTCTACTGCTTTGTATCTGAAAAATAGCAAGTTGTAGGTATTTTTTTTTTCATGCTGAAAATGAGCTTCTACTCTTGCAGCTGCCAGAGATGTTACAAGCAGCATTTTATTTTAAACAAAATCAATATGGCAGTATTAAAACATTTCTACCAGTAGAACAAACAGAATTAGGTTAAATGACAATCTCATTACTGCTGTAAGAACTTCAATAAATGGTAACCTTTCTTGCTAAAATATAAAACAGTGAAACCAAGACAAAACAAAAAAACAAATTGCCCAATTAAGAGCACTGCATCCTTAACACAACTGAAAGATCAATACCCCTTCAGATGCAATTGCCTCCTTCTGCCTGCATAAACAATTCATTATTCAAGATGTTATCTCATAGCAGGATTTTCAGGCACAATTAACTTATCATGGTTCTTCACTGTTAAAACTACAGTCCTCAATGAGGAGCCTGTTTACAAAAAGCACCCTTTGGGCCTAAATGAAATAATCTTATTCTTGCTTTACAAGAAAGAATCTTCACAAGTAATGTATTAAAACCCACATATCTTTATGTTAAATCACCATTTGAAATCAACATAGTGTTGTGAAACAGTGTTGATAATAACAAGCATGATAACCATGACAGTTATCCAGTTTTTCTTCTCACTTCTCCATGGTTTTCTAATATGCTGATGATTTTTATTATATTAAATGTTTAATCATATTTTTTTAATTGCAAAAAAATTAATGCAATTTTGACAGCTGAATTCAAGAAATAAAACGCGAGGTGAAGCAGATTATCTGAAGAAAGATGTTAAATCTCTGTAAGCATCACAGATTGGACTTCACTTTGCAAGTCACTCTGGAAAATCTTGATTCAAAGATGTTTAAAGCCCACAGGGCTCTAGGACAGGGAAGCAAACTTCAAGACTTTCTCTGCATATTATCCATGTGAATGGTTCAATATTGGTGATTACATAAGCTCTCTCCACCATATATATCATAGAAGGTATTAATACCCGTGATACACTCTGTCAAGATTTCATTTCCAAATAATTTCATAAATCATAGGGACATAAAACTAGAGGCCAAGCCTGAGCTCAACACCCTTTTCCCTCCTAAACATCCTAATTGCCTAAGAATTTCATGCCACTTCTTGCAGTAACACACCTCTCATTTTCTGTATTAGCTGTTGTCAGATGGACATATCTATTTCTCATGAGGGAAAACTTGATCAAAGTTGGGCATGTTTTTGAAAAGACTGGAGAAGTCAGTGGAAAATTGAACTGTGCCCTAGCCAAAACTTTCAGGAAACTCAAGGTGGATTCAGCAAGTAACATCAGTTAAAAAATATGGGTGGGAAATACTTAAATATGCTAAAATATTTCCTTTTACTTTGAGGAGGGGAAGCATATTAAAAGCATTTTGAAGTGTCCTTTCCCATTTGGAAACTGATCTTAATAGGAAAAACAGAACAAAAAAGCAAATTTATTTTGGAGAAATGGAAAATTTTTGTCTAAACTGAAAATAGAATGATGTCTTTTGTTTACGTCATAAACTTCTCTCTTTCCCTTGTCATCTCAAATAATTTCTGTTTCTACCTAAATTAATAGGTTTTCACTTATTTTTTCTTTTTAACCAACAACCCCCAAAAATCCAATCCTGTTGAGTTATACTTGTTATAGTACAAACTGGCCTCAAGACTTTTTTTGTGATTAGAAGGACTGTACCCAGTAATTGCTTTTATAAGCCAGCACAGTAACTTCTCTGGAGTAGTCAGATATTAACATGACTTACTGCTAGCATTCAGAATGAAAGTGGAGCTGGAGAATATATACCCTTTCAATTTTCCAAACCGGTACTCTCCATCAGTTGAATGACTTTTTATTATTCTTAAATTGATTAATATATTTTTGCTGGTAGCATGCCATATTACTTTTTGCTATTATTAAAGTGTTTTTAGAGATTCAGTATTCAAAGAAATACAATAGTCTTTCTTAAACTGAAATTTAGCTGGAGTGGGTCTTGCAGAGAGGAAGCATATGGAAAGCTCACCGTTACACCAGGTAGTAGTGTGGCTGTTAGCTTTTTCTTCCACAGGGATACAATCATTTAGCAGAGACAGGATGAAAGCAAAGTTATGCTCTCCCTCCCTTGTTGTAGCAGTCACTGAACATGGACCACTGCTTATCAACAGGACTGATCAGTTTCTAGATGATATCCACCAAACACACAGCACGAGCAAGCACCTTTTCCAGCTTAATTGTGAATGTCATTTTCCTCTCTGCCACGTCATAACACTATGAACACCTGCAAATCAATGAGCATAACCTTTGCTTGCTCTGTTTTTAGTGTTACTGCTGGTGTGGTCAGATTTTACAGACAAACACAAAACTCTACACACATGTTATGTTCCTTAAAACAGTTTTGCTTCATACGTTCTTCCATGTCAGATGCCATTCTATCAAACTGCCTCTCTGCTGCCATCTGTCACACGGCAGCAACATGTAACAGAATATTGGCTGGAAGTTCAGGAAATTTCAACCTCTACTGCCACACCACCAACCTCCAATGTTCTGGGCCAACATAACAAAACAAGAAGCACTGCTCTGGAGAAGCCTTTGTATTTTGCTTTCATCATCACAAATCTTCAACCATGGCTGAGTAAGATCTCAGTCTTTTAATTGAGGGAAGACAAAAATACGTCTTTTTATTTTCTAAAAAAGATACTCTTCCACTGACTGGTGCTAGCTGGCCATTTTATTCAGTAGCTGTAAAGCCAAAAGTTGTAATTTTTTTAAATGGCAATTCAAGAGATACCATGTGAAGAATTCAAGGAACAGATAGTGAAAAGTGTAAGGAATTATCGGTTGATTGATTTTTTTTTTTCCTTTTCAACATTATCCCTGATATATAAAGAATGATTACAATTTGAATTTATTTTTTTTTTTTTTAACTCTCATTGCTTTTGTTTACATTATGTTTTGTGGGGATTCATTATTATCAGAAATGATATAGAAATTTGACACAGAGAATCTAATTCATTCTTAGAAACTGAAAGGCTCTGTGTTGATTCTCTATGTCCTAAACTCCAATCTGTGTTTGTGCACATGACCTTCAGTTCCTCAAATTGAGTTTTTCTTGCTGACGTATAAATTCCAAAGGTTAATGCTAGAAACCAGATGTATTTAGGCCGTCTATCTGAAGACAAGGTCATCATCTGCATGTTTTTATTCTTATTTTGTTTTGAACTCTTTTTGAACAGACAGCATGGCATATATGCAGAACTATAACACCAAGGCTGACCACAGAAATAAAAAAGAGTCAGGCTTTCAACAGTATAAATTCAAAATACTCCTAATTAGTACCTCCATTCCCCAAAACAAGAAGCACTGACTTAAGGAATTAATTTCTGAACATATAAAAGACCAAGCTCTTCTCAGTCTTGAATATTAGAAAGTAGGGGAAAATGGGAATAAAGAAAAACAACCTAAATTAGGTATTTCTTTTTTACAGAAACCAAGAAGTGAGAAAATGTGTTTACTACCTTAAGGTTTGCAGTTAGGTCAGAAGATGTAGGATACAAGAGTTTTCTAAGAAGGATAACCCTTTGACTCCACACATATTGGAGTATTTGTCTCTACCAGTAAAGTTAAATCTACACATGCTCTAGGCATCTATGGTAGGTGAATCTTATTATAGAAATCACAGCATTCTCAAAATCTGTTTCAGTGTTCAATTCTGTTATCATATTTTTCAGTCTGCTTAATATTATTTAGTTCTGGGTTCACTAGTTGATGGATTTACAACTGTATTCATGTGCTCTTTAATGTACTTAGAGTCCACAAACACAAATACAATCAAATGAAAATGAAATTTGGCTTTACATTTGTCTTGTTGCTTGCATTCCAACCTGACAAGAACCTGAGGCTACATTTCCTCACATAAACAAATCTGTTCCATTAAGTCCAATACAATTGTAGATAGCAATATCATTTCTGAATGTTGCTACTATGTGGATATTTATGTTGGTAATTGTCTTGCAGCATTCTCTTTAGTTAAACTGAAATGCTGCCACACATACATTAATATTCTAATGAGTGCATCCCTGTCCTGCCTTCTTTGCACACATAAACTTCCAGCGCAGTAAAAAAGAAATCTGAACCATTAAGTACAGATAATCTGTATTAAGTCTGATTTGGACTAGCAGTTCTCTTGCACAGTCTCAGGATCTGTCTGTCTGTCTGGTTGTTGCCAGTTCCTATTCCTACAGGCAATTACAGGTCTGTTGCCATAGATCTATGTAAATTGTTCCCCTGAAATACAATTACACTACTGATAAAGAAACTTGAGGCCAAGGTACGTTAAATGCTTCAAAGCAAACAAGTAAAGAAAGGCTCATGTGTAGAGAAAAAAAGGTATGCCATTAATACAGGATCGAATGGCCTGATGCCATCAACAAAGCACACGGCCCATACTGAATCATTCATTTACAGCTATAAAGCTAATGAAAAGAAGGGCTATTCTATTAATATGAATTGGAGATGAAGTCTGAAGAACTGTGTATCCTTGCCAATTTAAATTGTTACTGTAGAGACATGAATAAAAGAATTCATAGACCTCGTCCCAACACAGGGGTACTAAATCATCCTAAAATCAATATCAGTGTTTTGGTTCAGTCATTTCTATTGGAGTTGAAGAAGGTTGGCATTTGTCTGCCAAGTCTGCGGCAGGCTAAGAGGTAGAGCTTAAATAAAGTGGAACAGAAACTACTCCAGCTGCCCCCGTATACATTTTTAAATCCTGACAAGAGTCAGTCTGGGAATGTGAGGATTATGCCAGGCTGAACAAATGAAAAAGAATGCTGCTTCTGGAGCATATGTTTCTTCTCAGTCTAGAGGTGGTCTCCAAGTGGGCCTGAATTTCTTTGTGCTTTATGTTTGGCATCATTGAGCAGACTGCTAAGGTATTTTTGACAGACAAAAAGAAAGCAATTGGGCAACATGCCTCCCACACAACATGACACTCATACTAGCCACTCTGCTAGCAAATTTTCAGACCTGCTTTACATTTGTAATATGAATGATTTCACAAGCAGTATTTTTCATTTAAATTTCTACAATCAGCAAAATAATTCTGGGTATTTCAGAAGGAAAAAAAAAGAATAGTGCAAGCACAATGATGTTACTAGTGGGAATATTAAAAAAAAAAAAAGAAAGAAAAAAGAAAAAAAGAAAAGGAAAATACCGTTAGTCTGCACACAGTCTTCCATTCAGCTGAAATGCAAAAAAAAATCAGCTTTCATAAATAACATAGTAGCTAGTTTCAAAGAGAAAAAAAACAAGCATACAAACAACACTCCCTGTATGATTCAAGTCACAAGTATCTGACACCATTTGATATTGTCTCTCTATTCTGCATTAATCTGTGTATTTATTACACAGATTAGCAAAACATTAGACTTCCATGGATTTAGTTTAAACCAGTTGAAAACAGAAAATTAATATAGAAATTATGACCAAAGTCACAAGAGTCAGATCAACTTCTTATGCAGAGCAGCTTACCAACACAGGGTATCTGTCCTGTGTCCTGACCCTTTGACTGGAGTTATATTATGCTATTTAAGAGCTAAAATCTAGAATCTTGTTGTCCAATGTATTCTGAACTTTTAAATCCAATAATTTGCCACAACCACTGACTCTTAAATAGGTATCTGAAAGCACAGAAGCCCTCTGAAATATTCAGCTCAGTGAAATTGAACAAGAAAGTACAAACTAGCATTCTCAGCTTGGAGGTTAGTAGGTAAATGAAAAGAAAATAGTGTCTGAAGATTCTTAGCTAACTCTGATGAGAAGTTCAAAAGGTTTACTTCTAACATACCTTCCTGCACTCCATCCAAAGGTTACAAGTCATTTCTCTTGTGGTCTTGCTCTACGTCTTTCCTTCAAGATTTCAGAAAAGCTATAGGTCTTCAAGCATGTTGCATAGGGAGTTAAAAAAAGTATATTCCATCAGAGAATTTTAGCATGTGTAATGAAGATTGTTAATCCTTCATACACATAAAGGCACAAAACAGTCATGCAAATCTCTCTTCATTCCCAATGACACCCTTAGGTCAAGCACCCAAAAGGTTTCCCAAAGGATTCCTTAATGCTTGGAGTCCAGTCCCAGCCCCAAGAAGGAAAACTACAGGCTCCCAAAGTGCAACAGCACCTATGTAGTTAAAAGCCTATTTCTAAGTTCATAGTACAGACAAGCAGGAGTACTGAAGCTGACAGGCTTAAACTGATATAGAAGTCAATATGATGAGGTATAGGTATCCCCAAGCTTTTTTGCTGATGTATGTAATTTTTGGACTCATTTTTGGTTGAAGACACCCAGAATGTGGTAGGTTGGGAAACTGCTGGAGTTACCTTGTAGAACAGGTTGGAAAAAATACCAATATGAGTGAAAATAATTATATCTAAAGGTTACCACAGAATTCACTGATGCAAGTATAAATGCAAATTTAGAACCAATAAAAGCTGTGAACTGATGTCAGGCTGCCAGTTAAGGCTGTGCCTGCAGTGCTTGTGAAGATCTTAAAGAGAACTGTGGTTGGCTGGCAGCTGGGACAATCCTCTCATTGGCCCAGAATCTCTGAAGGAAATTGGAAATTTATGAAGTTTTGCTACTATATCTCCTAGTCATCCATATTCATGATAGCTTTGATTTTACATGTCCTGCAGAAATACCAAACTTGAAGCAAGGGTTTTGAGAGCTGCAGAATTTGCCACACACTTCGGAAAAAAAAGTCAGTTGATGAAAGACTCAACATGAGTTGGCAATGGGTGCTTGGAGCCCAGGAGGCCAATTGTATCTTGAGTTGCATCAAGAGAAGCATGACTAGCAGGTCCAGCGAGGTGGTTCTGACCCTCAGCTCTGTTCTCATGAAACCCCAGCTGGATTATTGCATCCAGTTCTGGGTCTCCCAACACAAGAAGGACATGGAGCTGTTGGAGTGGGTCCAGAGGAGGACCACAAGGAAGATCAGAGAGCTGGAGCACCTCTCCTATGAGGACAGGTTGAGAGAGCTGGGGCTCTTCAGACTAGGGAAGAGAAGGCTCCAAGGAGACCTTATAGATGCCTTACAGAAGCTGAAGAGTGCCTACAGGAAAGCTGGGGAGGGACTTTTTATAAGGGAAAGTAGTGACAGCACAAGGGGAAACGGCTATAAACTTGAAGACGGTAGATTTAGACTAGATGTTAGGAAGAAATTCTTTACTGTGAGGGTGGTGAAACATTGAAACAAGTTGCCCAGCCAGGTTGTGGATGTCCCCTCCCTGGAAACATTCAGAATAAAGCTGGTTGTAGTTTTGAGAAATTTGGTCTCATGGGAGGTGCCCCTGCATTTAATAGGGGGTTTGGAACAAGATATTTTTAAGGGTCCCTTTCAACTCTAACTATTCTATGATTCTATGATTCTCCCTCATTGCTTTTTCTTTTCTCACCAAATGCTTACCTTCATATCTAAATTTACCATGTGATAACAATTTTGTCTTTTTACACAAATTTCATTATGCTACACTCAGTAAAAAAAAACCCTTCAATTCAAAATGTTAGTCACATTTATATTCCATGCAACACATTGAGTTTTGGAACAATCCCTCAATTACGAAAGCACAGTAAAATATATCTGTGACACTTGGTCAGTTATCAGTGCTGTCTTTTTGATAGTAATCGGACTTGCTCTGTATTCCAGCCTGATGTCTACACTGCAGTCAAGAATGCTGCATATGAACACAGCCATAGTATACACTTCATCTTCAATGGGTTTCATATTTCAGCTGTGGCACTTTTTAATGCTGTTCATATTCAGGCTAATGGCCATAGCAAAAGGGTTGTTTGCCCTTATGAATAATGATATTTCAAACAGTAATTTGAGTTGAGAGTTTTCCATCATTTGCACTCATAGTCACAGAAAGGTCTTTCAGAGAATTCCGTGTTTTTTTAGTTTCTTTTACTGGTAGTTTATTGATTCCTAAAGATAACATGACTTGAAAGATCGGAAAAGGTTAGCTAGGAAAAGAAACATGCATCATTTAAAATGCCCCTGTGCATCCGGGAGTTCAACCAGATCTTTTAGTGTTACTTAGGAGTTACAAGAAACAACTGCTTTTAGCATGATTTTTAATCCAGATCTTATTCTTGCGAAGCCAATTCTTGAGTACTAATTTGGCTATCTTTCTTATGAAGAGCTGGAAGGTAACTTGGACATGAAATAAGAGCATACATATCTGTTCAAAGTTAAGTAAAATATCAAATTTTGTTCAACAGCAGCAGAATGGGAAGATAGTCTAGAGTACTCAGAATGGATTTTTTTCAGTGCTTGAAATGAGGGGGAAAGGAATACAAAATCCCTCCTATCTTCCCTATTTCTTCCACTGAAGAAGAGAAGAATCATGCCTGGCTCCACTGGCAGTGATTATTCCTTCCCTGGATGTCATTAACAGGTCACAAACATCCCCATGTCCCTAGGGTGTTTCCTTCCTTGCCCCTGGTACAGTCCAGCTCTGTGTTACCTCCAGCTCACTGGGTCTTCCTAGAAGCTCATGGTAGGAAGAGCAGGTAGGATTTTAGCAATGCAGAAAAAGAGGTAAAGCCACACTGAAGAGCCCTGGATGTGTGTGGCCGTGTCACAGAACCTGAAAGACTGGACACTCAGAGACAAACAGAAGACAATGGGGATAACTCGGGAGTCAGGGGCAGCTTGCTGCCTTTTGGTGGGGATTCTGCAGAAGGTGGCAGCTGGGTTCTCTGGGCAACTACAGAGAGACTTTTGCTTTTCCTTCTGTAGCCCAGCAGCGAGGTGCTGCAAAGTGCCCTCTCTCTGCACTGAGTTTTCCTTTTCTTACTTGCCTCCAAGTAAGAAATTAGTAATTTCATTAGTAATAATGAAAAGAATAACTCACTTTACAGAGTTGTTCATTCCAAAACATAGCACTTAGGTATACAGAAAACAAAGTATCGTGACTGCTAACTGTCTCAGGACACAAAGAAGAGCATTTCTTTTTCTCGAACAGGTTTTGATTGAGCTTTAAGGAAATCATAAATGAGTGCATGGGCAAAATAATTCAGTTTATCAGAAAATTTTTACAGAAAATTTTTTAGCTTATAGAATCACAGAATCATTCTCTTATAGAATCATTTAAATTGGTAGGGACCATTAAAGTTCATCTAGTCCAATTGCCCTGCAATGAACAGGGACACGTACAACTCAGATCCCCTACCTTGAATATCCCCAGGGATGAGGCATTCACACACCTCAAGGAAATCTGTTCCGTTGTCTCATCACCACTCTCATCCTAAAAAACAAACCAAAAACCCCACCTTCTTCCTTATATCCAATCTAAATATCCCCTCTTTTTAGTTTGAAACCATTTCCCCTTGTCCAATCACAACAGACCCTTTTAAAGAATCTGTAAGAGTCTGTCCCCTTCTTTCTTATAGCCCCCTTTTCCACCTGCCCTGAACTCCCTCCCTTTAGATACTGAAAGTCTGCCCTCTTGGGCAGACTACCTAACTGCCTACCTTCTCTTGGATCACTTTTGTGTCCCTCCTTTGGACAAGTTCCAACAGGTCCATGTCTCTCCTGTATCGCAGAATCACAGAATCATTCTCTCATAGAATCATTTAAATTGGAAGGGACCATTAAAGTTCATCTAGTCCAATTGCCCTGCAATGAACAGGGACACAACAGCTTGGTTTTTAGCATGTTTTTTTTTTTTAGCAACCATGCCATTGACTGCGTTAAGAGATCTTTATTAATACCTTGGCCTTCTGTGAGGTGGAGGGGCTGGTATTTTCTCTCCTATTGGAGGACAAATCCATTAAAGTAACTGAAAAGAACATAGAAAAGTTAAAAATCTTTTTGTACAGTCTTTAGTCAAAGTTGAATTATGTCAATGACTAGCAAGTATTCTACGTGTTCAGGGAAGCAGTACATTTAAATCACAGGTATACAAGGAAAATTCTGAATATTCTTCTTGTGACTGACCCCCCACTATCATATCAGACTCATTTACTACACACACGCTCTCTCCCTCTCCTCAGCACTCTTTCTGCAAGCCCCTGCAATCATCTAGTATGATATTCAAACAGTACACGTATGTCTAAAATTGGCTTTCTCAGCTATGATGTAGTCATTTTCTACCAGAAATGGTGCCTTTATGAATTCAACTTACAAACCTAAGATGCTAATTTAGAAAATTGTACAAAGCATACAATATATAGACAAAAAGCCATAAATGTTCTCTTTTCAAATATTAAAATATTCAGTACTTTACTAATGAGCTCACTTACATTATCTGTCAACCTATAGCAACCTTTGCAATGCTATAATACCAGAGATAATTAGTGCAGGCTTGTTAATTTGATTTTGGTTAACTTTATGGCCTTTTTATTTTATTCTTTATTTTATTCTTTATTTTACGATCCCTATGGGAGCTTGTAGCTTGCAAGTTGGCCAAGCAAAAAACACACGTATTCTGGGCTAAACAATGGCATTGTTTAATTAAGAGGTGTCATGCTATTTATTGTAGGCTATATGCTGTACCTTTGATGAGGGGCCATAAAAGCAGAAGGTTCATCAGATTCAATTTCTCCACTATAATTTCCTATTAGAGAAAATGTGACACAAGACAGAATCCAATTTCCCATTTCTATTTAGCATTTATATTGACAGAATTAATGATTTTATCATCATCTTCGGCCTGCTGCTAAATGGAAGACATCTATTGCCTGGTGAGATTGTAATTCTTCCTCTAAACTGTGCGCGTGTATGTGTATCATAGAATCATACAATCATTAAGTGCAACTTAATGGTTCTTGAACCCTTCTTCAGGATGTGTGTTTGCATGGCCAATGACTGTTTGGATAACACAGATGGTGAAAGCTGGGCTGCATGGTCTCTCTGAATTTTTGGGTTTTAAGAGTCAAGACAGGAAAAGATACCCTAAAGAAAGATATAGCCATAATGTGTGAGATCCATAGGGTCTAGTACTCCTTCCTTATTCCTATAGTGATATATATACACATACGTATATTTCTACACACACACACACACACACACATATAGATTCTGTTACTTATTTTTTGGTGTGGAAACTGTACCTTTTCTATTAAATCCATGCTCGGAGAGGAAGGGTGAGTGATGGGAGAGGTAGTTAAGAGGGATAATAATACTGATCTTAGACAATGTTTCTAAGCAGGCAACGAAGATGAAAGAGTCCTTTGTATGTATGCCATGCCAAAAGATTCAGGAAGGCCTAGGCTAATGATCTCATGGCATATTGACGGAACTAATTTTCTTTCTGAAGTTCTCCCACGAGAATGCTCTACAATACATATGCTGTACATTTGTCAAAGTTGCCATGAAAGAAATTTCAATTTCCTTCTCTGAAAATAATTGACCAAAGGATTACAAAGTTCAAAAGACTAGGGGGAAATGAATAAATATTATATAAAGATATAATGTATTGTAATCATACTGTATATACTATTTTAATAGAAATCTAGAGAGCCCTGTTACAATTCTTGAACCTGTTAATGGGGCCAGAGAGAACTATTTTGTAGCTTCAGCATGCTGAAATAGTGCTGATTCCTTCTCTGCTAATCTAACTTTATAATTTTGTTAGATGTGACAAGCTTTAATTTACTACTAAAATAATATGAAGTGGATGATATTTTAAATCCCTTTGCATGAATATTTTATACTCTGGATAGCTTCTTTTAGAATCTTTTCTAATTAAGAGTCAAGAGCACTTTGTTTTAGGGAATGTCTACTCACTCACCTGATGCAGAGCAAGGCACATGCAAGTTGAAAAACTCAAGCTTTACAGGGCATGTTGCACTTCAGTCCTCTTTTGATAACCTGACACAGTGGTACTAGACTGCTTATCTAATTAGTACAAATCAAGGTTTATCTGTGTCTATGTATGTTTGTATTTATGCACATAAAAATCACCAAGCTGTCAGGACTTCTATGTCTCATCTGAAAGAAGCTCATTATGACCAGGTAACTGATGTGACACACAATTGACATCTACATTTAAAAGAAGAGGAAGTAGCAAGTTTGGGCCTTTTTTTTTTGTTCTTTTTTTTTTTTTTTCCAGTGAAGGGAAGTCATTCAGAAGCGTTCATGCCGTACATGCAGGTTTTCCATACTAAAGATTGCAATAAGTTAGTAGTCTCCAGAGACCCAAGTAAACTACATTCATATGTGTATATGGGTTTGTGATGCATGGACATAGAATCACACAGAATCTCAGGATGGCCAGGGTTGGAAGGGACCTCACAGATCATCAAGTTCCAACCCCCTGCCACATGCAGGGCCAACAACCTCCCCAATTAATACTAGACCAGGCTGCCCAGGGCCCCATCCAACCTGGCCATGAACACCTCCAGGAATGGGGCATCCACAAGCTCTCTGGGCAGCCTGTTCCAGCACCTCACCACTCTTTCTGTAAAGAACTTAATCATTGACATATGACTACAAAGACTAAAATAGCACATATATTCTCAGTAGAGCTTGCTCCTGACTATAGACTTGAGGTGCCATTTGACCTCAATTTGGGCACTTAGGTGCTCTTTCTGCTCTACCCAAGTATACTAACATGACTGAAAGAGCTGCCTATCAAAGCCACCCTGGTGTTTCAGGCCCCTCATTTCTTTATCCCAGGCCAAACCAGACATCTGAACATGAACAGGAAGACCAAGAATGAGAGAGAAATGCCCAGCTGCAACTGCCAGCCATTGACTTGTGTCTGGGTGAACACAGCTATAGCCCTCTGAGAACATAAGTGAGGCAATTTCATATCATTATTATATTTTTCCCATAGGGAAGAGGTACTACAGGGACACAAAGTCTGGAGGCAGTGGCAATCTGACATGAAATTATCTTATTTCTCAGTGAACATCTGCAGATGGAAATAGCAAACTATTCTAATGCTTCTAATGCTATTCTAAGTATTATAATGCTTTTGTGTTTTCAAATTAGCCTACTGCAGGAGGGTTTTCCTTAATCTCCTGTATATAACTTCACTGTAAATAAACAATGAAGTACAGTATTTTTTGCATTTTCATCTCTTGTTTTAAAGATCTTTTTCCAACTCCAACTCTGTCTTGGGAAAGCTACAAGGAGTAAATCCCTTTTAACACGGGACAGCACCCTATTCTGTATAGGATACAGATGTGTTCTGACTGAAAACGCTTAATTGGTGGTAAGCATTTTAACTTAAGTATTTGGCATTAAAAAAATAGCCTGTGTTAAACATATTCTTATGGGAAGTAGTTACAGGGAAATATTTCTTTATACAAGACTACATTTTATGTACATTTATAAAAATTCATATCATATGTCATTCATCTGGCAACCATATACACTGACAACAGGTTAAAGGAATCAGAGAGGTATCATTAGTTTTACCACACACTGCCAAAGAACTCATTCACTAGAGCAGAGTTTACAGGTTTTTGGTTGGTTCATTTCTTGCCTTACATATATGCATATACATTTATTTTTGTTTTTTTAATAAGAGGAAGTGTAACCAACTTGAATTCCTTTGAAATACAAGACTACTTTTCTTTGGTTTTAGAAGCTATGCTCAGTTTTCTGCTGTCACTCTGTGCATTCTGGCATTATCCAGTTGGCACAAAAAAGGTAAAATGCCACTAGTGATTTTTCTTCTTTCTTGTTTACAATTAAAAAGATGTTATCAATGTTAGCATTTATAATGAACGAATCAAACCAGAATATGACATCCAGGAAATTTCTATGTAACTTACCCAGAAGAGGCTGAACATGTCCATCCAAACTTCATGTGCTTACCTAACAACCAGCTAGCACTTTCTGTACACAATGAAGTACACAGAGCCTGTCCAGCTACTGCCAGCATATGTGGTTCAGCACTTCAGACAAAATTTGTACGTCACTCCAAAGGCAAGGCAGACATGAAACAGGATAAACATAAAGTCCTGACCTTACATGGTATGCAGTTATGTTACTGATACTGTTGAGTGTTTCCTGAGTATGAAATTGATCAATGAATTTCCTATCCATGTACTACTAGTTGAAATGAGAGGAGAAGAATTACCTTGCCTTTAAGATGGGGATATATGATTCACTTCAAAATGCAAATGTGGACATTTTCTTCTCAGGAACAGCCCAGTTCCACTGAATTTTGTAATGGTGGTCTCACATCAGGCTCCTCCCAAATTTCAGTTTCTGGCAGGTTTTGAAAAATTACTACGAAATTGAAAACAGAATTAGCATCTGCAGCTAATTTTCTTTTTTGAAATCCTCTTAGTCATTTATATCAGTGAAACAAACAGCATACTTAAACACAATTGAAGGAAATGAATGTCATTAAAGTTATAAAGGGAAGTTTATAGAAAAAAATAATACATTTTTATATGGTAAAGGAAATAGGAATATAAAAAAACAGTAGAAATAAAATCACATTATTTTTACAACGTAAACTACTAAAATTTCATATTGTACAAATTATAGAGGAATTCTATTTCTGCATAAGCTGTGTTTTATGTGTTACTGTAAGATCCACATCCTTTGAGGACATGCAGAACTCAGAAAGAAAGAGGGGTAGCAGTACTGAATTCTGCTGTCTGTGAAATCATCTGTGAAAGACAAAGATGCAGTGTTTTTTTGCCTACCCAATAAATTCTGGAACAGCAACGTGATCGCTTTACCCATTTACTGTTGAAATTAACCATATGAAAGAAACTTTCAGAGATGTTGTAACTGTGTACATTCCAGGGATCTGGATATAGTCTCAACTGTACTGTAAAAAGGGACATGCAGATACATTCACGGCATCACCTTCCCTTTCCTCTAAAAAGCTGCTAGGAAAAAAAGAATAAAAAACAACAGTGGAAGCTGTGTCTGGGTTACAGGCTGAGGACAGAAAATGCCTGCCTCTGTAAAGATGTTCTGTTTTATTTATAGGGTTTCCAATGCTCTAATTTGAAATGCAGAACCCAGGTTAGCTCACAGACCTAAAGCCACAGACTTCTGGCCACAAAAGAGGCTCCCACCAGGACAGAGCTTACAGAATTGTCCCTGGTGCCAGCTCCTGCTGGGGATTCTCCAGCTCTGCTGTTGCTGAGGAAAACCAAAAAAACGTTAACATGAATTTCTTTAATCAAGATAAGAACTAAAATCAAATTCCCATTTAAAAACCATTGACTGCTAATGTTGATTTATGAGCTTTGAAGGACTTAATTCATAGTGCTATATATAAAGCAACCTGCCTGGTTTTTTTTCCCATTCATTCTTCTTCTGCGACAGCTTCCACCTTAAAAAGTGATAAAAAGTTCCTGTCTAGGAACCAGGGAAATTGAGTTTCTATCAGGAATGCTACATATCAGTGAATGAGAACAGGGTTTGTGACAATTACTGCAAAGATGTAAGCCTTTTGCCACATGATTACGTAGTGTCAATGGAAGAAATTGTTTCTGAACCCCTTGCCATACAAAAAAATATGATACGCAATTTTTTCTGTGAACTAAAAAATGGATCACATTAGTTCATCTTTAAAAACCAACATGCAGCATAAACAAATTAAAAACAAATTTAAACAAAATATAAATATAAATATAAATATAAATATAAATATAAATATAAATA
>NW_024884364.1:13557727-13638643 GCF_019232065.1 Centrocercus urophasianus | reverse complement strand
AAATATAAATATAAATATAAATATAAATATAAATATAAATATAAATATAAATATAAAAAATATATAAACAAAATTAAAAACAAAAACAAAATGAAAACCCATGCAAAATCAAACCTGGAGCTATCAGGACAATTAAAGTGCATGACTAAATTGACATCTTCAATTATTTATTCTAGAGAAATATTAAAACAGTAGGAAATTGTTAGAAATTTGGTAGATCTTTTCCGTGAGCAGTACTGAATAGCTACAAAACCTGAGATACACTCAGCACTTCATATATATATACTTCCACCTTCTTTTGGGAGCCAAAGGAAGGAAAGAGGCCCTATAAAAATGGAAGGTGCCATGAGGTTCAACTGTGTCTGCTTTGCTGGATAGTCTTGATAAAACACTTCAAATAGCTATGATGTTTATATGGATTTGTTTCTATTATATGATTAACAGAGACTAGAAAAGTAAGCACAAGGGAGGAAGGGAAAGAAGGGAGAAGGACACTGAAAGGACAAGAGAGAAAGGATTATTACCATATACAAATAAAATTCACAGAAATTTGGAGCTTTTCAGAAATCTGTTTGGAAAATGACACATTTTTAATACTAGAAGAAAAGGATTTGATTAATTACTCAAGGAATTTTAACCACTGACTATTGATTCATCCCCTCTAAAGGCCTCTCTAACAGTAGATGGGTATTATATAAGAGCTGTGCATAACAGTGATAACTGTGTTACGCACTACGTCAGTTAGACCTCTCACAACAGGATGCATAGCAAGAGGCACTAATTCATGAAGAGAATGGCAACCAGTACATTTTGCTTCTCTTCCTGCTCCATAATCAAACTACAATTTCCTATAATGTTTTCATTATCAGAAATTGATCAATTAATTCTTTCAACTTTTTAAACAAAGCACGAATTCTTTCCTCAAGTATTCACTTGTTGAGGTGTATTGATTAGTTCACATTATTTGGATAAGTAAACAACAGTGGTTTTGCTCTCTATCAGGCTGATACTTATGGACTGTTGGCTCAAATTCTTGTTTATGAGACCAGAAATATGGATCATGAATACTCCAGCATACATATTTGACATTTGCTTTGCACAGACATTTCTAACAAGTTTGATTTTTAAAATGGCACAGTTTTGTTGGCAGTCTGGCAAAAATCAAAGCCACTATGGTGAGCTTACAACATTTGATTTGTTACCCTCTGGAATCAAAATGACAAATGAAAACTTTTACTTTACAAAAATTATTTTCTTTTTTCCCTTTTCTTCAACACAGAACTTAAGAAACCTCTGAAAAACCCCTGTGAGATTTAGAGAATCTGGAGAAAGGGAAAAGTAGTCCAGTACTTGATTTTAAATTTCATCTTCCAGGTTACTTTTATACTCCCATCAATCTAGCCAGCCCAGCAATGGGATGTCAACAAGCAACCTTGGTGCCTGAGGAGCACAATGTGAATTCTCACAGTGTCACCTGGTAAAGAGAACTAGAAACATGAAATTCTTTTCATAACCTCATATTTTTCTTTTATTGCTCACAATTTTAATCTTTTACTTCACTGAAGTGGTATTCAGGAAAGAGAAGAGGGTAAGATACAGCTATTAACGAGGTAATAGAAGAAATTACTTAAAAATAGTTCCATTGAAATTGATTTTCAAAATTTATAGTTCTGGCTTCTCTTTTCACTTGGGCTGAAGCCTTTACTAGCCATGTTTTCAAACTCAGTTCGAACACAGCCTAAGGATTAGCACTTTACCAACCTCCAGTCAATTAAAAAAAAAACAAAAAAAACAAAAAAACAAAAAAAAAAAAACAAACAAACAAAAAAAAAACAACCAACCCTCCAAAATAGATCAAGTAATAACACAGCTCTAGAATCCAAAGCATTACCAATTTTCAAACCTGACAGCTGTAAAGCAGAGTGGTCAAAATTTATAGGATTCAAGTAAAGCAGTAGACAAAAGTGTTCATCAAGTGGTGGACAGTAAAATGCAAAGTGAAGGAGTAAAACATTCTTCTACAGTCTTGCAAAGTCCAGAATTGCCCCTAATAAAAGTACTCTCTCCTTCCTAGTTTCTATTTCTGCCCTATTCTAGGGCAGCTTGCTTTTCGATGACTTGATTCTGCAGATCTCTGGCTGAATGGAGCAATCTGAGTCTGATTAACAACGCCCCAATTTTCCAAGTTAGTTTTAGTTCTAGTCCTCTTCCTTGTCCTGGTCTAAGCTGATCTTCTTTGAAATCTGAGTTTCAAAAAAGTTGCAACAGGCATCTGTGAAGATGAAACTAAACTTTCCCAAACTAATCTTGTCAATGGTACACTGTAGTGACAGAGTGGGAGAGTCAATATTTTTTCCAGGTTGCCAAAAGCATGTAAATTACTGTTCACACTATACAGGAATGCTTCACTGGGCTGAATAAGACCTCACATACAGAATGCCGAAATTAGCCATAAATGCTCCCAGCAAGTGCAAACAAACTCTTCATTGTTTGGTTAAGGACAGGCATCAACTCACTTCCCCTGTTCTTTCTTTGCCACAGGTTTCTGGATTGAAACCTGTGTGAAAGCCATTTCACCTCCTTCCTGCTTATCTTCTTTTTTTGTAGGAAGATAGTAGGACATGAGCCTGCACTGAAAGTGCTTTGAGATTTTTAGATGGAAAATACCGTGTGAGTCAAATATTGGTGCTACTCTCTGTGCTCCAGTCTGAGAATTTAGTATCCCGCTTCTATACAGTGAAAAAACAGGCATTACCAATATCAAGGCAGCAGATTGGATCCCGCTGTCCTTATGAATAAAATAGAAAATTCTCATCCTAAAATGCTAACAAGTGGGAATTGTCAATTCCTGATGACTCTGGCAGGCACTAAAGCACAGCCTCATTTCTGAACATAAACCTCAGTTGGCTTCAACAGAACTTTAACACACAGTTAAGTGCATAGAAAAATTGAGCCCTGTCTTATCAGTAGAACAGGAAGTGTCAAAATGTCCTAAAAATGATTAAAATCACAGGATTATTTTTCAGCCAGAAACCAGCAAAATAGAGGATTTTCCCATAAGAAAGCCTTCTGCAGAAATGTTGCCCTTCTTTTTATAAAATAATGACCTTCCATATACACTCATACAGCAGGATGTCTCTCAAATATAGCTTGTGGCATTGTCCAGTATTTACAAATTTCAAAATGTGAGGCAAATACACAGAGTGATAAATTAAGGAAGTTCTCTTCTGTGCCGTATGATTTGTCACCATCATACTAGCATTGAAGAAATACTTCGGAGAAATCTATTTGGCTGGATTCATGATGATAAAAACCCTTTGAGTTACCTGACAAAGCCCATTTAAAAGTTCTCAGTTTCTGTTATTAATTGCTACTTTCTACCTTTCTAAATCTCTAAGTGCCATACCACATATGTTTTTTCGTAGACACGAAGAAATTGAAAAATATTTTTTTAGTTCAATATTTTTACTCTAGGCACTGTAGTAATCAATACCAGTGTCCCATCCCTCTTAAAAACACATACATGATATTGTAGTGCAGTGTATCATCCTTTAGTCTCCTACTGCTTTGTCAAGCAGAAAACATGTGAGACCAATCCAGCAGTTAGAAGTGCTGGAACAGAGGAAACTGAATCTACATAATCTATTTAAAAAATCTACTATCTTCCAAATTCATAATCTAAGAAAATTGGTAAACCACTGCTTGCTAGTTTGAGATACAGAGAATCCAAACATAATTTTGGAGACATAAATATAGAAATCCCTTTTTATCAAAGGTATTCTAAGCCAAGGTAGAGTTTTTTTCACCCAAACACAAGTTATCCCCTGAGCTACCGAACTAAGCACAAGGACATGGAAGGCTAAAGGGGAACCAAAAAAAAAAAAAAAAAAAAAAAAATCAACATACTGATTTCTTTATGCCAATACTTCAGGGGCACTTGACAAATAAATTATTGAGAATACAAACAACAGACAAACAAATACTAGTTGTTTTCCAACAGGAACAGGTGCAAGAAGGCTTGAGGAAAGTATCATGAACAGTAATAAATAAATAAAATATAAAGCATTATGGACAAGGGTTATATTAGGTACTTAAAAACAGTGGCTTAATTTCACAGAATGGCCAGGGTTGGAAGGGACCTCAAGGATCATGAATTTCCAACTCCCCTGCCACATGCAGGGCCACCAACCTTCCCATTTAATGCTAGACCAAGCTGCTCGGGACCCTGTCCAATCTGGTCATTTATCATTCTCCTCAAAGCCTCTTTCGTACAATTGAATTCTGAAGTCCTTTGTTTGCTATTAGATTGTCACAGCTGCTCTAGAATCAGTGAAAGATGTTTCACAGGCAAAAGGAGCCCAACTAATTTCCACAGAAATGTAGTAACTGCAAGTCCCTCTCTGGCACTTCTGCCCATGGAGGTGGATTTTGCCACACAGGTGTCACAATGCCTGGCCAGCCATGGGCAGTCTGCATGGAGTAAGTACCAGCGATGGCAAAGCCCAAACTGATTCCATTCCTGGGACCCTTACAATGAAATCTGGAGAGCTGCAGGCTCTGAATTTTCAGCTGCCATTTCCTTTTGAATCAAGTGGGTAAGAAATCAGCTTAGATAATTATTGAGCAGTCTCAGCTGTCTGCTATGGACTAAAAATAAGACTTGGCAGTGTCAGAATTGTTCCCCATGCGGCACTTATGCAAACTGCAGACTCATCTCACAAGCTAACAAACCATTCCTCTGAGACAGGAAGCGCTGCCTCATCAGCCTGTGGCTCTTCCATCTCCACAGCAATGTGCTGTTGCACAAACCTGCAAGAAGTAAAAACAGAGAATGCAGTGAAGAAATTATTTATTTCACTGTTTCCGTAACTAAATAACACTGCTGAGAATTTGCCTCTTCCATGCGATGTTTTAGTAGCACTGAAAATTCTTAGGCAAAAGGATCTGTCTGTAAAGAATTGTCTGTAATTTTGGAGGGTGGACGAATGGTCATTTTGCTTACAAGAAGTAGAAGGCGATGGGAGCAATACTTGCTTAAAACAAGCAAATGCAACGCAGGTTGAACAGCTTTTGTAAAACCACTCATTAATGGGAATTCTAGACTGTGAGGCACCTAAAATTAGTTAAGTGCAGAATTAGCTCAGAACTGACAGATCAGCTCCATCTTGCATGACATCTATTTAGTTCCAATAAGTACTAGGGCAGAGACATTTAGCAGATATTGCAGTTCTCTATTTAGAATGAACTAGGATGATATAATCATATCCTTTGAAGGCAATGAAGTACTTTCTAGTCCATTAGTAACTGAGAGCAATGTCATTAGACAATATCCAGTAGGGAATTAGACATCTTAAAAAGTTTAATTCCAGGACTGATGATAACTTTCACTCAAAACCCTAGAAGCTTTGTCTGAGGAGACCTCTGGCTTACTACTATTTCTAAAAATTGAATAAAAACAAATATTGCAAAGGAAGGGAGTGATTGCCTCAGAAAGACTCACAAGGTATACAGATAATATAAGCCAGATAAATCAATTCAAGACAAAACAATGGAAAATGTAATAAGAACTTGAACCAAGGAGTTGAACTAAAGAAGTCATGTTTTTAAAGTGTTATCTTGTGAAAAAAAGGTAGTGCCCAGTAATCACAATGTCATCTTTAATAAGATAACAAGCTTGGCCAATAAAAGTAACTGATCTGTAAAAATCAGGCTTTTGTTAGATTTTTGACCTTGCACTGCAGAAATCCCAATTAAAAGCGCATAGCAACACAGCACATGTTAAATGGATTCAGACCTGTCCACTTTCTCAAGTGCCAAAAAGAACATCAGCAATTAATCACTCCTGAGCAGCTTGGGAATTTTTAGGACTTGTTCCTAGGCTGAATCTATTAAACTCGATTACCAATGGATTGGTTTAAATGTGATCACTGATTACATTTGTAGATTATACCACACCTGGTGATCTGCATTCTTGACAAAGTTCTTTGAGAGTAAAGAAAAAGCTTAAAATGTGTTGAAAACAGAGAAAGTTTTGAGAGATACAAAATTACTGTAGAGCTATTGGAAGTGCTGGATTGCAAGACAATTAAAGAGATTAACATGTTTATCTCTGCTAAAACTTATAAGTAGACAATTAAAGAAACTTAGCATTCAGGATTATTTAATAAAGTTAACAATTGACATAAAAGAAACAATAACTGGCAATTAAAAGAAATACAAAGCAACTAGATCCATGTACTTGAAAGTATATCATGTAAAACATCAGAATAGACCACTGAGAGAAACAGTGCGATAACTTCAAATCACAAGTTCATACCTCTCTGGAAATTATGCTCTAGGCCAACACAAGTTGCTAAGCTCAACATGCAATTAACTGTGTTAAGCGTAATGGCCTGTGGCAAACAGGAGTTCAATCAAATTGATGTAGTTGTCCCTTCTGGATTAGAACTCTGGGAATTTAAATCTGGGCCTGAAAAATGTTAGGAAGAATAAAACACCCTCCAAAACTACTTAAAACAGACTTACCTAATATCCTCACCACCACTGCATACTATAATCTGCCACTTGAAATTATTAACATCTCTAGAGTCCAGTTTGTTAAATAAGGGGGAAGAAGCACTGGCTGTGTGCCTAGAAACCCTCAGTTCTTCACAACAGCATCTCAGGCAATAATGCTTTTAGTTGCCACAGACTTTAACCATAGCCTTTTATTTAACCCCACTTTCCAGAGTTAAATAAGGATGACGTTGATATTCAACAGAAAATTTGAATTTCCAGTCAGTACGATCTCTTATAATAGCTGTCAGTTGTGGGTGAAGCAATGAATTTATCCGGATCCTTATGAAGTCTTAAAACAATCATGAAAATAATTTCCTCTGCTATCTAAACCCTCAAGGAACGCTTTCACAAAAAGCATTTCCATATGGTGGTAGGTACAGGAGAAAACTCATTCGGCCCAATACTCCTTCTAACACAGATAGCATAAAGGCTCGAGATTATTGTTATTAGACCTTGAAGATTAAGTTGTACCAAGGTACTGCTTTTCCCCTTTATGTTAGATATTCCCACTTCAAGAAGTTCCCCAAGAATGGCCAGAAAAAACAATATATTATTCATCAAGAATGAAGGCTTTCAACTCTTCTTGGTTGAATGCTCATGGAAAAAAGAAAAAGGGTTATTAAACAGAATTGTTTTCGTTCTTCAGAAATGTGCACAGAAAATCCACATTTATCTGCAGCAGGAGAGGAGGAAAAAATAATGTACTTCAGTTAATACAATGCTGTGAGGCAGAGGTATAGAGGCTTTGACACATCCTACATAAGATAAGAGTCACCTACTGGTCACCCTATACATTTATAACATTCCATCTAATCTGCATGGACACTAAGTTCACTAATAGATGAGGACTTCAAGGCATATAGTTCAGCATATACAATATTTTTAAACTGTATACACTATTTATCTATGTCTCTAAATCAACACAGTGATATAAGAAAATTGCGTAAAATAAAAATCACAGTAAAATTAGGATTTTCTTTCTAGATGAAAATATGGCCTGATTTCCACCCAGTTATCTCACCTAAAACAGTAGCCATTGAGCAGTTGTATCAGATTGATCATTTCAAACTGAAAATTGATGAAGAGTGATTTCATTCAAAGCCTTACACGTAGTATGAATCCCTTTAAGAGTAATGGAGAAAAGGATGAAATTTTCATTCCTCATTTACTTAATTTCCAAATCCTATTCATTTCACAGCAGGAATAAAACCTTGGCTCCACACAAATTATTTTGCATCCTGACATCAATCTAGTTGGGGTCAGCATGTTCAGCACTTATCAGGTGCTTTGCATTGAGGATACTCAGGCAGGTGGGAAGGAAATCAGATTTTCTAACAGCCAGATGGGTAATTTTGGCTCAGCTGGAATCCAGAACGGCAACAGGAGAAGATCTGGGGCAGACCTGGAAGCATAGGTTGGTGAAATTAACCATATTTCAAGGGGTCCAAAATAAAGTGAGGGTTTTAGACTCTGTATTTAGATAAGAATTACTGCCTCTTACAGCCTCTAATTCTGTACTCTTAGGTGGCTGGGAAAGGGAATCAAAATAAAAGAAGAAAGACACAACCCTCCACCTCTCCAAGTCTCCATCTTAATTTATCATTTAATGTACAGAGAATCTCTTAATCTCAAAGAATAAAATACAGAGTGATCATGCCATTGAAACTAAACATGAAATGGATTTATAGCCAGAAGAAAAAATATGTACATTTTTTGAACACTGTCTCATTTTTAAATACATCCGTTGCTCTGCAGCTGTTTTATACTTCATCTTCAGTTATTGCAAAATGATTCTCTCTTTTTTTGTAGCCCAACAAACTGAGAATGAAATAGAATTTTTTAGAATTTAGTAGAGCAGAACTGTTACATAGAATTGTAGCATGGTTGGAAAAAAACACTGAGATTACCCAGTCCAATCATCTTGCCTATTAACCACATCACTCAGTGCCACATCTACATGGTTCTTGAACACCTCCGGGGACGCTGGCTCCACCACCTCAATGGGCAGCCCGTTCCAACACCTCACCACTCTTTCAGAGAAGAAATTTTTCCTAATACACAGCATGAACCTCCCTCGGCACAATTAAAGCCATTACTTTGTGACCAATTTTCCTGTGTCAGTTTACATATAAGTACAAGAACAAGGATAGATTGTGCCGAATATGAGAAGTCATCCTCAAAGCAGGGATTCTGATTGCTATTAAAAAAAGACTTCAAAATGAATGAGAACCAGCTCCATTTGAAGGTTTTAGTATTTATAAGACTGGAGAATGGATTCATCCTTCTGTATATATAAACTTACTGCAGTTTATTGCATAATTTGTGACTGCAATTAATCAAACCTCAAGACCTCGATTTCCTTTATAAAGCAGAATACATTAAAATGGAATCACTGGGGAGAGGTAGGAAGATCATCGTAAGATGATAATTTTTGCCTGAAAGATTCTTCCAGCAAGTTGCATGAACCTGATCAGCATGGAGTGACTCATACAATTTGGCCAGCGGAGTTGAAAATAAAATTACAGCAACATCTGGCTGATATTTAAATGTCAGCAGTGCATGCAAAGTAGGTGTGATCCCAGAGAACACTAAAACCAAGCAGTCTCAGGTATCTAATGTGATATGAAGGATTTGATGTTCATACACTGGTTGAAAAGAGCAAGAGGAAGAGTTTAGTCTATCGTCTAAGAGAACTGATGCGCTAAATGCTGCCTGAAATTGACAATTATATTAACAAATGATTACTTACTACACTTACTACAGCAAATCAGTTTTGGGTGAAGGAGGAACACAATAATATAAAATTTTTGTGCTCAAGGAAGCTCATACAGGCACTGAAGCTATCTCTGAGTATTTTTTTTTTAATTTTTTATTTTTTTTTTTACCTTTAGTGTATGTATCCATTCCTAATCTATCAATCAGAGTAGACTATCCATTTAATCTATGGAACAATTGGTAAACTTGGATATTTACTGTGATAAAAATATGTCAAAAGTTTAATTTTCTCAGTCCTGAGAGGTTAGTGGAGTTTCTAACAACTACTATTTACCTTGCTGATACTGAACTAATAATCAATTATTTCTGCAACATTTGAGGCATGAAAATTTATTTTCAGACAAAACTAATATGCTTCTTGTGTTCACACAACTAAATTTCAGTAATATCCATTTCCTGGTACAAACTGCCGTCTTTCCTCCTTTTATTAGTTACCTCTGGAAGAGTAATCTGTGCTATGGATCATGAGAATGGGGAAAGTAGGGCTATCAGAGTTGTTATCATCAAACGTGGGCAGAACAAAGCAGCAGCCTACTTTGCAAAATGCAGCTATTGAGCAAATGAATGAGCAGCGACTTGGGAAATCCAATAGTTGAGTGAAGTGATGTGAAGTAGTAGGGTAGGTAAAGTAATACAGAAAGACCAGAGATAGTGGTCTTGTTAAAACATTGAATAGAAAGAAAATTTATCTTGAAGAATTTTTAAGTAGAAATTTAGACTCACACTAAACACATTTGCACAATCAGATTGCTAGAGTAGGATACAATGCACTACATGAGCAACAGAAAAATCAAATGTTAATTTATTGTTCTAGATCATTGTTTCCAACCATTCAAGATACTGAAAAATTATTGGGACAAAAAACCCCCCAAAACCAGCAGCTCACCTAAGGGGATGAAGAGACCATGAAGCAGTTGTGACTGACAATCAATACCAAAATGCAGGAAAAATGCCCTGTGCATCATTCTACAGTGACCCACAGAAAAGACCATCAGCAATATCAATTAAAGAAAGGGGAATGAAAACAAGTAAGTGCATGACTGAAAGAAAAAGCCTAGTTTTTTATACTATCTGCTATCAATTTCGAAGCAATCACAGATTTCAGCAGAATAATCCCAATTTATACAAAGAATGAAACACAAAAATGAGCTATTATTTCTCTTTCGCTTCAAATGCATTTACATTGAAATAAACTGATTCAGCTAAACCTACAATAGTTTTTTTAAAGATCCGGTAGAGAGGGAAAGTAGGAAGGATGAAAAAGTTGCAAGATTGTGTTTCTAAAGGTAACTCCATTGATTCAGTTTACAAGAATTTTGTATTTTAAGCTATTTACAGAACATACTGAGAATAATAAACTATTATGCTTGGGATACAACAGCCTTCTCTAAGGCTGAAGTTTCTAAACATGTCACAATATCAATGTTAAAATGACTTGCAGAAATATTTCAACCATACACTTTTTTTTTTTTTTCCCCCAGGTACTGAATACTCCTACACTGAACCAAGCAAACAAAACATAATAATACATACATGGAGTGTGATACCATTCTGATATTTCTGATGCAGACTTCTTTCAATTCAAGGTGGTAACAAAAGTCTACTGTTTACTCTGAAGATATGTAGAAATAAGAGTTGTTTAGTCGAGTGTCTACACATCTCCATGGCAGAAAAGTAATTCCAGACAGTTTATTTTCAATTTTTATTCCCTTAGCATGAGTACCGCTGTTGTAAAATACAAGATTGCAATTTAAAGGTACGTGATTATCCTATACATCCAATTCAATTTCCAATTTACTTTATTTTAAATCATTAAGTTTACCATAATATTTTTTCTTCCACAATCGAGCTGTGGAACACATGCATAGCAGCAGAGGGGATGGAAGAAAGGGAAGATTCAAGAGTCAAAAACAATTGCATACATTAAGATTTTTATCTTCATTACATCTATCTCAGTTAAATTTTAAAGTTACACCAAGCACTAGGAGATAAAAGAGACAAGGAAAAAGAATGAAGAAGGAAGACGATTAAGAATTTAATCAAATTTATATTCTTAAGCTCCTTGTAGTCTCCTCAATTTTTCAAGGTTTCAAAAGCAAATACAGAAATGTTTTTTATACCTTCTAAGCCCTCAGCAAGCATCTTACTGAGACTAGGCACTCCAATTCCTTTGTTAGAGAACCTAATTAAATACTCTCTCCTTTTAATTACTTCCATTAAATTTGATTAGTGATGTTGAGCTGAAATTTTAGGATTTAGAGTGAGATTTATTGATGTTAAAAATTTATCTCTTTTATAATAACAATAAATTCTTCTATCAATCCCATCATCTATACATAGGAAGTACAGACATGAATACGGAGACTATGACGTATTTAGAATTTTAAAAAGCAAAAAAAAAAGCTGTGTTTTCAAATATAATTCTTGACATTTTGGATAGTTAGAACGATACATTGGTTCAGATGGATTGCTTGGTAGATATTACAAAAATTAAAAGTACTAAATGTTCATTCCGAAGACTAAAGAGTGATTACATTCCATTTTGGGGTGGATGTTTTCATTTTTGTTTTTCCTGGAGTACAAAAAAAATAAAATAAAAAAATCCATACTATGAAAAGCAGCTCTAACTTGTATTCTATTACACATTTACTTATACTGTGATGGAACTTACTAGAAACTTCTAGTAAGCACTATGCAATTCTACTTGAATTAATCTACAGAAATGAAATAAAGAACACTGCAGACTGAAAGTTTTCTGTGCTCCTCTCACAATAAATGCAAAGTACTCCTGTGCCCCACGTGATGACGCAACAAGACAGTTTTCCCATAGGTAACATTACTGTGTTTTCACAACTACACACTCTGCAGACTTTGTCAAGCTTTCATAGTAAACATGAGGTTCACACATACCATATTGATTTCCTATTCTCTTATCCTCTTACATCTTAAATCAGCATTTCCTCTGGAATGATGTAAGATATTTTGGGACTAATCTCTAAAGTTTCTCTAATTTTGTCCCAAACTATACTTTTCTGATAGCAATTTGTCCTTACTGACAGGTTCCATTAAAAGCACGAGATTTAAAAGGATCTTGTCAAAAAACTCTCAGCTGAACTTATTCCTGAATCATGTTTATATTCCCCTTGATATGCCCTTGCACCGTGTGTTTTGGTGTATACTCATTTCTTCATCCTCTAGCAGTGAAGATTCCCATATTTTTTATTAATCCCCCCACTGTTTACACCTCCTTAGGTGATTGAATATTACTGCTCAGAGTCTTTTCATTGTCTCTAGCCAATGACTTTTAACACAGCTTTTCCCCTGCTTGGTGTTTTTTTGTTTTTGTTTTTTTTTTTTGTTTTTTGTTTTTTTTTAATGCTTCTAACATCTCCTCTATTTCCCCTAAAGGGCCCCCAAACAGCATCTTCTCTGGTCCCACTGTTGCTGGAGGCCTTTCTCCACTCACTTCCACCAAACACATCCCATAGTGTAATTTCTTCTTTTTTTTTCTCCTCTTCGATTTACCCAACTCCCATTAATTACCACCTCATGATTCTCAACAAAGCTAAATAAAACCTTTCTGTGCAGTGAGATCTTTCATTCCTGTTTTCATATTCTCACTTTAACAAATGGTCTTTCTTATATCAATGTCCTTGCTGCTACAGTTCATACTGCTACGCTTACTGTGTATTTTTAATTAAAGTGTCTTTTATTATCCCAAAGCACAAAGAAGATAGATCACTTAATATATTTGCATGAGTTATGTATTTTTAACACTCTTTCTCGAGATTGTTTCTCCAATAAGATTCCCTCATGTTGGAGGATGGTGCATGTGACTCTCTATTTCTTTGCATTTGGAGTCTGTTTCGGAAAATTTTTAGAATGAATGACCCTGATCCATAAAAAAAAGCAACACAAGCACTGATCTTTCCCAATCTCTCTGTTTTCTATTGTCTGCGAGCTAGGCAGTTATTTTCAAGGAACTACTCTGGAATCTGAAAAGCATTTCATTTGCAAAAAAGTTGTTGAAATATCACAGAGAAAGATTGCTTCATTCCTCAAGAAAGAGTAGCTGATGTCTCACGGGTTGTTTTGGCAAAATCATCTACTTAGATTAATATCAGCTGCTTATTTCCTCCTTTTCTTCCCCAGCTGACTACTTAGTACTAGGGATAGATGCAGAAGAGAATTCTTGTTTTCTTGAAGGCTTCTCTTGTTTCTGAAATTATATCTTGCCATTTGAGACCAATGAAACTAAAATTTTGTGTAAATTGCTCTTGGATTTGAAAATGACTGATTTTGCAAGGAAAGGATGTGACTTTATATGGTAAACAAACATCATTCATCCTGATCTAATCTAAAATATTAAAAAGGCTTTAGAGAAGAAAAACATACCCAAAGAAAAGAAAGCCAGGTGTCCAGTAATGGTTTAAAAAAAAAAAAAAAAAAAAAAAGAAAAAAAACAAAATGTCAAATAAATTGCATGCAATGCAATTTGGTTCCAATTTACCAGTCACATTTGCTGAAGTCACTAAGGAATCTATAGGCAGTAGTTTGGCTACAGAGTTAAAGCTATATGCAACTTCATGAACATTTTTACTTGCTAAAGGCAGTCAGCTCAGGAGGCCTGAGCATGAAGACAATCCATCTCCAGGCACCCTACAACCTTCTTATAGCTACAACAATCTTACAGCTACCTCCACACCATGCTCTCACTGCAGGAAATCCCATACCCCAGATATCAGAAGATTCACTGAAAATGTATTGCTAAGCATCACATTCTGAAAAGCATTTCAGCAATAAATCTATTTCACCCTTCCAGAGCAGTCACTGATTTAGTTTTGAGGAAGGGTGGTAAATAATTTCTTCTGCATGCATAAATTCCAGACAAAATATTTAGATTTTCTCTTTAGTTTATTATGTTGATGATCATTTTAATTAATAACTAATGAAGCTTTCTGTGTCATTTTCTTTCTCATAACAATACATATAGTTTCTATGACTTAGGATGAACTTTAGCTTGAGATATCAGTTGCACAGAGGTCAGAGTAATAAACTAAGCAATTCTTTATCCCTCTTAGTGGGAATAAAATTTCTTGACCCCTTTCTAAAGTGTTAATTCTGGAAAATGAAATGGAGTGAGCAATGAAAACGTCCTTTCCTTTCCAAAGAAATAAATTTTCATGTACAATTCAGGGGTTTCTAGTATTTAACTATTATTTAACTACTAAAAGACAACACATTTGTCAAGCCATTTGAATTCCTTCAAGATGGTAATTCAAGATTTTTTCACTGTAAACTCTTAGTTTAAGACTCTTAGAGTTTTAGCATGTCTATTATCTTGCTGTGAGTGACTCCACTTTAAGGGACATTTGAATTTTCTATTGTAAGATACTTTGCTTTTTGGCGAATGCAGATATGAACTCCCAGGGATGAGGTAACTGTTGTGAGGAAATAGAAGAGTATATACCTCCATGGGCATCAGCTGTGTTATTAGCTTAATCACTGGACAAATCAACATCCAAATAGCCCTGCTGAGAGGAATAATCAATTTCTTCCTCAGAAATTCTTCGCTTTACAGGCTCAGCAGCTGCACTGATTTCTACGTTTGCCTCCTTAACAGCTGGAACAAAATCTGTTCCCATTGTAGACTAAGACTCACAGCTTATTCTCTTGTTTTTCCATTACCCTTTTTTTTGCTTCTCCATCTCTGTCCTGTTCTTCTGCTTTCGTTCACCCCTTTGGAGTTAACTAGACTAAGCTCTACCAAGAGGCCAGAATAAAAGGCATCAGTATGCTAGCGCACTAGACACTCGAGAAGGTTTGTCATGAGAAAGCTATTGCTACAAAGCAAACAGACATACTACCAACTTTCAAATCACATGAATAACTGATCAGATGGGATCCACCAATAAAGACACAAAGAGTAGATTCAAGTAGATTCAAATCCAAGGAATTGAAAGATCTTTCTCTTTAGAAACTTGCTATCCATTTTTTCCTTAATTCA
Organism: Centrocercus urophasianus; assembly: GCF_019232065.1. Lineage (NCBI taxonomy): Eukaryota > Metazoa > Chordata > Aves > Galliformes > Phasianidae > Centrocercus > Centrocercus urophasianus. The sequence goes on along the minus strand of NW_024884364.1, from coordinate 13,623,303 downwards.
CTGAGATATTATTTATTTTGGTGAGTAAAAGTGATTTCTCACACAGAGGTGTGGAAGAAAAATTCTTCAACTAGGGAAGAAAAGAGATGGAAGAAAAATCCTCAGGGCATATGGCAGCCTGTCAACACATGAAATGAACAGCAATACAAAATGGACACATGGTCCTAATCCCTCCAGGCACAGATATTGCGTTAGCGAGGCAAAGTCTGACTGTCTCATCATGCCAGAAAGGTTGTGAAAGCAAACTGGGACTAAACTCTCTGCTAAGAGTACTCACACTAGTTAGATTTCAGTTTTGCACCTGCTATTTCCAGCCTCTGGTCCTCAACTACTGTCAGAACTTTCCTGAGAATGGGAAAAATTTGAAACCTTCATCATTGCTGCACAAGGTGTTTTGTCTTTTATTTACTTTGTTTTTGTTTGCCAGAGTCTGTTCTGCTGTCTGTCCTCTCCCCCTACTCAAAATGCTGTCTTGAACTTCTGCTTCCTTGACCCATTCCTGGCCATAGGACACATCACCTAACATTTTTTTTCTCCTTAACTTACCTGAATGATTGAATATAAAATTTACAAAATAAAAGCTACTGGTCTTGAAAAAGTTTTGTCTTTCAAAAGTATTGACTCCTCACCTCTGGGAAAAAGCAAGTTATCTTCTATTTCTCATAGATGAGGCCCTCTGAAGCTTTCAGATAAAAACAAACGAACAAATAAAAACGTAAGGAAATTGATGGTCTCTGTAATTTCCAAAAGAAAAGTTGGATGACAAATCTTTTTCAACCCTAAATCTAAAGCAATTTTTTTCCAAAACCATGTTTTAGATTTTATAATTTTACATTTTCTTTCACTGAGACTACACAAATCTGTGACTGAATTAGAACCTTGAATTTTGCTGTACATAACAATTTTCCTAACAAGATGCCAATTTGCTTTACACATAACCAATTCCCCAAAACATACATAGAGCTTTTGATATATATCAGTTATCAAGATGTTAACGTTAAAAAGTCAAGAATGATGCAAGCAAACAGTAAGACCTCCTAGAGTCTGAAGTCCAATTCCCACTTCTGTGACTTTAAAAGCATGACTGCCCCTTAACGTTTTCATGACTTTCAGAAATGCTGTGAGCTGAAGTGAATCACATCATGTTTCCTTTGGTTGGCTTCCTCAGGAAGAAGATAATACTATAATTATAAATTACATTCTTAGTTCAATGGTCTTCATTGATTTGACAAAGTGAACATTTGGAAAGGCAGCTTGTATTCAGATTTCCTTTGAATGGGAAATAGTAAAAAATAGTAGCTAACACATTTAAAAATATTTTAAAAAGTTAATTAGAAAAACTTGAACACCAAAGACAAAGTTGCCATAAAATTCAGTCAAGGAAACGGTAAATCACTGAAATGATCAAATAAAATGAGATGGACGTTTCTGGCTGAGATTCTTACTGCTTAATGGCCTCACTTACTCCTGGTCAAAGAGGTTCCTGACAATGCATTTTCTGCAGTTTTATTCAGCTAACTTGGAAATGACATAATTGGTCAGTTACGTAGAATCACCCAGTGCCCTGGCAGTAATGCTCACAAATAATATGCCACGGCATCAACATCACCATAGTCAGCTTTTTATGCAAACTTGAGACTACCTGCAAGTGACATCTAGTTAGTTTTCAAATAATGATCTTGTGTCTGCTAAAGTCTGAGGGTTTTTGGTATTTATTCAGTTAGTTAATTTTACTTTACATTTACCTGCTTTTAAACTCCTAGTCATTCATTTTTCCTGTCAGACAAATCCAGTGACACAGCTCCCTTCCCATATAGAACCTTTGAAACTGAAGATAAAATAAGCTCTATGTTCTTCTGAAGAAAAACTTCAAAAACAAAATTATTTTTTTTTCCTAGATTTGCTGTTTCACATGATTTCATTGCTCTTTCACATAGTTTTTACTGTTATCAGATTTGCCCAACTTATTGTTTCACTTAGCTCCTGTTGTAAAGTACTGAGGATAATATATTGAATAAACTGTTTGATTGTTTAATCCTATTACATTCCCTGGCCCATTAGAATGACTGAGTTGCAGTGATGTTACTGCAACTTTTACCATTGAGGGGGCTTGCAGACCAGGGAAATCCCTCACTCAGAGCAAATAAAAAAGACTCACCCCTCTCACAACACACCAAGTGGGACAAGACAACAGACACATATTGTTTTTCTCCACCTTTTCTTCCTTTATGAGGACAGTAGAAAGAAGAGTATGCTGCCTGTATTCATCTAAGTGCATACACTCTTCAACATAGAGGAGAAAAAAAACCCAGGGCTTCACTCCAGGCTAACAGAGGTAGCTTCTGCTTAACTTCCAGAGAACCTTTCCCAAAGATCCTTAAGTTTCCTGCATCATATTGAGACCCTACGCACCTAATTTAGAGCTGAAGTGTAAGAGAAAACAGGTAGATGTGTCAGGAGGTCTGGGATATCTGGGCCCCAGCCCAGACATTTCTGAAAACACTTGATCAGTTACTCTGGGTTCACTGGGTATAAGATAAAGCTCTTTATAAACTGAGAAAGAAATTTTCATTTTATACTTCTTATCAGACAAAGTTTGATTGCTTTTCAATAGAGATTTAAGATGAGACTTTCTTCTGCTTTACATCTTTGAAAGAGGGTAAGTCAGAAAATCTCTCATGATACATATCCCTCACACATTCCTGACAAATCACAAGTGATTTAGTCAAATATGATAGGTCATAAATGCATGCTTAAAAATAGCAGTACATTTTGAATCAGTCTCCTTCTTAAAACAGATGTGTTGTATGTGTATACTTATACTCATGTGTGTCCAACCTTTTGTCTTACCTTGCCACCACTGAGAGAATAGGAATTGTCTTGGGCTGCAGATACCTATGTTGCTTGGAAAGTAATGCCTCCTATTTATTTCCATGGAAACTTGAGCAGATACAAAGAACATAACAATACGATAGCGCAAATTCTCAGACAAAATGCTATTTTTCAACATAGTCGCCATCACTAGCTATGCATCTTTGCTAGCAATGAGCAAGAGGCTGCTCGTCTCCGTCTTGCTTGATCTCCATCAATGTTCAGCAAGTGTCAATGAATGTCAGTGGATGCTGTTTTTTCCTGCATGAGGGAATTCAGTGACACACCTTTGCTTTGTGAGCACACTTCCTTGTCAGACGCTATTCTGTCAGACTGCCCCTCTGCTGCTATCTGTCACATGGCAACAACATGTAACAGGATAATGGTGGGAAGGTTCAGCCTCTAGTGTCATACCACCAAAACCCACCTCTGACATCATGGGCCAACATAATAAAACAGGAGATGTTATTTTCGGGACAGCTCTCATTGAAAAAAACATAGTATTGGTAATTTGTATTAACAAAACTTATTTTAATTTTGTTTAAAAAAAAAAAAAAAAGAGAGAGAGAGCAACAAAAACATAAAACTAGTGGGATATTTGAACTTATTTTTTTTTAAACTAATGCATCAGTGTCAATTGATGGTACTGGTTGCCATTCTCAGTGAGCTGTCAAGGTTTTTGTCAGAGATTATTGATGAAATTTTACTCTTCCTGTGCTTCATCCTTGACAGTAAGTGTTCACAAATGTGTATACTGCCAAAAAATGATGACGCAAATAAGGTGTGGTTGTAAAGTGAAAGGTATTTCTCTCTGGTAAGATAGGGATTATGAAAGTCTGGTAAAGAGACAAACAGATTTTTGAATTGAATATTTGATTACAACTCTATAGATTCCATTTGAAAACTTGAAGGTAATGTATTTATATCAATGGAAAGTGGTTCCGCAAACATAAATTGATGATTTTTTTTTTTTTTTTTTTTTTTTTTTTTATAACCATGAAACCTATTCTCAAACTCCTTTGTCAAACCAGAAAGCATGGCTACGTATTCTTTGCTGTTCAGAGCCCTGTGTTTAGCCAGTGTATCAATATGCATTCAACTATTTGCCATCACTTGAGTCAGTACTGCACTGCCCCCACCATGTCTCAGGTTCAGTCAACACTGCATTAGTAGAGCACTGGAGTTTGGTTATTGCTGAGCAATGGGTGCACACCTGGAGCCTCTTGCAGAGCAGGGTGAGGCCGCATTACCAGGCATGCCAGGCTACATACAGGCTGGCTGTGGATTGGACATGCCTGCTTTTACTGAATCTGAGAACATCTCTTGAACAACTCTGTGGAAGATACTTAACAGTGCCATATAACGAAGATCTTAAAAAAAATGTTTCAGGTGTAACCTGCAGTTAAACTACTTACAGACAGATAAGCCATATCAAATAAAATGATACAGGCAATCCATGCAATAAAATGCTAAAAAAAAAAACTGAATCTCTTTGCAGTTAAAATTGCGACTTACAAATTGAAAGTTTTAAGTCCTTTAGCACAGCTTGCTAATTGCTGGAACTATTCTAGGAAAGCCCTTTTATATCCTAAGTTTCTACTCATTTTTTAGAGGAGAGAAATTTGCACAGGGCTCACTCCTTTCAGAAGCATTCACATAACAGAATAATTGAATGCTTTGTGCTTGTTTTATTACTGCTGTTGGCAATGGTGCTGATGTGACCCTAGATATAAGAGGCCCTTCGAGGACTTCTAGCCACTCCACTGCATTGGCTTTAAACAGAAGCAGAAGTACATTGTAAAATGTAGCCAAAACAGTATTTGGAAATGAAATGGCTTCACAGGCTGTTTCAGTCCTACGGAAACTTAAACAAACAAACACACACAATTCTTTTTTGTGAAGTTATCTGAGAAGTTTCTTGAATGGGAGGTGCTTATGGAATTGGAATTCTGTATACAGAAGCAAGGCAGGTGATACTAGCTCAGTTTTAATTGTAGCACAAGGTCTGGAATACTCCTGCTTAGCAGTAAATAGTGTGCTGTTCTCTTTAAAAAAAGTATAAGCAGACAACACATAATCCTGTGCAGGACTTAGCATGAGATCATCTTTTTCGGTTCATATTTTGTTCTGGCAATGGCATACACACCACCAGGTGGCTGTCAGAAGCAGTCAAGATTTTTATATGATTAAACAGCATTTCCTGATAGTGGGTACCACTATGCCGTGGGGCTATGCTATTTTGGATGCACCCTACACGCGTTAACTTGATTACCTTCTGCTCTGTCAAATACGGATCCATGTGTGGAGCTGAGGAATTGCTTTAGATTCTTTCTGTCATTTAAATTCTTAAGGAGAAAACAAAGCCATGAGGTATCTTCAGGCTTGCCTCGACAATGACACATGCACAGAGCCTGAGGACGTTGGAGAACAGGATACAAGGGCATTCTGCTCTTCCACATCCCCAGGAATTCATCACTGGTGGTGTCATATATCTTACTGCTGGGGGAATGAAGAAATGTCCTTCCTGAAGGACATTATCAACTGTTGTTAATTTAACAATGCATGCTGACCGAAGGACTGAGATGTCCTCATAATACTTAGCTATAGTTTTCCTGACTATAAGTCTGTGCGTGTTTTAGATTCTCTGCCTTCTGTTTCAGACCTGCATGGCTCAAAACCAAGGGAAATTACAAATTCTGTGATCCTTTAAACAGTCTCCTTTAAAAAAAAAAAAAAAAAAAAAGAAACCACTACATTATTTAATATGATTGAAGAAATATTACTTCCTTTTTCTGAATAATAGAATTTTAGCCAATAATAAGAACTCAGCCACTACAATTCCTTGCCACTCATCACCACACACCAGTCAAGGTTGTCATGACCTACCAGAAGGGCAATGCAATGGTTCATTGCTAAGGCACACAGCCAAATCTTCCAGCAATACCACCTGTGCACACCTGGTCCCTCATAGCTCCCCATCCTCACTGGGTGGGACTGCACCAACAGCACAATGTTCCCCTCACAGGAAGTCAGTGCAAGGTTCTGTGTGAACTTACACAAAGCCCCACATTGCTCTGTCACCCCTTAAGGCATCACCTCAGTGCAGCTTTGGTCTCATGACCAGAATTTGTGTGCAGGATGGGGACAGACAGGAGCACTCAGGGTTAAAGGCCCTGAAAACCTGACAAGGTTTTCACATCACTCCTGGTTCAGTATAAATAAATCCTTTGCAAATCCAGTGCACAAAATACCTTGCTATTTAAGATAAACACATAAAATTGGTGTTTCAGAAGGAACAGTGATAGATGGGATGTTGGGAAATTTCAGCACTCAGGTGTACAACCACCATTGCTCTTTCCTTCACTGTCTTGCATTCTCTCGCACAGATACTGTGATTTAGCCAATCATATGGACTTCACCTCTACATTTTTCAGAAGAGAGAATGTTGGCCCTTGTACATACACATACATTGCTTGTATTGATCGCATGTGTAAGGAGAGAGTGGAGGCCAAACATAAGGAGGTCCATTTTATTTCTTATCTAAAGCACAGCTGCAGTATGTCAACTTCATCTACCCAAACGATGTGGAAAAAAAAAAAAAAAATCTATGGGAGGTCCCACTGCAGCAAGACAGGAAAGATTAAGCATCCTGAGACAACACATATTTTGCGTGACTAGATGCAAATTGGTAACATTCAGATACTGATTTGAATATGACCAAAAGCTCATTTCCCAAAACACAAGAAGCCATGCAAGAGCAATTCACCCAACCACAGAACGGACATATTCAGCCTGCCACCTTGCCCTGTACACTTTACACAGCACAGAGCTTGAAACTGCACGTGGTGACCAAGGCCAGACAAGCTCTTCCACAAGAAGCCTACAATCAGAGCACCCATCATGGTTCACACACCTGGGCTCATTCAACGACATTTAAAGTGGAGCCTCAACACAGAGAAGTTGGACTTGGTTATTTTGCAATGTATCACCAAGCCTGGTGAATTCAGTCTCTGAAATATTGACTGTAGTGGAGAAAACACAGTGGCCTGGCCCTACTGATACCCCATGCCACTGAGTGGGGCTGGGTGGACATGGCTATGATGGTCCTTTTGCTAAAGCAAAAGCAGAGCAACAAAGTTTCATAGTGTCTCTATAAAGAGCTCTTGTGAAACTAAATCTTTGTAATACAGGATTTTTAAATTTCAATTTTCTAAAACTGATTTTTAAGAGCTATGGTACTGCAGTGAGCTTGACAGAAGAAAAAAGAAAGTTCTCTCCCAATAAAACCCACACATGAACAACAAGGAGTATTGAGCTTGATTTTGAAATGAGGAAAATTTACAAACATTTCCCAAGTTAGATGTTTGCCATTAAGCCTGTCATTCTATCAATATAACAGTAGACATGCAGATCAATATTAATATAACATCTGAAAAGAAGAGGCTTTAAGCTTATTTCTCTGAAGCATGACTATGTCACAGCCAGCCGGGGAGTGAAAAAAAAAGTCAAAAAGGTTCAACATCCAGAAAAGTTTGAAATTCATCTTAGATTATGGATCAACTATGTCTCCAGGATGTGACTGGCATTTATAACCCTCTTTCTGAATTTGCTCTGCACTGTAGCTATATATACAGGAAATTATTTCCTCAGGGACCTTCCATGAAATCAACTACATTAATGTTATAACTGCTTTTGCAACCTTGGTAAACTTATCCTTCATCTGAGTCTCTATTTTACCTTTTAAGGATGTCTATTATCTGGTTTGCAGACGTACCATTTTCCCAATCAGAGACAGTCCTTGAGGGCAAACAGAAAGAAGGGGAGAGAGAAGCAAAGATGAGGGAAATGCATAAAGACCGGTACTGTTGTGTGAGTAGTAGTGGTAGTATCTCTTACAGGGCAGAATGCAACATACACCCTAACCATATACAACTGTCTTCTATTATATTCTGTGAGTGCATTGCATGTGAAGTAAGGAACTGTCTCAAGCAGCATTTTTCCTTGTTCTGCATGTGTACGGCCTGTACTTGGCAGTGTTACAAAGATCTCACCTTTGTGTTTTACATCCAGTTGAATAACACATCCAAATAATCCTCTGTGCAAATGGAGAATAAGCAGCAATTATGATCTTTAGTAAGACAGGAATTTGTAACACTGTCATTTGGGAATGATGTGTGTGCATTGTCTTTGTGGGAAACCAAGAATGAAGATGTTAAAAGGAAGAAGGGACTTCCGATATAATCAAGGCCGTAATGAGGGACTTGCTCTACGAAACACCTGTCAGCACAGTACTTGCCTCATCATTCTCTGCTTTAGTTTAAGGTACCAACTGCATTCAGACAGGTAAAATGTTTTTCTTCCCGTACAGGGATTTAGCTGGAGAGCTCCATTTGCTCTCACTACATTAATGAATGTTTTCTCATTAGTTTCTTGAGGCTGAAGAAGAAGAGGGAAGATACTGACAACACAACAGTGTCACAACAGAAAAAGGAGAGCATGAAGGAGACCGGGGTTCACCAACAGTTTTTGTCTTTCACCAAAAAAATGTTCATATGCCTCAACCCGAGCTGAAGGGTTCCAAGCATCAGAGATTCAGCTCTTCCCTTAGAACAAAAGCAGAATATTTCCTCAGATCAGGTGCTCTGCTGAAGACTCTCCAAAAGGGATTTCTTATGTTCCCTCCTCCCTTGTTTGTTCCCTGACAGGCTCCAGAAAGGTCTGTGACAGAGAGGAAAACCCACAGCAGGTCAAACTGGACATATATAAGTATCTCTGGTCTTAATGGAAGATACCTATAAGCTATGAATTAAGACCAACTTAATGAGCTGGAGCAGCTTCACTCGTAATTAAAATTCTTGTTTTGCTGATGTAAATCTGACTTCTCTTGCCTAGCAGCCCCATGAACTTGGAAGCAGCCCACCTAGCTGTCTCACAATGCACTGAGCGGCTTCTGCCAGCTTCAGGATAGGGGAGTACCACTCCTGCACAGCAGGTGCATGCCCTGTGACAGCCAGAAGCTGTTCTTACATCCACTGACATCAGCAGTGCTTCCAAATACTGACATTCAAATAGCCAAACATCTGGGAATTGTGAGGGAGAAGGACAGGGACAGAGAAGAAAGCCTCACATACATTTATAAGGCAGATGTGGAAACAAGTGGGCAGCACTGGTACCTCACAAGCAGCACTTGCTGGATGAAGGGTTGCTGATAAATGACAATTGACTTCTTTTTTGTTGCTGAGCGACATCTTGGTTGCCAGCAATTGAGCTGTAATGTACATTGGCTGCCATCCTAACAAACTGCAGGTGGAGCAAGGTTGAGGTGGTGCCATTACAAATTATCATCTGCTAGATCAAAGTGCACAGAAAAGAACTGCAGGTGTGCTATGTTAATACCTACATCTATCTTTCAAGTCATCTAATAATCAAATCAAATGTGGCTTCCATATCAGCTTGGTCTTTGGACCTCAAATACTTTGATGAAGCTTAATGCATCACATATTGGCAGTATTCACATGCTAGAAGTACACTACTCATATTTTCTTCTTAATACTCATGTCATCTCTGAAAGGGGAATACATAAGATGATACTGTATGTGCACTCAAATGAACAATGTACAGGCTCAGTGATCCTGAGAAAACTCAAGTTTTGTTTTTTTCCTTCTCTTACCCTTGGAATCTAGTCTAAATGTGTACTCTTGACAAGGTTTTCACTATTTTTTAAAGCTTCCTGGCTTTGACAGCTGATTCTTACTGCTTATAACTTCCATAACTCAGTGAATTTATCCCCCAAATAAACCATGTGAAATACAGAAATATCATTTATTATCTTTGTTTTATGTGATGTGGAATGAAGACAAAGGCAACCAGTTGTAAGCCCTCCACCAGGAAAGAGTGTACAGCAGAGGAAGAGAGACCAAATTCATCAGGTCCAAACCAGTCCTACGCTTTCAGAATGTCTCCCTCTCTTTGTGAATGTCATTTCATCATCTCCATAACAGCAGGCAAATGGCACTCTGTGTGTCTTCGTTTCTGAGGATCCAGGTTCTCTATTAAGTTTTACCCATTCGTAGCTTAGCAAATTACCACAAGTCAAACAAACCCTGGTGTCTGTGTGCACGCTCTTGGCAAACATAAACTAATGTTTAATCCTTTTTCTTTGGGTGTTAAACAATCACTCATTGTTTGGATCAGCTATAAACTAAGAGCACGCCCACAGAAAGTTGGTGAGATCCCTGAAATGTGGTAACTTGTTTGGGAATTAGAGTCAAGAGGAGAGAACACAAGTATTAAGTTGATTCATTTTCATTGTTTTGTGAATATGCTGACCTGCTGAAGAGGAGTTCTGTGGAGAAGGACGTGGGTGTCTGTATAATCAAAGAATATTAGGCTGTTATAATCACAAAACAAACAAGAGAGTTAGGCAAAGCAGCCTATGACAACAAAAGAGAATAAATGGAAGGCTTACCGTTATCCTAGGCTCACCCACAAAACAACAGTAGAAGCAATCTCCAGAAGAGATCCTTCCCCCCTGGTAGCCAGCTCTTAAATAGGTCTAGGAGAGGTGCAGTCAGGCTGCACCCCTTCCAGCAGCACAGGAGAATTGCCTTCACCTGTGCTCCTCTGGCTGACTCATGGCTCACCTCAGGTGATCAATCAGAGGTTCAGGCTGTGACTCAGCAGTTCCATGCAGTGTCCTAGTGGACAATAGATTGGCCATGAACCAGCAGTGGTTCATGGAAGGCATCAATAGTATCCTGGAGTGCATTAAAAGAGTGTGGCCAGCAGGTTGAGGGAGGTGATCCTCGCTACTCTGGTGCGGCCACATCTGGAATACTGTGTCGTTCTGGGCTCCCCTGTTAAAAAAAGGCAATAATTTCCTAGAAAGAGTCCAGCAAACGGTGACAGAGATGATGAGGGGCCTGGAGCATCTTCTGTAGGAGGAAAAGCTGAAAAACCTGTGACTGCTCAGCCTGGAGAAGAGAAGGCTCAGGGAGAATTTTTTCAACACTTATAAATATTTGATGGATGGAAGTCAAATGGATGGGGCCACTGGTGCCCAGAGACAGGAAAAGGGGTGATAGTCAAAAATTGAAACATCAAAGATTCATACAAACATGCAAAAAGATCTTTTACTTTGAGATGATGGAGTGCTGGAACAGGCTGCTCAAAGAAGTTATGGAGTCTCCTTCTCTGGAGATGTTCAAAACCTATTTGGATTCTTTCCTGTGCAACCTGCTGTAGGGAACCTGCTTTAGCAAGGAGCTTGGACTCAATGATCTCCAGAGATTACTCCCTACAATTCTGTGATGATGACAATACTATGATGAATACAGTAATGCAATATTTTCTTTTTGGAAAATTAGATTTCTTGTACAGTCCCTTGAGCCTTAAAAATACTTAAGCATGTTAGTTTTTTTTAGACAACCTAATGAGTATTTTGCAGGCAAAAAAGAAGAAAAGAGCATTGAGTAAGAATGCAGTCAGAATATATTTGCAGCATTTTTAAAGGCAGGAGGGGAGCGTAGACTCAGAGCTTGTGATACTTCAGTGCCTCAAGCCTTCCCACCACCAGGCAGTCTCATACGCTGGGACAGTATTGTGATGGCAAAGTGCACACTGGAGCCTAGACTGTCCCTGTGCATAGCAGCCAGGGGACTGGCATCCACCCCAAGGGCCATGTTACTCCCCAGGTAGTGGAGCTGCATCTTCCCACTGTGGAACACAGCCAGCGAACTGCTCACGGCTGCAGCAGCAGATGTTTCTGCTTTTTGGGGGCCAAAGGAAACTTTATAAGGCTTTTCCTCCTTTTCGGGGAGGGGTGCCAAAGCAGTCAAGAAATGGGAAATGTATAACATTACTCACATCTCAAAACCAGGAGGGAAATGCTATATTTGGATTGGTTGAAAGTATATACAGAGCCAAACTCTGTCATTGGAAAAAATGGGAATTGCACCTGTGCAACTCAAAGACCCCTGTATGCATAAAGGGGGAAAAGCTTCTCTGTTTCAAAAGATAACATATAATTATTCAAAAACTTCCTCAGAAAAGGATATAATAGCAACTAACAGAAATAATAATTCTGAAATGGAGTGAGGAACATTTTCCTGCACACATCTGGCACTTTATCTTATCACGGTGGGATAATAGTGTCATAAGTTGTCTTCAAAACAGATGCAGACTGCACTTCTTAGTCAGCCAATTCTTTGTTTAAATTAGACTTTTAAATGAACTATTGCAAGCTTGTTATCAGTACAAAATTTCACTTCATTTTTGACAGTCAAATTAAGTTAAAATAAATAAAAATGTCCCATGAGAAGGGGAAATATTTTATCTGTTGAATTTGCTATTTGCAATTTTTGCTCTTTCAATTCTGCACAAAAATGTGGCTTTATTTTTTTGTGGAAATAATTACTGTCTTTCAGAATCACTATTTTTAAATGCTGAATTTATGAAGATTGCAAACGGCTTGTAATTTGTGCTTCTGCAGGAACTCTATGTGTAAACCTCTGCAGGGCTAACTTTGTAGAGACACATTCATCTGAGCAATTAATTATTTCATTGAGCAGGGGAACTGTTCAGTTTGAGATTAACTACTGTTAGCATTCAGAGAACAATCCCTGAAGGCAGAAAACTGAACACATCTGTTACACCTTTGGCCCATATGATGGGGTTTTTTTGGCTGTACATGAGTGCATCAATAAGACACTAAGTTCCTGTTCACAGTAACCTCAAAAACAAACGTTGCAGGATTAAAGTATTTCAATTTCCCTTATTAAGCTTACAGCATGAAAGACATTTTTTGCTTCATATCCCCTCACTCTTACTCACCTATTTCTTCACCTACCCAGTGTCTTGTCTGACCTGCATGTTCTTGATACCAACTCATATTTTCTACTCTCACATATATGTATCTGTCACTAACATGTTCTATCAAGATTTTTTTTCCTTAGGAGCTATTTCCCCAACTGCTTATCTTAGTAGATATCTTGTTCTTCCCACAAGATTTCCCTTATTTTCAGCTCTTTTTTTCTCTCTTGCCCTTCTTCATTATCATAATTTATGCTACTCTAATTAGCAGCTACCCCCGGAACAACACCTTGTCAAATAGCTACTGAATGCAGAAATGGCTATACCTGCGAAGAAGGGAAACCTGCCTCTTCAGAAGACAATGGAGGGACCATCTCTCCATAAGTAGCCTTATGGTATCCTCCAGATGTGCATGGAAAGGTTCTCTCTAGCAAGGGCAGTTTTACCTTCAGCCACAGCAGACTGAGAGAACATAGCACACTGCAGGCATTTAGCTCTGAAAAACAACTCCTGTACTGCAAGGCACCATAATATCATGTAACATGTTAACTGCACAGAACTGTACACACTAACAAAACCAACTCAGTGAAGCTGTACAAACAATTATGAACATATTTACTCTGCATATTTGCTGGAGATTCACAGCAAATTTCAAATGAGAACAGTAGTTTCCTGTGAATGTGAACTCTCTCAAACTCCAGATAACGTAAACCTCTGAGAACCTGAAGGCATTCACTACTCTGCAAAGTCCTGGTGATGTGAACTTGGGGTGCTTCACAGCACTACAGCAACAGGGTACATATTACACAAGAAGAAATGTTATGTGTACATGTACGTACGGAAATAGTCACTTCTGTAGTAGTCAAATTCATGGGGAGATGGGCAAAGCTAGTTTTGGTAAAAAGTAAAGACTTAACATTACAGCTTAAAGTGAAAACTGAGTCAATAGGAAGCAAATTCCAATCTGGTGAATTTCAGGGATGCTTCAGGGACAAATTTCAAGAGAATGATCAAGGTGAGTGTAAAAAAGTGTATGATAGTATACTGGTGTTTTTCATCAACAGAAAAAGTTGAAACACACCCAGCATCCTGATAGACTGCTTTATATTCACCCTGTACACTTTGAGACAGGATTTAGATCTCTTCACTCTACATTTCTCTTTGAAGAATGTAGGGCAGTATAGCCTGCATGCTAAGGGCTGAAAGCAACACAGGGCAAGGATACAGCAGCTACGAGTGAGCTACGAGAAGAAGGAATCTGATGTGAAATACAATCAAGGGCTATCTAATACTGGTATGGTGCACCAACACTACCTCTTATTTTTAGTCCTCCTTCTGAGAACAAAACTTAGCTTTCTTTTTCCACCCTCATGGCCATCTGCAGCACCACCCCAAGCCCAGCTGAGTGCAATTATTTTTCCCCCTTGCACTTAAATCTCTGTCTTTTAATTTCAATGAAATGCTGGTAGATTAAGATACAACTTGGCTACACTGCACACTGCAGCTTGGCACATTACTCTTGAGAACCTGATCCATCTCCAGGTCCAGTAATGTGCCAAATCCTACCAAAGGAAAAGATCCATTGCCAACACACCATTCAAGAAATGTACATCAAGCATATGTAAGTTTCTCCCCTTTACACATGCTATGTGGGATGAACAGCAAAACCAAGAGCCAGAGTTGCAGTCAGTCACTTATTTCAAGAACCAGCTTTTTCTCATGTTATTCATAAATAACTGCAATCTCTACAACATCAAGGAAGCTACCAAACCACTTCAGTGGAATCAGACAGCATCCCTAGGAATGCTGAATTATTTTACCAAATGGTCTCCTCACCTTGAGTTAATTTATGGTTAGCTTAAGGGTTTTTTTGTTGCTTTTTTTTCTTTTTCTTCAGTCAAGTTTACTCTATAAGTCAAATTGGATACTCTGCATGCACCATATTCTATTTGTTGTTATTAAAATATTTTTTACTTCCTTAACTTGCAACTTTGAGGGCTTTCCAATAGGAAAAAGTGTTCATCTAAATCACTTTGCTCTGTTACTATTCCAAGATTTAAGTCAAGAACTATAAAACACCTAGGGAAAAGCCTTTTTCAGAAGTTTCTTTGGTTATACATATGTGCCCAGTCTGTAATACTCATTTTCATTAATGAGCCCTATGCCTCCTATTAACAGCAATAACAATATAAATGTTGATTGGTTATGGATCATATAGCTAACTTGTAATTTTAATTTGAGTAAATACAAACAACAGCTTACAAAAATATTTTCTGAAAATCCATAATTACGTACGATGTTCTATCAGATTTGCCATTCTGATAACTTGGGAACAGACCTAAAAATTTCAATCAGAGACGCCATCAGTAGCTTATAAGGCTTGCCACTCTATAGGAATTCTCTGTGCAGAAACATGCTAGTTAGGCATGGAAACCCATGATGCAAGGAAACTTAGTGGGCAGTTTCAGAACTGTATATGTCTGAAAGGGAAGAACAAACAACTGGGACAGTGAAAACTTGTGTATTTCAATGTTTGTGGCAACAAAAGAGCGTTGTTCTTAAGAGATCATCCCACTCTCACCAAAACATCTGGTCACATTTCTCTCTCTGAACTGTTTCTCTTTTTCCCTTTTATTTTTTTTTTTCAATTCTGCTTTACTCATCTTGGATCTGGTGAAGGTTAAGCAAGCTATGGCAGTGAACGTCAATGGAAAACATTTCATGATTTGGGGCACAGCCAAGAGGACATTGTGCAAGCTGCCCCACACTGACCTCCAAGTGCCTGTAGTCTCCATCAAAAGAGATCTTCCTGTGAGACAAGAAGTAATGCAATCTTTTTCTGGCTGGCTCAAGTCTTCTTACCACAGGCTACAAGTTCATCTGTAATGTACGCATCATGTCCTTAATTGAATGAACTGCAACTATCTAATTCATAACCCTTGAAGCTCTTGAACCCTCTGCAGCTTTAGCTTTCACCTGGGAGTTTGCATTACTCTGATTTTGAACTTCATCCTATCATTTGTTTTCAGAGCAGAATGAATGAACATAATTTCAAAAGATTAGGGCTTTCTCTACCAATTTTTCATTTATTTTGACATAATAAATCCACCCATTCTACTTCAGTAAAGATCTTTCTTAAGTATTGTTTGTAATTTTGTTGAGTGTTTATTTTCAGTCCTACTTTCAATTCTTCTAACTTAATCTGGCAAATAAATGGATGTATGCTGCAGATGCTATATGATACCAGGAATATTTAATGAAAGCTAAGAAATACTCTCAGACACTTTTTATCTGGTATGAGGGGAATTGCACCTAAGAAGAGATAAGACTGGCTCAATGAATGCCAACTTCCTAGGCATTTTGCATCTTGAAAGGAAACATGAAACATGTTTCAGGGCCAACAGCACCCTGAGCTGCCTGAATGAAAGTAAAGGAGGAAGTCAAGAGTTCCATTCTACTTAGCCCTTAGGATGCAGCATCTGATTTTGTCCCTCTGATACAGGCAAGGTATCAATAGAGTGAGACCATCAGAGGGTCAGCAGGGTAATCAGCAGCTGCAGTACTTATCTTGGGAAGAAAGAATAAGTGGCTTGTAAAGACTGGAGAAGACATGGCTTGGAGGGGACTCAATAGCTTCTTCCACTGCCTACACAGAGGACACTTGAGAGATGGAGCCAAGCTCTTCAGAGTGCAACATAATGGAAGGATGAGACACAATGGGCAGAAGTTGAAACAGGAGAAGTTTGGTCTGGATCTAAGGAGAAAGTTTTCATTTGGAGGACATTGAGGCACCAGAGCAATTGGCTTAGCCTTAGAGGGTTTTAAGACCTGGCTGGATCAAGCCCTGAGCAACCTGCTCGGAGACCATGGATGGCTGACCCCTCTCTGAACAGGAAATTGCAGTAGAGTCCTCATGAGGTCTCTTACAAACTGACTTTTCCTGTGATGCCAAGATTCCTATGAAGATCTACATTTGCCTCATAAGCATTTCCTCCATGACTTTTCCAAAATTTGAAGACCTCTTAAAGGGGCATTATAAGTATTACAGTAGACTCTTGTTGCTTCAGAACTAAAGTCTGCTGTCACTACTTAGCTATGTAAATAGATCATCAGCCATCTTGTGAAAATTTCACATACCTCATGCAGTGACTAAGGACAAAGGTACAAATTTTGTGTTACTATGTTAACAGGGATAATCAAAGAAAGGAACAAGCAAGAAATTCTGGAAGTCTTTATATAGTAACAGTCTCCCATGCTTAATAAATACATGGAAAGAGCAACATCCATAGTACCATGATCAGCTATGAAAAAACAAAGCATTTGGGCCTCTGGGACACCTGCAATCCTTACTATGGTGATAGAGATTTAGCAAGACCGATGCCCAGGCACCCTCACCCTAAGGCCATTTCTGCTCAGGTCAGATGTCACAGCATGATCTCCAGTGCCCCAGGGGAGCCTGGTCCTGCCTCATCCAATTGTTATTCCTGCAACTGTCTCTAGACTCCATCATTACCATTCTGCCTACTTGGTACTCAACTTGCTTTAGGTTACAGTTTGTACTGAGCCACCCAAGATTCTGGCCTGGCCCTCTCATGGCCCAGTCTCACTTAGGCATAGAACTTAGGATACAGATTTCCTAAATCTTCCATATAATTTTCCTGAAATTGAAGTGTCTAATCAATTATACTTTCCAGTGTGATTTTCCAGACAGTATATACAAATAGAGTTGACAATTACTAGCTTACTCCCAGTGCCAGGACTGACAGCCTCAGAGCACCTAGCACAGTGAGTACAGCCCTGGCATTTGATTGTCCTCGGTTTTCATCAGCAATTCTTTGAAGCAGAGGATGATGTTTTGAAAGCTTTTAATACCTTTGGCTATGATGCTGTAATCGTAAGAGACTACATTTTCAAAACAAATAACAGTAGATCTGTTAATATTTACTTAACTTTCTGCAACCATCTCTGTTTAGAAATGGGTCACTATAGAAGTGTAAGCACACAACATATTTAAGTTATGTGTTTTTTTTCCCCTGAGCAAACTTACATATAAAATTCTTTGAAAGGGTTATCCAAAACACCTCAAGGAGGGCTGCAAGGAAGGAAAACAGCATGTGATCTTTAGCAAAACTATCCCAAACAAACTCCTCTAAACCTGTATGCCCAGCCATATATTGGAACCTCAAACTTTCTCCACATTTAATGGCCAGTCAATTCAGTAAAAGCAGAATTTAAAAAAAAAAAACAAAAACAACAACACAAATGCACAGTGCTCTCAAATCCAAATCCCTATGCAAATCTCACCAGCATAACACTCATCTTTCAAACTGTAAAAAAGCAAGTATTACCAAAGAAGGCCATTCGCTGAGGTTCTATCTATTCCTTTTGAAGTCACTGTTATTACCTTCCTGTGTATGTCTCCACAATTCTTTAATAACTCTAGTAATTTATATCACCAATACAACATACTAATACACCAAATACAAACATACCAATACAACAAATGCACTTGCAGTCTTCTAGAGCATTTTAGCAGATGTTACTGAAGAAGTCTGGCAAAGCTAGCAGATCAGTTAGCTCACCACATACTGATATTAACCAGTAGGTAATTATTTCACGGATCTCAGGTGGAAGACCAGAGTAGTAAAGATCAGGTCTCAGAAATTGACCAATTCACTATCAATACTGTATTTTAAATTTTATGAGGTTTTGGTCTTTCTTAACTGAGGCCAAGCATTCCATTATTGATCTGTAATCTAGGCCATTTTACAGATCCCTGTAGACTGGCAGGAAAGATAAGGGTCTCTGACAAGTAGTAATTCTTTTCTACCTTTATTTTTGATTTGTGTCTCCAGCCATCACCCTTCGAAAGGCACCTGTAATAAAAGCTTCCAGGCAAATGAAACTTAGGTCCCTTCCAGAAGGCAGAGCTAATACAACACCATAAAAATACTTGTGAGGATTTACAACCCGAAGAGAGTACATGTACATTGCAAAGAGAGCATCTTACAGGAATACACCTGAGAGAAAAATGTGGAAAACTCCTTAATTTTATATTAATTCTGCATTTTTATTTTTATTTTTTACTAGTAAAGACATTTTTCACTTTGGAGCTGTTTAGATCTAGAGAAGCTTTTTAGAAATTCTAAGCAGTGGCCTATTAGAAATAAAGATCATTTTTGCCAAATGCAGCATCAAAGGCATTCTGTGCATAAGAAAGCTAGTAAATGTACAAAGTCTTTGTTTAAGCAATTAGAATTAATGTAGCACTTCAGAGCAAGAAAAGCATTCACAGCACAAACACAGTATAAATGTATAGGAAGAAAGTAACAGAAATCACAAGATGTCTCCGCGACAGATTGACAATGTGATCACCACAAGAAAGTCTGTACACATAGGGACAACTGTTTTGTGACAGATAGAAGTCTACCAATTGCCTCTTGATACTCAGCTACCTTCTATATTTGACTTCTTTTTGGTGACTAGGCAAGAAGCTATGAGCTAGCTCAAGAGAAATAAGACTCATGAGATGGCCATTGGCATAAGATTTAGCAGTATAGCTATCAAAGTCCAAGGACAAGAAGGAGAGATTGAGGATGAAGAGTGATTTTCCCATCATTCCAGCAGTGCAGAAGTTGCCTTTGAAAGTCTGAGTCATGGACTGCCCTAAGCCTCTGAGAACCAAGCTGCTTTGTCCCCCTTTAAACTCATAGTGTAGCTTCTCCTGTCATGTTTCCAATTGTGTGTTCTATTCAAGGTTTAAAGTTTTTGAAAGGATGCAAGACGGTTTTTTCTTGGAGAGAAAAAAATTAGGCTACAGACTTGATGTTTTTCAGTTAACACTGCTATGCTCAGCAACTTCATTACTCTGGATAGGGACTGATTTAAAGAAAAATTAACAAAAATATCTTGCATGCCCTTTCTGATTTGATTGTTTCCTTCTATTTTTAGGAATTCCCATTACACCTGGCTTCTTTGCTTTTCCCTATTCCTAATTAGGAAACATGGGTGCAGAGATGCAAAAGCCATTCTGCAAAATTGGATGATGACAGAGAAGGGTGTGCACCTTGAACACATGGAGTGATTTACCAATACCTTAGCATTGGTTAAACAAAGAATCAAGTATAAATAGACAGATCTATCCAGATGTCCCATCTTCTTTTTTGTGTATGTGAATTGCAGTCCCCACCTTATTCATTTCCAAGTCAGTAAGCAATCAGCATCTGACATGAACTTTTGTTCTTGACATGTTTCATCGGTTTAATTTGTAGTATTGCAAGTTCTTAGCTTTAAAGTACATTGCATGTGTTGATAGTGCCCAATCATTCTACATTAAAGAAAAAATTGTTTAGAGAAGTCTGTGTTGACTCCTAACTTCCACTGTAAAGGAACAAATAATATATGTTGATGCAGAGAATACAATTATCAGGTATGTAGGTTCACTGCTTCTCAGTTATGCACAGTTCACATAGGTTATTAATTGGAGGAGAGTTTTCTTTCCTCAAAAGAATAGATGAGGATTCAAGTAAAATTTACTGCAGTAAATTTGCAGATGCGTCGCTGAGGATCCTCATCACTGGATCATCCTCCAACTACATTTGAAAGGATTTACTTAGAAAAATACAATAGCTGCTGTTGGTGACTAGTAGGCTCCTAAATATTCAGTCAAATTCTCCCCTCTTTTAGTTTTAAACCATTTTCCCTTGTCCTATCACAACAGACCCTGCTAAAGAGTCTGTCCCCTTCTTTCTTGTAGCCCTTCTTTATATACTGAAAGTCCTCTATCAGGTCTCTCTGGCACCTTCTTTCTCTAGGCTGAACAGCCCCTGCCCTCAGACTGTCCTCGTAGGAGAGGTGTTCCATCCCTTGGATCATTTTTGCTACCCTACTCTGGACATGCTCCAACAGGTCTATGTGTCTTCTGTACTGAAGACTCCGCATCTGGATGCAGTTCTCCAGGTGATGTCTCACCAGGGGAAAAACAGAGGAACAGGATCACCTCCCTCGACCTGCTGGCCGCACTACACGGGAACATTTTAAACAAGATAATGCTAGAACAATATGGAAAGGCAGATCCAAAATGATGATTTTCTACTGTTGCAGAACTGGGAAAATTTATCCCAGTCCTGTTGTTTCCAAGTGGTAAAGAAATAAAATTCTTGGCCAAAGCAAATTCACATCAGCACTTATCACATCAGATAAATGCCAAATCCAATCTCTAAGGTTTTCATCAGTTTTCTAGAACTTTCTAGTTTGTATAGCTTTCTGAAAAACAAGAATAAAAGGGCAGAAGAATGTACAGACAGATGGATGGCAAAATCTCAAACCATAGCTGTATCCTAAAATCTAAAGAAGAAAGCAGTTATTCGCAGATGAAAAAACATGATCTTAAGTATAAAACAATAGGGATGAATTGAAGGAATATGCTGTCTCTTTAGAGCATATATTTTATTATATCTTCCAAGAAGAGGAAATGCTCACAACATCATCTAATTGTCATTGATAAAACACTGTCAATACTATATTTAAGAAGAAAAAATGCATCCAAGAATCTGGATTTTTTTTTTTTTTTTAATAGTTGACATCTGTTGGCAGCGCAGCAATTCCAAAAAATTCCTTCCCCCTTCCCAAGGGAAACAGTCTGTACTGTCAAAACTTGCTAGAAAAATTGCTTTCAGGAAGGAAAAGTTGCAGAACTCAATGAGGTATCCAAAGCATTCTTGATAAGAGAGCAAAATGGGTTACTTCAGAAAGAATGTCTCAGAGGCACAATGTAGCTGATAACACCAGGAGCGAACAAGCCTAGAGCAGATGATACGGCAGTCTCACAGAAGGAAGCTGGATTGCAGAACTGTCAGCACAACGAACCCGTATGCTGCTTTACAGGAAACAAAGCAAATTTTTCCCTTCTTCAGAGATCTACAGTTTGGCTGAAAAGACAAACTTTGTCTCTTACACAAGAAGAATTAAGTTCCTACATATGCTCATCCGAAGATTTTCAAAAAAAGAAAAAACCTCTATGACTTTAAGAAGTTATTTGAGAGTCTTTTTTTTACTTCAGTAAAAAAGTTTGGCTAGTAGTGTCTCAGTCATTTTGTAAAACAAGAATTAAAATGCTAAATGTGCTCTGATTCTGATGAAAATTGGTCTTAAGCAAACCTTAAATAGATCTCTGCATTCTATATTATGCTGATCCAATACTTATAAGAAAATTATTAAAAGCATTTTAAAAAAAAATGTTAGCAATACAGCTATGTTATGCAAGAATAAACTTTCAGAAAGTCTGTAAATGGGGAGAAGCATGACTATGGATAGATAAATGAAAGCACTAAAGAATACATGAAATAAAACAAATTAAAAACAGTAATTATAGTTCAGGTAGACACATGTAAATTTGTAAAACAAACAAGGATTCCACGTAGCCTACATATATGTAGAAATTTTAGAAGCATCCCAAAATAAGAAAACAATTTTTTTTGAAACTTCTCAGACTTGAATCCATGAAGCAACAACCATAGCCTAAAATCTATTTAAAAAAATAATAAAAAAAAGTAGTGAAGTGTGCCTTTCCTTTCTCCTCAGCTTTTCTTGTTTTGTTTTCAGATTTAGTCAAAACAATTTCCCTAGAGCAGGACTTGATGTGATTTAAGATGTCTTACCCAATTTTGCTTCAGCATAACATGAAACTCGGGACTGATGTTGGACCTTAGAGGCTGCAATGCTTTTAAAGGCAAGCTGTGCAGTATGGCTAAACCTCTCAAATTTGTAACCTGTGTAACTGCAGTTTACTTACTTTGTACAAGTCAGTATGGTGTTACTGTTTTACAAAGCACTTTACTGCATGTAGTTTAAAAATCTACAGATGACCATATTTTATTGGTAAAGAGCATCTGGGCGGAAGATGATTCCCACACAGCCCCCTGTCATGTAGAAACACAAGGCATTGTTTTTATTAATTGTTAGACAATTTGTCTACCACCAAACAACTTTCCCTCATGTGTAATCCACAGCCCTGCCAAAAGTACCTTGCCAAGTCACCACTCCCTTCACCTGAAAGTCATTTTCTTAGGTTCTTGTTTAAAGTAGAAACCAAATGGTTATTGCATTTCTTGTTAAAGCAGGGCAGCTATGTTATAACAACCTGTGGCAGATACACAAGACTTGGACAGTCATGCTAACAGATGTTTGAGAAGGGAACAGTGCTTTGTTTGGTTTGTTTATGTGCCAGCAGACCTTGTGCTGAATCTATATAAAAACCATCTTCCTCCCTCCTGAAAACACATATTAGAGAAAGGACTACATTAATCCCTTGTGTAAATCCACTGAAGTCAGCAGTGTTACATCAGCAGCGAATTTGACCTGCTGTGGTTAGTCCACATTTATTATTTAAAAGAATAGTCATGAATCCATCTTTCCTCTGTCTGCCTACCTTCCTTAGGAGAGGATGGGCTACACCAGATAATGAAGCGGATTAGTCATGGTGGCTTTCTCAGTATGTACTGAACTTCTCCCATTATTTAAGGATATGGTTTCTTTCATATGTTTAACTTTCACATTTGGATAAAGGGATTACACCATGAGTAATGTCTAACGACCACTGCATATGGTTTATTTGCTTTGCAACATCTGCTGAATCTGCTCAAGATCAAATAATAAAAAAAAATAATAAGTCAAGTCACAACAATGTACAAAATTAGGAAGCCTGCCCTGTTGCTTGAAGAAAAATGTTCCCATGTCCGTAAGCATCTCAAATGGTCCTGCTCCAAACACATGCACTAATTTTCATCACCAGTAAAATTGGAAAGTACACTGAAAAGAAAAACAAACAGCAGAACAACAAGGGGAAGAGAAGTGAGTGTGGGACAAGGCAGAAATAGAATGAGGGCGCCAAGAAATACGGGGAAAGGGTGAGAATGGAAACAACAGAGATAAGGTTTTGCGGTGAAGTAATAATACAGCAGAATAAATTGAAAAGTGCTGCTGTGCACGTGGCTGTTGTCTTGGACCTGCTCTCCATTTCTTCAAACAAATCTTCTATTTGAAGAAGTCTTGGGTGGCCTGGCAGTTCTCTTTCCTGATTTTCCCCGTGAACACTGACATGTGGAATATGTCTTTGAGAGTTGGTGAGGAAAGTGACCACATAACAGATGGATTTCCGTGTTTATTGGCAGGTACAAGCTAATGACAAACAGCACTGCTGCCATTACCTTGTGCTTAAATTATTTCCTTAATGAAAGGACAAGTTTATTTAATGATTCCAAGGAAACAAAGAGCAAAAGCACCTTTCTACCTTGATTTCCCTTCAAGAAAAAGGTGTCTAACATCTGTTTTTTCCTTTAGTCCTCACTACCTCCTATTTTAGTTTCTCTCATTTCTTTTATTTGTTGATTTATTTCAAAAGCATTTAATAGTGTCTGTAATCCTAATCTCATAATGGAAATTCACAATCATCAAGCACTACCTTACTTTTAGAAACTGGAGTAAAACTGAAATCTCAGTTCTAACACAAAAAGAATATATTTTAAGTTTAGAATATATTCAACTTGGAAAAGTATGTTTTCATTAATACAAGCATATCTGTTTCTTTCTTTAGTATAAGTAAAAAAAAAAAATTTTTTTTTTTAAAGGGAAAAATATTTTATTGTAGCTCAGTTGTTGGTGTCCAAGGGTCACTGGAACATGGATCAGGAAGTTAGACACTGACTGAATGGTCAATTCTGTATCCTAATGTGTATTAAAGTTAGAATTTTAAATCTAAAGGTTAAAAAAACAGCAGAGCAATGTAGCATGTGTGAGATCCCTCCGGTATGTATTGAAGAATCTGTTGGGAAATGTTGAGGAAGAGGAGAAAAGTATTATGTGGAGAACAGAACAAAACAACAATAAAAAGAAGAGCTCAAATAAGCCAGAAAACAAAACAAAACAAAACAGAACAAAACAGGAGTTGTTTAATATCTTTACCTTTCTCACATCATTTAGGGAGAAATCATCTCAGCAATATTTTTTAGTTTTTCTAGTTCTCTTTGATTTTCCCTTATATTACGGTGAAGATGGAATTCTCACATCAACTGAAGACTGTTTAGACCATGAGCAATTGTGGGGTTTGTTATCCAAGCACAGCATTTTTATGTGTGTCATCATTTTGAAAGTTGTCAGCCCTGTCAGCATTTCTCTGAAGTGTGAAATAAGGACCCTAGTTCACTGTTCAACAATACTTATTTATAGCCCCTATGTTTCAGCTGAACTTCGGAAATTGCAGATGAATTTTCACTTCATCTTCTAAAGTATTGAACAAAAGAAAAAAAAAAACCACAAACAAACCAAGAAATAAATTAACTATCTTAATTCTTTGGCAAATACCAAGTTAACAGAAAAAAAATATGGACAGTTTAACAATATTTAGTCAGCAATATTTATTCTAACAGTCACTGAACAGTTTGCTGCTCCATCCCAGAGCAACCATCAACTCAATTAAGTAAATGAGAGAATCAAGTTATTTGGGGAATGTATACCTCTAATTAGCTGGAACTATTTGTGCAGTTAATTCATTTATGGATAGATTTCTCAGCAAGCTCAAGGCTTCCACTGCTTTTGCACTGCCATACCAAGCTTAATTGCCATTCTGTTTCTCTTAAAAATCTTAATGGATAATTGAGTGCTTCTGGGGAATGCAGGCGGTGAGAGTTAAGTCTGTAAAGGACAGGCTGTCCTCAAAGCTAGAAAACATAGGCTGCAAGCCCATTTTCTTTCTTCTCAGGGTGACTGACAACTCTTACTGCCCTACAGTAGTACTATGTGTTGGTGTTATACTGCGTGTAATACTACGTTATCCCAGTTATACATCAGTCTGGTAATTACACAAACACCATGTCAGAGCAGCTATCAGAGCTGGCTCTTCACCTAGAATCAGCTTCAGATGCTCCCTCTTTGCTTTAAAGCAACCAGCCTTCCCATGAAAACTATAAAGTAATGACCGCTGTGAAGTGGAGGAAAGACACCTGAGCACAGATGTCAAAAAACCCACTGCTGCAAACATCCACACTGCAGACACATGAACAGAGAACACTTCAGTTGACGTGTTAAATTAACTGCAATTTGTCATCTCTGGTTTGGTGGAGGTGGAGTGTACAATCATGGCTGGATTCAGGGAAATGCCAGTCAAGGAAAACTAACTAACTAACTAAGAACCTTAGACACTGATTTATTTTTTGCTACAGAGCTTTCAAGACAATTTTTTTTTACTCTTCTTTTTAGTGGCTGCTGCAATTTTAATGCAAGAGATCTGTTGGTTTAAACTAACAGCTAGGCAGCTGACAAAGTCACTCATGACTAGAGCTATTCAAAAAATACCTCTGGTGAGGACTATTGTTTTAGACTAATTAGAGCATGGGAATCTTTACCAACAGGAGAAGTTACTACTTCAAAATAACCAGAATCATAACCACTGATCAGAAATACATTTTCAAGATATGTTATTTGAAATGATATTTTATGTTATGTTATTTATTTTATATTTTATTTATATATTATTTTATATAATATTTATTGTTTTTCAACAGCTGAAAGAAACAGAAGAGCTGCTAGAAATACTGAGAAAGCAAATCCCTCTTTTCCTGCAAACAGGCAACTTCAATTATGTTACGTAGCTGATCTTCTTCAACTGAGGTACCATTTTTGGCCTTGCATAAACAGTAGATAACACCATAACACCTCATAGAAGATACTGTTTCATGGCGAAACTCAAGAACTTCTAAGTGAAGTCGCTCACTCCACTAAGGTCTGTTCTTACAAATGTCACTTCAATACTTTTTCACCCTCTTTTGCCTCCTGTCTATGCTTGTTCAGACTGTAAGGCACACCGATCAGAGGGCAGATGCTGACTGTTGGGTACACACCATAGCCTTGGCCCCAGCTGAGGTTGCTAAGTATTGAGGTAACACAAATAAGGATACAGTATTATGCAGCTGCCTGAAACGAATGGACTAGATGGGAACTCAGGGACTCAGCTTCAGTTTCAAGAGCTTTTGTAAAATCTTAGGATAGTCACTTTTCTATTCTGAATCCCAATTCTCCATCTACAAAACTGAGATTAAGAGATTGACTTCATTTGAAAGTGCTTGGGAGCCGCAATGGAAGCCAAACGCTAACAGAAAAACATGGATCCATTTCTCAGAAGCTATTACCCAATCATTTTAATAATATTCAATAATCTGAACTAGATTCAAAGAAAAAACACTTGTTTATTTAAATACTGAAACTACAAATGCTAGTACCTTTGCTGATCATATAAGTACACATTATTTATTTGCAGGGCAGCTCGTACGTATGATTTGTATTTGTACAAATACAAATCTTTTCAGAAAAGATATATAGCGATCTGATGTTATCAGCAAAAAGATTATTCATGCTCTCAAAATTAAACTTGGGTATTTCTGAAGGAAAGAAAGGCAGATATGAGCTGTTTGATTGATTTTTAATTGGACATTTTAAAATGTATTTATTTAAGCTGGCTTCAGGAACAGATCATTATTTATTGCCACATCAGATTATACTGGAATCTGGAGGCACAGAATTCATTTACCAAACTCATTGCAGGCAGGAGGAGGGATAGACAAGCCTCATCCCGCAGCCAAGGAAATTTTGGGGGAAATCTTTAAATGTCAAAGTGATCCTAAAGAACAAACCCAAAAGAATCCCAATTTCAACTGCAGAAATATTTTAAACAACACAGAGCCTACATGGATGGACACAGATAATATGGCAGCCTTGAGGAATCCAAGCACAGAGCCATGCTCCCTACCCACAAACTTTTGCACTCCTCTCCCTGTCTATGTTGCCTGAAATTACAGATCCTTGACCTTAGAGGTTCCTCTCTTTCCCCAGTATCTTCTGGAAATCACCATCTCCCCTTAGGTCCTCCATGGCAGCAGCCCCAGCAGCACATGTAAAGGGGCCACCGTCCAATGCTCCCACTTCAAAAATGCAATTAAATTCTCTGTTCCTCTTCTTGGCAAAAATCAGCTCAGGAATGAGCTGCAAATAGGGAGACTTTGAATAACAGAGTGGTCCCCTCCTCTCCTGATACCAAATTGATTTGCTTTGCCCAGAGGACTGTGGAGTGAAAAGAGAGAACAGAGGACTGTTTCCAGATGGCTATCAGAAAAAAAGTTATTGCCTCTGTTTTCTGGCAGACTTTCAAATGTCTGAAAACAAGATATGAGAGCTAAAAATCCCTTTGACAGGACTTTGTGGTGAATAGGGGCGAGTTTGGGAAAATAAACTCTAACTCACCTCTTTCTCTCTCTACTATTCCCTAGGTATCAAATAGTATTTCTAGATAAGCATCTCTCCAAACTCTGTCCCTGGTGATTCATCATTGGTTATACCAGAGCTCTCCCTTCAACGCAATAAATCTCAGCTTCAAATGATGCAGAAGCACCTTGGCCACGAGGGATGCTTTGGCTGCTCATCTCGCTTCCTCCTTTCCTTTTCCAAAAGGAAATTGCTTTGGTGATTTTTGTGGAGGGAAAACAGGGCTGAGTGGGAAAAGGAGAAAAGAAGGGGGCCCAGAAAATGTGTCAGGGGCTATAATGAATAGCTGAAGGAGATCACAGGTGGAGAAGTCCAGCCATTCACATTTCTCCCCAGATGCAAGTAACTTAAGACTGAAGGTGAAAGGCCCAATAGCACAGAAGACACTAGCTAATTATCTAATCAAGTCAATACATCCCAGAAGTGGTGAATTTACTCAACAATTATGTCTGTCATTGTTTACTAGGCACTGAGAAGATGTGTATGCAATGAAAGCTAAGTGTTCTACACTGATAAGCTATTGGCATATTTTGTCACTCATACATCAGTATTTCATTCCTGCCAGAAATTGGAAGGAAAAGGCTGAAATTTATAATTACCATGGTTGCTACTAAGTAGTATGATCTTTCAGTAGTATAGCTCCCTCCCCTCAAAAAAAAAAAAAACAAACAAAACCAATAAAAAAAAAAAAAAAAATCAAGGAAAGCGCTTACTACAGCTAGTCCAGAATTCCCTCTGGCTGTGGAGATGCTCTCATGCCTTCATAAAAAGACACAGCTGGCTTTAGAGGAAGTGAATAGATGAAGAACCCACATCATATCAAATAAGAGCAATTACGGTGTTTACAGAAAAGTGATCAGCAGTCAGACTCTCTCCTCTTTGCATTACCAAGTGCCAAGAATTCAGGCGTGGAGAGAGTGGGGGAGCTTTCTGAGGATCCCCTGAAGGCAAATTACTATATGACTGTGCAGCTTGCTAGTCCAGAGGTGTTCCTCCTCAAGCAGTTGCAGTGGCTTGAAAAAAGTAAAAATTCTTATTTCATTGGTCATGGATGAAATATACTGTGCTTGGAAGTGTTTTGATTTCTTTCCAGATTAACCTAGTGCTTTCAGAGTTGTTGCAGAAGAGTCTGTGATAGACATTAAGCATAACATTTATATGAATGAATAAATAAGGAATAAGTACTGTAGGTCAGTAAGTCAAATGTTTACCACAGCTACTGCCATCACACTAATCACATTTTTGCCAGCCTTTCCTTTCTCACTGTATAAAAATCACACATTCACACCACAGTTTCAGTGTGAGTCAACCAGACATGCAATGTTCAAGAAAGTATCATCATTAGCATGTTTAAGAAATAACTGTCTAGACAGGATGCTAAATTTTTTTAACTGGCCATCTCTAAAGTCATGAGGAAGGGCACAACAAAAAGAATCGATCTCCAAGAGCAACCTTCTTTGCCTCAAAAATATCTAATGTCCTATTGAGGATTTTACTCTGGCCTTAGCTGCCTGATATTTTAATAATAAAAATGTTCCAGTGTAACAATCTCCCCATAAAACATCAAATGAGCTATAGGTAATGACAAACTTATTACACATAACTCCATAACTCCTGCACATTCCCCCATATGAATTCACACCATGACTATTTGGGGGTGTTATTTTAGGGGCCTGCTTGCCTTTCCAGTCATTTTAGGTACCCTTCACCACCTGAAGTGTCACAGCGAAGTGATGCAACTGTATTTTATGTGATAGAATTTGAAAGAGAATATCAAATATTTTTTAGGATGATGGCTTTTTTTCAAGATCAGTATAGGCCTGCCTTGCTGCCACTTTTGCTAAGGCTGGAAAGCCTAAGAAATTTCAGCTTCCAAGAGACTGCCAGTGTCCATCAGTCACTCTCATTCTCTGATGCTGTACATGACTTCTTTCAGATTTTTGCAAGTCAGTCATCAGAGGATTTGTTTTGTCATGTATTAAAGCAAAGGAAATAAGTACATACTAAAGTAATTCTCAATATTTCCTTCTACTCCTGATTTCACCTTGAAGATTTCTAAAGCTAACACTTTCACCTCTGAAACACAGCAGTAGTTACAGTCTGGCAAGATCATTGTCCAGAGTGATGTAACCTGCGGGACCAAACTGGAGGAACGTTGTTGCTCTGCAGATGAACATACAGTAATGCATTTCTGGACCCATCTAATTCTTTTTCTGCTTTCTACAGACTAAAAGTCCTCTGAGGATCATCACAAAATCACAAAGTGTTCCTAAGTGCTGAACTTTGCATTTAGGGGTTGGGCTTCACTGACAGATGTGAAAACACCTAGCCAGATATTTTCCAGCAAATGCACTAGGGGATGCTGAGAGCATGAGTAGTCCCAGCTAAATTCAAGAATAACAACAATTTAGACTGTTTTAGTCTAAGTTGACTATTTTTTTTCTTTTAGATTTATTGCTTACTGATTTGATTAGAGTGCAGACTTGCTATTTTCTTGCTGTAGAAAGACACCGGATAAAACAGAATCAGAAATGCCCAAATGTATAAAGTTTATGTAATGTTAGAACCAGGAAATAGGATAACCTGGTTCTTACTGTTGTAATTTGGAGTTCCAAATATTTTCATTTACCATCAATTCATGATTGTCTATGAATAATTTCACTCTATGCACTTTCTCTTTTCTCTTCCCAGCATCTAGACGCTGAACTTCACAGCATTTCCTAAAATTAGTCACGATTGCATTCTTTCTAGCTTTCATTCATTTCCTGTCAGGTATCTTCATTTCCTATAGTCACCCAATTCAGCACTTTGTTTTAACATGTTCCTCCAAGTCTGAAGCTTACCACAAAATGTCAGTGTGCATAAACCATAATCAAAATCAGCATGACTGTTCTTGAATAATTTATAAAGCTAGTCACACACTGCTGGCATTTCTTTGCTGTGCTAAGTAGCAGTATGGTATATCTCAGAAAAGTGCCCACACTGCACACAAGAATATCAACACATGCTACACAAATATTTTAAAGGTATATTTTAACAGCACAGACAATAACTTCCAGTCAATGGCATTGAGTCTCCTCTAAAATACAATAGCAATAACTTCCCATTAAGTACTGTGACCTTTCTTGTCTGTTAGCCTTAAAGCAGTACTTCTCTTTTCAGGATGCAAAAGCATAACTCATGTTCCAGCTCTGAAAAATACTAAGCTAGTAAACATCCTAAAAACCCTCCGTCTTTGAAAGTGCACATGCATAATAAAATATTAGAGCATCAACTTCTGTTAATCTTTAAAAAAAAAAAAAAAAAAGTTTGATTTCAGTGTAAAATAGACATCTGTGATTATTTTTAATAGTGAAGAAATTTTTGGTTATGTTTCCCTTTTCACCATCTGCTCCCACAAGCTATGAAACTGAGGTAGTTAAGCCTTCCTCTATGCCCCAACTCATCTTCTTAATAATTTTCTTTCAGCTCTGCATAAACATTTGTTTAATAGGGTTAGATATTTTCACTGTATTATAATCTGTTTTGAGCTACGGATGCACAATTAGGGTTGTGCGGGAGGAAGTTAGAAAAGAGATTCAGAAGCCGTTGATGCATTGTTCTCTATTCTAACAGAATGTTTTCATAAAAACTCCCTTCTGACTTCAGAGTGATCGTTTGTAGGAGCACACCAGAGAGCAGCATGAAGGAGGACTGTAGGGCACCTCAGGTATTTTGTGTGTTGTTTTAAATATTCATTAAAGCCATTGCAGCTGAAAAAGTTTATGAATCTTAAAGTCTAGCCTCAGGATGCTTTATTCTCTTAGCCCCCTCAAATGGCTTGACAATAAATAACCCAAAGCTCCTTAAAATCTCTACAGATACCTTTTCCATTTTGCCATGTTTCATTTCGATCTCATTTTGTGGTGATTTATATTGTGAGTCCTTGGAAATAACAGGCTGGTGTATGGTCCACTACATACCTAGCTGCTTACCTGTGTTCTCACTTGCTTTAGAGGCTGCACTGATTCAAAGCTGCTGATAAATAGAGTGCTGCTACTCCCTTTGGCTAGCAGGGCCTATCCAGCAGGAGCAGTGATCTTAGCTAATCATGAAGACATGCTCAGGGAAAACAGTTCCTCCTCTGTTCACTCCAAGTCCAATTAGGAGGCAAACGAGCTTCTGCCACAAGAAGCACCACCTCACACATCCACGGCTACCTAGCAGATCTCCTATACTGACCTTCCTGTCACCAGTCAAATGACACTGCCAAGTCAGAATGAGAGTCCAACCATGATTCCTGCCTCTCAAAATATTCTTGTAACTTCCAGTTATTTGTGCTTTCTGAGCTTTATTTGATAACACTGTGTTTAATATCAATTATTTGATATACTTTAACTAATGCTTATCTTGCACGTCATCTTGAAATGTGCACTGTGCCTATGTGAAGATTAGAAGTTGCAAACATTACAGCAGCACTGAGGTGAATTTTTCTTCAGAGCTTTAGAGGTGAAAATATGTACTAGTACTACGAAACAAATAAGGTTTGTTGCTTTTGAGAGATGTGCAGCACTTCAGTAGTATTCAGCTGTGATCTTTATCTAGGTTTCTATTTATTCATTATTTAAATCACATCTATTTAGTCTAGAGACCACAAATCAAAGAACAGCATTGCTGCTGCAGAGGTACCCTATCATTTCTTTACTGATATTTATTGCCTTGTTCCTACAAGCTTACGAGCATTCAATTCTGAAAATTTTAACCTCCGCTAAACATTTCATTGCAAAATCTGTCAAGAGAACTACTTCTCGATGGCAGACTCAGCAGCAGGACACCAGTTTATTTGCCGATTATAAAAAGGCAAAAATAGTTGCTTTTTTTTTGTCTCCACTGTTTTGAAAGCTTTGGTACATTTAAGTCTGAAAAAAATCAGCTTAGTTGCTGTTGCTCATTCAAGAGATTAAGATAACAAAACTGTTAAGCATAGATTTCAAGAAATACTAAGTTCTTTAAAACATTTCATTTAAAAATACTCCTAAAAATCCCTTCTTAGCATATACTGTGGATCTCTTCTTAATGTGTAACATGTTATTAGCAATAGACTTAAGAATTAAGATGATAGACTACATAGCACTATATAGCACTTTTGATAAGTTGCCACTCACAGACAAATAGCATTCTACATAAACGAACCTCAAGCTGTGCATTCTCAGTATGAAACTACTAAAACCATACAGAATAAAAGTGGTGCAAACACGAACAATTTTCCAACACATAATATGACTTCATATTCCCTTTTTCAAACAGAAAGTCCCACTAGATGTCAGTAGGGCCAAAATAGCACCTTGAAATCAACATCTGCCTAGCAATTTTTGACCTCAGCACTAATGGAATGCATGAAGACATAAAGAAAATAGTTTCTGTTTGAAATAAATCAGAACAGAGTACTTGTGTAAATCACAAGAAGAACTAGGTGATTTGTTCACTCCAAGATACCCTCATGAGACAGAGTTGGATCAGTCACTGTCTTCCCTACCATGCAGTTGCCATCAGGGAGCTGTAAGTAAGCCATTGCCAGTGCAAAGCAGCACAGCTAATGTCAGCAAGGCAGCACCCTCCCATGCTGAAAAGGTGGGGAGAATGCAGATACTATTACCTACGCAACCATTTACACCTGATACCAGACCTCGCTGCTCCACCTTGACGGAGATGGGAAGAAAACATTATGTATTGTGGGATCATGAGTTATCCCAAAGAGCCAATTCCCTATTTTACATGTTATCCATAAAACAAGGTGCTTCCAGCAGCAGTTAGCACTCAGTTTGATAATGGCTACCAAGTTCTAATTCTCAGGCAGAGGAAATTATTTTATCCATTAGAATCATCTTAAAAGTACTATTTCTCACCACTCAGCAAAGACCAAATGCTATCAACAGAAAATGTGTTAAGATAATATGCAGGTTTGGTGTTTAGGTTTTGCAGTTGAAAGTTTCTGCTAAGGATGGTAGCAATTCCCATTAATTTATACATGGATTGTCACTTTGGTGGGACCACGACAATCTTCTAGCCATAAAGAGCCACTACATTTACGCATTTACTAAAAGATACATAAAACAATGAGGAGTTGCAAAATTCTCCTTTTAGAACAAAGGGAAAAGTGGAAGAAAAGGAAAAATTAGATAAATTAAAAGTTTAGTTTTAACTGAATGATTAAGCTTAAAGTTCAGGACATGGAAATCTATCAATCTATCAAATATGTAGGTTGCTCTGAAAGTAATGCCTCCTATTTATTTTCATGGAAATTACAATGGATACAAAGAACATAACATTATTTAATAAAGCAAACTCTCAGCTACAAAACATTGTTTTTCAACATAGTGACCATTGTTACCTATGTATTTTTGCTGGTGATGAACAAAAGCCTGCATACCATGCTTGTAAAAATTGGCACCAGTGGATGTTACCCACTGTTTCACAGGTCATTGTTAGGAAAAAGTTGCCCATGCAGTCCACTTTTCACTGACCCAAACAGATGGAAGTCAAAAGGCACCAAATCCAGGCTATATAGTGGGTATGAAAGGACAGTCCAGCCAAGATAGCAATGTGCTCCATGGTCTTCCAGCTGGTATGGGGCCTGGCATCATTGTGTTGCAAGAGAAAGGTTGTTCTGTTCTCTGACCTAACTCTGGAAGTTCAAGCCTTCAACTTATTTAGGGTCATAATGTAGTAGTCAGAGCTGGCTTATCCAGATTCCAGGAAACCCAGAAGGATCACTCCTTTCCTATATCAAAAGATAGTGTACCTCCCTTTATTCACTGAGTTCTGTATCATGAATCTTCAATTGAGAAATCACAAGTTGCCACTCCATGGACCGCTGTTTTGATGCCAGTTTGTCAATGGTGATAATGCAACCCAAGAAACTGTTACCTTCAGCTTTATATTGGTTCAATAGGTCCTGATAGATTTGCATATGACATTCTTTCTGTTCCTCTTTGTGCAATAGTGAGCCCCACCAGCTGGAAACTTTATGATATTTCAACATTGGTGCTCTTGTTTTCGACACATTGAAGCCAGTATTCCACTCCACACACAGTTCCCTGGTCA
This sequence comes from Centrocercus urophasianus, assembly GCF_019232065.1. NCBI lineage: Eukaryota > Metazoa > Chordata > Aves > Galliformes > Phasianidae > Centrocercus > Centrocercus urophasianus. The sequence continues at coordinate 13,588,227 of NW_024884364.1, read as the reverse complement.
TAACTCACTGATCAGCATGGATGAGCTGATCAAGATACTCTTTAATTCATGGTGTGACAGATGTGCAGGGCTGTCCAGAATGTGGCTTGTCTTTCACATCACTGTCACCAATGCTGAAATGCATCACCCATTACCTCACTTTGCTCATATCCACTGTTTGGTCTGCATAAATATTCAGCAAACTTCAATGAATGTAAATGGGTGCCATTTTTTCTGCATGGAGTAATTCAGTGACATACCGTCACTTCCTACACACTTCCATGTCAGACACCATTATGCCAGTCTGCCTCTCTGCTGCCATATATTGCACAGCAACAAACTGTAGCAGAAGATTTGAGGGAAGGTTTAACCTCTATTGACACACCACTGTCTACCTCTGACATCATGGGCCAACATAATAAAATAGAAGGCACTACTTTTGGACCAGCCCTTGTATAATATCTGTAGTTCTTAGGTGAAGACCTAAGATAGCATTGACAATTTCCAACCAAATTGGATGGTGCAGTAAGTCCCCTCAGATTCCTTCTCCATTCTTCTAAAAAAAATCTCTCTAATTCAATACCCTGCTACAAATGCCTCATCTTTCCTTCTCAAGAGTATGACTGACCTTCCAGGCAAGGCAAAATACACATTAGTTATTAATTTTTCCCTGTCATCTTACTTCTCTCCTCAAACACAAGTGATTTTACAACCTGGACTGCTATTCTTGTCTTGAATAGTCATGAGTGACTGCCATTCATGTCTGTCATTGATCTTCAATGTCCTTGCAGGAGTCTTTCAAGTATAGCCTTTAGGTCCACACGTGAGCCTCGACACATGCCAGAAGTGGCCACAGGGTGTTCTGGGGCTCAGACAATCAGGTAAGTTATGGTTTCTCTAGGAAATGGTAGTTCCATATTATTACATTGTCCAAGCCAGTGAAACACTACCAGAGATTTCAGACAGAGACACCTGCTGAAGAACTAGGGCTCTTTATCAAACTAAGGCGTGATGTGAAGTTGAGATTATTGGTAATTCAGTAATTCAGGTACCTTTTCTGGAACATTCAATTTTTCCTGAAGCTTTTCATCAAAAGTTACAAGTTGTTTTTCTTCTAGCTGCAGTGGATAGTTTGAGGAATCTTCTCTTTTGAGGAATCCTCTCTTTTGAGGCAATATCTGATGAAACTTGACAGGATAGAAATAGATATTTTGCTCACCTCATTCTTTGTGTGATGTTAAGGGAACTGATTATCATTTGCAACATGAAATACCTGATAACCATCAGAAGATAGCACAGCAAGCAAAGACAATAATGGCTATAATATGGTTAAAACCTAGAGTGAAAGTAGTAAATAAAAGGAGAACAGAATAAAGCTGGAAAATCCTGTACTGATAATTTATGTATACCAAAGAGAGAACCTTGAAACCTGAGAAGTACAGTCAAAAACCAAGAGCACGAAATGAAGCAGTACTCAGTGAGAGAAAAAAGAATAAAATACTAGACAAGCTATCACTGGGAGATGATCCAGGTGGGATACTAGGAAGGACTATAAATTTCAGTTCAGAAAATGTTCATAGAAGAAATAAAATTGTTTTCACCTACTTCCATCCAAAAAGAAAGTCCTTATGCATTACAGCAATCGCCTTTACGGCTCAAGACTTTCATTTATTTTGTTTCAGCTACAGTTTTATCACGAGCCATATAAAATAATAAGGATGTTGGGGGGGGTGGGAGGGAAGTATATAACAGTGTACCAGAAAAGTTTATTATCATTTTTTTAAATAATCACTCTTTTAATCTGATGACAGAGACAGGGTTGGAGGTGATAAGAGAGTGATTCAAAATTTGGGAATTCTTGAAGTGATCAGCATCATCATCTCACTGCAGAAAACTTCATGCATTTGGTAAGGTCTATTGCACATGTAAGAAACTGCAATTTAGGAAAATAAATGAATAAATAAATCCACAACACACACTCCAGTTTTTGAAACGCTGCCATTTCAAAATCTTCAGTGCAAGCACTGTAAAACTATTCTGTGTGAGGTACCACAGCAGAATAAATATTTTGACATGAATTATTATCTTTTGACCCCTTTTCACTCTGTTTTGTCCCTTAGGATATTTTGTTTTCTGAAATGTATGAAAACTATAAGGTATCCAGATGGAAACAAACCATGGTAGAATTCAAAGCATGTCACAGTGAGCTTGTTTTTTCCTTCTGACTTCCAGTTTCCTACCTGCTTTTAGTTACAATCACCAATCCATCTCTGCAAAATAATGCATCCAGACCCAAATAATCTGGATTACCATAGCAACTGATACCCCCAGAAGAGGAAATCTCACTAAGATGAGGATTAAAATCCAATTGCAACCTTAGTTATGGAGGGTAAATCTACCACAAGTTTTGATGTGGGAGATTTTCTCAGGTCATGATTTTTGTCTTTCTCATTCAGATGAAGATTCAGAAAATTGTAAGAATAAAAGACATTGCATAATGTAAAAAGAACACGGAAAAATAGTTGGAAAGTTTAGAAAAGTTTCATAGCTCCCCTTCTTGACAGGTTTGAAGCAAGATATATTATTTTACTGACTGGCAGCAACTACTATGACAAAGGAGTTAACAGCAAGTAGGAAAATAGGTGTCACATCTCTGCATTAATTTGCAATATCGTTTCACATTCTTGAAACCCCTTCCTCTCCCATGAAATCACCAGTGTAGGGGAATACAGCAATAATGGAATTCTGTTTTAGTGAAGAAGGAATAAAGAGGCCTTTCAGTCTGCTATGTGAAAATTGCAATTTATATTAAAGCTGCTCACTTAAAAGCAGTACAGCTGTAAAAGATCTGTACAGTACCTGTCCAAAGAATGGCAACTATTGCATTTTCAGACAGATTCTCTCAAGAGAGGGCAGTAAGTTTCCCCCCAACCAATTCACAACCCTCTGAAATCCATATTTCAAGTTTTTTTTCTGTACTCGTTCAAGATTAGGGATCAATGAGTCCTCAACATCCATAGAGCAGGAACAATTTATTAATCTTGAATTTATTTCTTCTAACAGAACATTAAGTGCCTTAAATCATACAAGGCACATGTCCTCTTATGAAACCAATACAAAGTAAAAAGCAGTACAAGGAAGGTACTAGTTCAAGATAGATACATACTAAACAAATGTTATTATGGAAAAATGGCAGTTAAGATTCTCTTAATTAGCCTGTCATTTCGTATTTATCATCATAATGTTTGTTTTACAATGCTTTATTAAATCTGGCTTTATGACAAACAGTCTGCTGGCAATGCATCCTGCTGTGCAACATATGGTGTTACACCTAATGAATATTAATGCTGTGAAGTACAAATGGTCTTCTGGGACAAGGGGTGATGTCTGGGAAACTCCTGCGGATGGCATTATTATTCAAAAAGGTTAACCTCACGTGTTTCTCATCAGGTCTCTTTCATAGCTACCTAGTATTCTTCCTACCAGCTTTTAAGAAAAGATGGTAACACACTAAGGAAATTTCACAGTCCCACATCTCCCAGTTCTCAGGGCTTTTTAAACAAGTTAAAGATGGCTTTTATACTGTAAATTCTTCTAAGATTTGATTAAAAAAAATATATAGCCACTTTCCCAAGCTGAAGCTAACCCCTCATTCTGGGTTTCTTATTTTGGTGGATGGATGATGTTTGTTTAAATTTGGCCTGTTTGTATTTGTTTTACAATCTCCTTATCATAGAAATGTAGGGATCTTTCCCACTGGCACTCAGCAGGACCTTTGGGACCAGAAGAGTGATAGGTCGGAGGTGGAGGTGAAGGGCTGACAGTAAGGAGCAGCGAGCAGGTAGCTAAGACTCAAAGGCTGCAGAAAAGCTCTCTGGAATATAGTATTTTCTGCAATTGAGTCACCGAGTGAGAACAGTTACAGAATTAACATTACACTGAGTCCTGTAGTAGTCTTCATCTTCCTCTGGAAAATCTATGGAAATACTTCAAGATAAACCACTTCTAGCAATATAAGTGCCAAAGGGCACTTGCCTGGCAGCTTTCTTTAGGAAGCAGAGCCCTTTGGAGAGAGCTTGTTCCCCCTGTTTTACCTTCATACTACTCCAGCCCCATTCTTCAGTGTGATCCACTCATCTGGCAACTCAGTGAAGGGAGAGGTGTCTATAGTACCCTACAGATCCCAGTGCCAAGAAGTATTGAGAATACATGACTTGACATTTACTTTATTGAACCCAAAAGGTCTCTTACACTGACGAGGTCTCTAAGTCTCTACTTATTTATTCATTAATGAAGAAAAGATCTATCTAAATACTCTCTCCTTTTTCCATGACTAGAAAATCATCATACCAAGAGTAGTTGCCATTTGCAGTTTCTAGAGTGGATCTATTTATAGAACTATTGCAACTGGAGAGATTCCTACTCTGAGCTAGCTTACTACTTCTTCACAGTTTCAGGAAGCCAGCTCAGCCCTGACAAAGGTATGATCCAAGAAGTTACTTACTGATCTTTTTGCTACATTAATATTTTACTGTTTGATTACTGAATATGACTGCTTTTTAAACAAAAGAAAGTTGCTTGCTTTAGAAATCACAGTCTAACCTCATAAATAAATAAATAAAAGCTACACATACAAAAGCCTCAATTAAGTGTGGCTTGATTGCTTCATTTTACATGCACAATTCTGACAGCAAATTTGTTAGAAATTAAATTTTGGACATTGAAATTAAGATTCTGAAGGAAATAGTGCTGTAGCTCAATGAGTAAAGTGATTACGGTTTTCTCCCTGTGGAGATAAGTACATCATGTTTGTTTGAAAAAACCCCAGACCCTTCTGAAGCTTCCAAATAAAGAATTTGAAAACAGATGTACCAGATTTTTGTAACAGGTTACTCCCAGATTTTCTATCAAGTCTGACTATAAAAATGACATCTGTGCTCGCCAGTAGTCATTTTGTTTGTGCTAAACCAATTATCCAGCATATTCTCCTAAACAGCCGGGCAAAACAAGTTTCTTTCAGTGCCATAAATGTTCCAGCCATACACAGAACCACCCCAAAAATGCTTTTGGCTTCTTCCTTCCGAGAGAAGAAGAAACATCACAGTTGGAGTCAAAGGAAAGAAAAAATAAATACAATACTAGTTGTTAAAATACGGAAAATAGGCTGTTGGTTCTTCCTAGATTTATTTTGAGAGTATTATGCTTATTTTAGTTTTTCCAGAGCCTATTGAAGCAACAAATAAAAGATAGTCACAGCTTACTTATATCTAAACATTTCTGAGTAAGTACCACAGAGTCAGTGCTGGCTGGAACAGAAGGGAAATGGGAAGCTTGTTGTAGGCACTTATATGTTTGTGGGTTTCACAATATTTCCCAACTCAAAGGCTTCTATAAATTTCAGACACAAATGGCCTAAGACAATAAGAGCTCGGCATCAAGTCAGCTCCCCTCCTTCGCAGTGAAGTATCTCTCCAGGAAAACATTGATCCACAGGTTAAACCTTGTTAAAAAAGTTCAGGCATTAGCTTCTTGGATGTCATCAAGCTAGCTTTGTTTTTGTCTGCTTCAGTTTTGTTCTCCTTCCCAGTACTGTGATTAGAGCAGCAGCCAGTTCTCCTTTCCCTGTCAAAGGACCACATCTGAGCTTGGATATAGCCATTTGTTTAGGGAACTGTTAATGGGAGTCTCAGTTTTCAGTTTAATCATATAACCTCTTATTTCAAGGACCACAGAATTACAGCATGGCTGAGGCTGGAAGGGATCTGTAGGTCCATCTGGTCCAACCCCAGCTCAGGCAGGAAAAATCAGAACAGTGTGTCCAGGTTGTTTTTGGAGATCTCTAGGTAGGAGACCCCACAGTCTCTGGGAAACCCTCGCTAGTGCTCTAGCACCAGCACAGCACAGAAGTACTTCTTGGTGTTTAGAGTGAACCTCTTGTGTGCTAGTTTTGCCCAACTTACTTTATTACAATTTTACTTTTTGTATGCAATCAAAGGTATAGAAATATTTTCCAGAAATAACAATTACTGTATCTGCTGCTCTCAACACCCAAACAGCTCAGTTGTTTGAAATGAACAAAGTACCCAAAGTACAACTTAGGGTGTTTGACAATATTAAGTGGGCAGGCAGAGCTTGTTCACTGCCATCAGGAAGAGCCCACAATGAACCCACCTCACAGCTCCATTCCCACTTCCTAAATAATTCTCATTTCTAGCAAACACCTTAAGAACTAATTCAATTGACAAATTAGCACAATTTACTGTTGCAGAAGAACCAGTAGAGATAGTTATCTCCTTTTAAATGCTGAAGAGCAGAATGGAATGCAACAAATATTACTGTGAAAGAATCACAGAAGAGATTTCCCTGTCAGCAGACATAGTTCCACTTCAATGCTTGAGAGAAATCACCTGCAAGCTACTGCAAGTCTGGTATGGTGTAACACGAAGGGGAACAAATGGAAACAGCAGTGTATTTAAAAACTATTTCCACCTATCAGCAAAAATTGTGAAGTCTTGGCAGGGTTTAGACACAAGGTTAGAGTCTGTCCTGCCAATGTCCTCCCTTATTCCTCTGCTTTGACACATACCATCTCCATTTGGCAGGGACCATTCCCCACCACATGCTGAGATCAAAGCAGGGGCTAGACTGCCGCCCTCTTACTTGTTTTCCTGTTTGTTAAAGGCACCATCAATAATGTAGGCAGATCTCTGGGAATAAGATTTATTATTTAGTTGTAGCTGTTTTTTTTGCAACTGGATCCAAAAATTGTAAAACATCATAGAAGATTTTCTGCAAGTGAATAAGCAGTAGCTACTGCCTTCTGGATGTTTTGGCTTAGGATTGAAGTCTCTCTGAAGAGAGGAATTCTTCATTTTTCTTATGGGAGATAGGGAATGCTTCACACCAGATTAGACAGCTTTAAGGTAAATAGAGATATAACAGGCCAAATGGTTTAGTCTTGACATACACATCAAGCAAAAGCAGGCAAAAAAAGAATAAGGTGTATTAGGATATTACACTGTCAGATTTCTCAGCACAACACACAGAGTCATAGAATCACTATGGTTGGAAAAGACCACTAAGACCATTTAGTCCAACATCTAGTCACCACCATGTTCACTAACCAAGTCCCTCAGTGCCATGTCCATTCAGTTCTTGAACACCTCCAGGGACGGTGACTTCATCACTTCCCTGTGCAGCTCATTCCAGTGCCTAATCACTCTTTTGGAGAAGAAATGTTTCCTATCATCCAACCTGAACCTCACCTGGCACAAGTTAATATCATTCCCTCTCACTGTATCACTGTTACTTGGGAGAAGAGGCTGACCCAAACCTCACCACAACCTACTTTCATGCAGTTGTAGAGATCAAAGAAGTCCCCTGAGCCTTTTCTTCTCCAGACAGAACAATCTCAGTTCCCTTAGCTGTTCCCCATAAGATTTGATCTTTTTTAACTTTATTACAGTGGCCTCAACTCATTGATCCAGACTATCCAGATCCCTCTGCAGGTCTTTCTACCATCAAGAAGATCAACACTTCATCCCAACCTGGTGTCATCTGCAAACTTATTGAGGGTGCACTCAGTTGCCTTGTTCAGATCCTCAATAAAGATATTGAACAGTTCTCAATACTGATCCCCATGAGTGGAACACCACTCATGGCCAGTCAACAGCTGGATTTAATGCCATTTACCACCACCTCTGGCCCAGGCCTCCAGACAATATTTTATTTACTCAGTGAAGAGTGTACCTGCCAAGCTATGGGCTGCCAGCTTATCCAAGAGAATACTGTAGGAGACAGGGTCAAAGGTAGTCACTCTGTCTCAAAAAGAGATCAGATTGGTCAAGCAGGACCTCCCTTTCATGAAGCCATGATGGTTAGGCCTTATCTCCTGCTTGTCCTGCACATGCTGTGTGATTGTATTTAAGATGATCTGCTCCATAACTTTTCCCAATACCAAGGTCAAGCTGTAGTTCCCCGGATCCTCCTTTCAACCCTTCTAGCAGATGGGCTCACACTGTCAAGTCTCCAGTCATTTGGGACCTCCTCAGTTGATCAGAACTGTTCATAAAGCAACCAGTTCTGTCAGCTCCTTCAGTAAACAATGCCAGTTTTCTTAAAAGTCATGGTGTATCATGTGTTCTTTTAACTCAAAGGAAAAAGTATTGGAGATGTGGAAAATAACAGAAAAGTTACATTCATTCCACCCTGAGGAAACTATCTCAATGTGACAGTTTTAAGGAACTGCCTGCCAAAAAGAAGTAGGACTCTCTCAATCTGTTTGTCACTTAAGAACATGGAAGTTGGCTGCCCCTGCTCTACAGCTAAGAAAAGAAGACAGAACCCACTCAGCTGTGGGGTATTCAAGAATCCAGTGCAAAGGGAAGCAGCCAGCACCACCCTAGCTCAAAATCCAGGCTCAAAAATACCTTCTTGGATGAATGCTGCTATTTGGTTCTGAAACAAAACTGGGTCCTAGAATGCTGAGTTACTGGTTTTCTTCTATTATTATTTTTTTATTTCATTATGAAAAGCAATTGAATTGGAAATCACAATAGGATTTGCAAGCATTTTGATTCATTTAGTCTTCACAATCGCTTTGCTAGTATTTACCAGCTGAGTTCACAGGTGATGACTTCCAAAATACCATGTCTTTACCAAAGTATGAGCCCGTGCACCATTAAAAGTACCTAAACGATTCAAGTTTAACTCAGTGTTAGGCACCTACTTTCACCTCCCTGAAGCAGTAATGCTGACCCCCCACTGTCCCACAGCACCCATCATCCATGAGTGTGAAAAGGTGTAGGAAGGAGATGAGAAGAAACATAACAAATCTCCTGGCCTTTCTCCCAATTCTGCGCTCAAGGGGATGGCTGTTACCTGCACACAACCTTCAGGCAGGTGCAGAGAATAGGGACCACAGGTTTAAGGCTGGGAAAGTGCCTTGAGTGGTGCAGCCCTAAGCTTCTGGAAGAAATGATGCCCAGGAGTACCACTCTTTCACTGGTGAGACCAGAGATATGGCTGTTGAGAAGGTCTTTCTTTGTCTGACTTAGGGCTGCAATTTTGTTGCCTGAGGCAACTACCTAATTTTGCCTATGCCCAAAGACCATTCTGTTTACCCTGGAGATGCAATTAACAGTTTCCCCTGTGCATCAACTATTTGAGTATCAATTTTTTATTGTTCTTTCTGCCTGGTGGCTTAACATATGCTTTCTTAACCTTTACTGAGTTTTTAAGCTAGCAGTGGCTGTATTCTAACTAGCAAATGTAATGCAATTGCCATGGCAGTTAGTGCTCTTTGCAGCAAAATTCAAATTATTCTATGAGTAATTCAAACAACCAAATCTGAAAATCTCATCCTTAAAGGCTGATAAGGGAACAACACTATTTCTAATAGTCCTTCATTCTTAATAAGGATCCTACAAAGCAAATGCAAACAAAATAAAGATTTGAAAACCTTTCTATTCTTCCTCTGGTTCCAATCATACACCCAGTTCAGAGAACATCTGCTGAGGTCAGTTTGGTGAGTGCTTCCCCAACTCCTTCCAAAGGCTGCATACATTTCCAGGGAAGTTCATTAAAAATAAGCAGCTGAAACAGAAGGAAAGAGCTACAGTAATTTTCATGGACAGAACTTGCAGCTGCAAGACGCACTGCGAAAGCACAGAGTTGACTTTCCACAGGCTGCTGAGAGAGGCGCTTTTCAGAGCCAGAACAAGATTCATCTTTAGAAGTCCATATTCTGTCAAACAGGCATTAAAAACAAACAAAACAACAAAAACAACAAAAAAAGAAAAAAGAAAAAAAAAAAAACCCAAAACCTCCCTCTCACTACTGGTGTGCCTAAGCTTGTATTCCTCTGTAAAGTGAGTAAACAAGAGTATTCAAGGTACAGTTTCTTTACTGCTTGGTACCTCAGCATCAAGAACTTCCCTATGTTGAACACACATGGCCAGATGTGTATAGCATAGCATAGAAATTGGTAGAAAGTGATTAAGATAAGCCCTGAATTAAACTGCATTAGCATACCCAAGCTATGCCGGGTTAGTTTAGGTTTTCCTTATACATCTAAAGATAGATAGACTACAAGCAGTAGAATAACTTCCTTCTGAACAAACAGCTGTTTGTTCAAATATTGTTGATACAAAATGCCCACTGCATCCTTTACCATGAACTCAATACTACTGACACCATAGCCTTGCTACCACATGGCAGCTTTCTCCAAATGAGAATGATGACCAAAATATCTAGGTTGTTAGCAACCTGTATGCTAAGCACGTTTCTCCATGATAATAACAATAGCCAGGTCAATTTGCTTGGTTGAAATGAGCAGCTTTTTCAGGAGTTGCAAGCATCTCATCAAATGTTATATCCTTAAGCAAACCAGCAAAGGTTAAAACAGCATTAACATCGATGACTTTCTTATGAATTGTTTCTCACACACAAAATGTAAGCAATTCAAAATACTGTGCTAATTCAATAACTAGGTTAGCTGGGAATCTTGTACTGGGTTATATTTTTAAATTAATTGCTACTGCATCAATCTTAAATGTCAAGCACCAAGTTTCTATGAGCCTGTATCATCCATGAACATAACAGAATTGGCAGGTATAATGCATCATATCTCGCACACTAATAAAAATACTAGCTGCTATGTTTTATAAGGTCATGGCTTACTGCTGTCTCTCAACAAAAAAATCTTAATGCAACACTGGTCTCTGCATGATCTTCATAGTTAGACTTAATGAGGAAGAATCACAATTAATGGTTTTTTACAAGCCCATGGATCACAAGTGACAGGAGCTTATTCACAATTTATGAAGACCTGATTTTTCTCTTGGTGGGAAGAGGGCAAGAAAATTGCAAAGCGATAATGAAAAATAACTATTACACTGAATATGGTAATGCAGGTGTATAACCAGAGCCCACAGACTTGCGGGGCCACTGACAGGATTCAGCCTCACAGCTCCTGCAGGGATAAAATTTAAAGCAGACTGCAACCCAACAGAGAAGTACGTGGGGGTCCTTGGGGTAGCATTTGAGAGTAAATCACCACTGTATAAAATGTCTAGTGGGTAAATAGGGACCTTGGGGCTTATGCAGCGATCCATTCATTGAATGGCTTAACATATAGACAAAATCCTTCACAGGACTCCTCCTAAAGGTCACCTAGCTGTGCAAGTCCCTGAGACACAGAGCACTGCCACCCCAGAGCTTACACCAGGAGCCTGAGCTTCTAAGTGCTTCTACACCTCCAGTTCATTAAAACCACTTGTGCCAGAAAAGAAAAGGAATGTGAAGCCTTATTAGCTTTAGGTAGAAAAAGATAGAAAAATAGCAATGGAAGGACACTGCTGAAGTACTAGTAGCAATTAGGACAAGCAGAGGTTTGCTGAGGTTGAATAGCTCCATTAGTTCTATCAGCTATCACAGTTAGAGAGAGTTAAAACACCTAATTTAGTAATTACGACTCACATAAAGGCTCTTGTGCAAGCAAACATCAATGCCTACAGGCTTTTCCCCTCATCACTTACAGATAAAACAAGCTCATGTTACAGAGGTAACAGAACAGCTCACAGCCACACACAGCAGCAGCTCGAGCGTCTGTACACCATGCCCTGGAGAAGTCTGCTGCACTGCTGGGTGGTGCTGGAGGAAAGATGGCTCATGGCACAGTGCTCCTGAGGGGACTGATCAAATTACTCAGTAAGACAAGCTACGCTTGCTTACCATTAAAACAGAAGCTGGAATGAGCTTGGAAGGGTACGGGTTTTGTGTAAGATAAAAACACTGGTGTCAGTGTGTTCAAAGCTTCCATGTACTCTCCCCTTCTATACTTCTCCCGCAAGAAAACATTTCTTGCATCCAACAGCATGCATCCAAGCATCCAACATTAAATGTGCTTTCCATCCTAATATTTAAGTTAGGCAAACCCACTGGCTGTTTTTCCTGTCCGAGCCAGTTACCAGGGAGATACAAATGAAGGCAGAGTTATGAAACCTGGCACAATAATTCCAGCTATGACATAGATTGTACACTCTTAGATTAATTATTGAATTGGAGTGATTAGCTACAAAGAGATCTCCTGTTTTCCTTCTGCAGCAATACATGCAAATGGGAGCAGGCAGCTGCTGACATCAAAAGGCCCGGCCAGCACATCTGATCTTCTTGAATCTGCATAAGCCCACCAACTTCAGGTTTAGACTGGTGTGGAACAGAGAATAATCAAAGCCAGTGTGCGCTATTTGAGTTAGGATGGAAAATGTCAGCAACCTTAATCTTTATAAGAAATCAATCAAGCAGGACTTTAATCTAGTCTTGATGTTGTACCCAAATCTGCTATTGCATAATGATAAATGCATGGTAGGTAACGCAGCTTGAAGGCTGAGAAGAGATAATTGAAATACACGTGTAAACTATTAGGCAATTACTCCCTGTGGAGAGGGTGGATGGGAGGAAGCAGAGGCAGAATGGCTTCCAGGTGAAACTCATGGAGCTGCTGAATTGCAGTAGTCCCTGGAGAAGGCACGTGGCAGGGAAGAACAATATGGCTCATTTGTTGACCTAAAGTACATAAAAATAAAGCTACAGAGGCACCAAATGTAGTCACAAATAAGAGTCGTGATGCAGCAGTGGAGCCTATCCTGGATCCTGGAGCCAATCCTGGATCCTGGAGCTGACTGACTGCTTCCCTTCAGATGGATGGCAGAAGGCAGCGAGAAAGGGGGAGGCTGGGAGGAATCAAGAGGTTGTCAAGGTTGAGCAGAGACTCCAGCACAACCTACGCCCTACCCAGCGTGCATCTTGTTAGCAACAAAAGTGACTCTAAACTGAACATACTCCATATTAACCAAGCACTACACCCCTCCACTCCTTATAGCAGCATGGAGCCCACCAGCTGAGCCAAACGTGCTGGTAATTCCGCTCTGATGGGAAGAGCCATTATGGTGCCAGTGCAAAGAAATGAAACAATCAGTAAAACTTAGGCAGTGTCTCATAAATTCTCAATTACCATTAGAGCAGAAAAACACCTTAAAAATCCTCAGTGCATTGCTTCTACAATACACCTGAGGAACCAGCTCTTCATTTTCACCTACATGGTTATTTTAGCCTCTGATGGCTGAGCAAAGGAACTTCAGAAGTCATTCTACAGGGCACCAAGAAAGCCACTGGAAAGCAGATCAGTTCTCAGGGACCTGTTTGGCATTGTGTCTAATTAACAGAAGTGACAGAAAATGGGGCTGCATCTTTCTTTATGCATGAAGATAAACATCAGAGCTGTTCTTAGCTGCCAGAGGATAATTAGCTCAAGATACAAAGCTGGAATGTTCCACATAATCACTGAAATGCACAAATGGAGAATTTGTTGTAAAACTGTGAGCTTGTTGCAATGCCATTGAAAGTAACGACACAGGCATAATTAATCTCTGTAATAAATACACAAAAATCCTGTGCATTTACCTGCCAGCCACAGCATATGGTCTGCTGGCAGTTGTGATTTCCTCCTCCATGCTCCAGGCCCAAGCAGATTTTGTTCTTCCCCTAGCCAGTTCCCATAAAACACAGATAAATGCTTGACCTCTCTCAAGCAATCATTTCAGCCTGACAGCAAGTTTGTTTCTCCTTAATGCCCCACATTGGAAATAGAGCTGAGTGACACTGTAAGTGATGACATCAGCATTAGTATGGACTCAAATTTAGATTATGTATACAACATTTCTTCAGCAGTTTCCCCAACAGCATCTTTTCTGGCCTCTGGTTGCTGTGTCTTAGCCAAAAGGGTAAGTTTCATTGATGCACTTTGAGAAAGTGAATTCTGGAGATTTTAGTTCCAGTGATCAGTTGACACCTTATACAGTGTAATCCCTCTGCACAAGGAAACTGGAGCACTACAAGCAAACCTGCCACCTGCTCCTTTCCTCCAGCACCAAACATTGACATTGATCTCCACAAACCCATTTCCTTCCTTCACCTCCAGTTTCTCCCACCCTTCACAGAATGGCTAAGTTTAAAGCAAAGGACAGACTTGCCAGACTTTCCCCAGTGCTCAAGGGATTCACATCCCCCAAGGGTTGGCTGCCTCTACTGCAAGCTGCCGTTGCATAGGTAGACAGCAGCTGGACAGCCACAGGGGATCCAGCCCCAGCCCATCCCAACTTTCAGGAGCATGCTGGCAGGTTTAATCTGAAGACGTTATGCATTTGTAGAAAAGTGCTTTTGTCAAGATTTGGGTTATTTGATGCACACATGGTTTTCATTAACAAGGAATGGTTTGGACCCTATGAAGTGATTAACTTTGGTGAACTTGCTCATTGGGTAAAAAACAACTTTCAGATGCAGAACTTCTGTGATCCTTACTTACCCAGGATGATTTTATGATATGAAATAAACCAGTTGCAAAGTCAGTCTTGCTTCTCGCAGACTCTGGGAGTGAACAGCAATAAAGGGCATATTCATCAAAGGTTGGTGCTCAGAGTGAAGGACTCCATATGGCCTCAGACTGGAGGCAGAGGGGGGAGAGGCCAAAGGAGAGGGAAAGGGAAAAAAATTCACTGAGGCCAAAAGCCACAAGAGCTGCTGAATGTCTGAATGAGAGCATTGCATCAGGAGGCCTGAATGCTATTTCTAGAGATAAGTCCAACAGACAGCAACTTTGTCAAATGCTCTGAAGGGAGAGAGGAGGACTCTCAATATATCTGGTAGGGCATTTACCACACTCACTGGGGTGGCTGAAGAAGTCAGCCCCACCCTGAGAGAGCTTGAATGGAGCTATAAAGAAATTCTGAAAGTTGAAATATTTATTTCAAAATATTCTAGTCTCATTATGTACCTATTTCACAGAGTTGTTCTGGATTTTGCAAAACTGCAAGAACAAAACATTAAGTAAGTTCAGTACAAGCGGGAGGAACATTATTATCCTCAAAGGTTCTGCTAGTTATTCCAAGGTTGTATAGTCAGTACCTTGAACAAACATTGAGCATTTTTCTGCAGAAAATGACCTAAAGCCCTGGGTATTAAGGCTGGATTTTAAAGTCAACTCAAGATCATTAAAAAGATTTAACTACTTTTTCTAGATTTAACTACAGAAATAAAATTTTCTCACAAAATGAGAGAAAAAAAAGGTGCCTGTTAATCTTAAATGGGAAAAAAATTATATACAGGAAGTATGCAAAAGACCTCAGAAAAGCAATATCTGTCCCTCTTCAGCAGTTGCAGAACAAGGAAAAGGAGATGAGAAGTGTGGAAAAGGAGAATTTGGTCTTTCTCACTTTCTTATGTATTTCTGTATGAACAGTTCAGCACTTGAAGCTAGTATCCGCAAAACTGTGCTCCCCATTACCTCCAGTGTGCCAGCAGCCTGATACAAACAGCACTGGGACCAAGTGGGTGAATGTGTAGCATCCCAAGCACACAGGCCATCGTGTGGTACTGCAGGACAGCTGGCATTCGCCTGTATCTGCTTCTGTCCCAGATAGCCCAGAGAGGAAAAAAATAGTCTGAAGTGTCAGCAAAGATATTTATAGGTGACTAGGCTTCAGTTGCAGCAGATTGAATGCACGCCTGCATCTTATCAAACCAGGGCCAAATTCTGCCACAGATCTTGAATGAAAGGCAGAGCTCATAGAGGAGACACTCTGTGTTTTCACCCAGAGCTCCAAGGAGAGAGCCAGACACAGGGGGTAAGGTGAAGTGTCCTTTAACCACAGACGTTAAGTCCTGATGTCAGTTTTCACTTGTTTATTCCCTTGGTAAAGTGGCCTATCTACAGCTGCTGAGTAACTCAATTGCAGATCCACCTCAAGAAGGGATAAATTCCAGCATGCTGCACAGCTGTAAATGGCTTTTCATCATGATGGATCTGATTGTATCCCTGAGCTTCCCAAAGAGGTAAGAGGGAAAGCTTTATACAGCTAAAAGCAGTGAGATAGAATTTTTGCATGATTGCATTTTCTCCATCCTGGCACACGCAGCACAACCAAGACAGAGTTTAAGTTGGCAGAACTGGCATTCCAAGAAGTTTACGACACACTACCAGAACTCCCATGGCTTCTTTACATTTCCTTGTGCTGAAGTAGAATGCAAGCTATTCCAAAGATTGAGAAAATGTCAGTTTAAAACATTCCTGTGAGAATTTGGCACCGGCTGTGTTGCTGAGCATTTTCACTGTGTATTAATTAGCCCTTCCACAGGCACATTTTCTATTTTTAACGCTTTCCTCTGTGACACTGATGCTGACTTCTTCCTGCCTAAATATTAGATGCCATCTGTGGGTTTCCCGTTGTTTCACCTACAAGTCAAACAAACAAACCACAACAAAAAGCACTGCTATCTATGCTTTCAGAAACAGTGCTATTGTTATTTTATAAGTTTAGCAATATGGAATGGGCAACATGCATACATAGGGAAAGTGTAAAAAACTATGGAAGTGGCCTCTTCATTATGCCTTCAACTAATTAATAAAATGCAGAATAAATAAAGCCTATAGGTAAACGAGCGATAGATAGAACGTAGTTTGAATCTTTACTTAAAACCCAAGAGGCAGAGCTACTATGTCCTTGTAAATTTCTTGTAATGCTCCTACGGAAAAATGATACTAAAATTTGGAAAAAAAAAAAAAAAAAAAAATACACTGCTAGAAGCTGGTACATTTCAGCTGAAACAGCTATACAAAAGCTTTTTTTTTTTTTTCCCCTGTGAGAACCTAAAGAGTTCTATCACCAGAAATATGTTGAATAAGACTTACATCCCCTCAAAGGAAAAAAAAAAAAAGGGAGAAAGAAGAGGAAAAAAAAATGTTATGTCACTCATGTGGGGTTACTGGGGAAGGTGACAGGAAAAAAGAAGACCATGAAACCCTTGGAGACAGGAAAGAGTGGTGAGAAAGGGGTGCACCTGAAGAGCATATATTTCTCTGCAGTGACTTGTAGACTCCAAGGATGGGAGAACCCTGCATGATGCATCCAGGAGGCTGTTGCTCAAGCAACCAGGGAGGTTAATGTTATTCACCAAGAGTATGAAGAAGCCATGCAGAACAAGCTCTTTTCAGTTGAATGATATTTTCCTTTTTCTAGGGATACTATGATAGAAAAGGAAAACTTATTGCTGATAAGAATTCATGAAGGTAATTATAGTGCCCTTACATAACATGCAGTAATATTTCCACACATTTAAGATGTGTGAAAGCATCCCTACACCACAAGCACTCAGCAAGCAGCAGAAATTCTTGGAACTAACTGTTCTATGACAACATACATTGAATAAACACTTCTCTATGATAGTTTTTCCTAAAGCTTCATACAGCATCCAAAGATCTGTTTTACTGGGTGCTGCTTATAATAAAAACTAAAATCTCATGCCAGAATCTCAATCACGTGAGCTTGATTCTATGAAAATATGTCAATTTTCTCTCTTCACATTCTTATCACCATTTCTGATTTAGGTCCAGAGAGGAAAAATACACATATGAAACATCTTTGCCTGCTTTGCAAAAGAACTGACAGATTTTATACTTCCCAGTGCCTTATAATACTAATTCAGTTGTAATCAATTTTTCATCCTGGCTAGAACACTAGAACACAATGAAGATTACTAGCCAACTAATGGGCATATCTGTTTCTCTCCTTCTAAAACTGGGAGATGCTAACAAATATAGTCGTAGCACTGAATAATTCGTCAATGTCACTTTCAAAGATTGCACCCACACCAGCTAGAAGCACAAAACAATCTTCCCCAGCTGCAGCTTTTTCAGTTCTTCAATAACATTTTAAACACAGCTCTCAAGCAAAAATGAAGCCAGTGTTTCCCCCTGAAAAATCCACTATAAGTTAACACTGCAAAACGGCTAATTAAATAATCACTGAGATTGTAAGCAGCCACATTCCAGAGGAATTATAAGAACAATGTGCAATTTCTGAAAGGCTTTGAATCTACAGCATTCATTATTCATATAAAAATCAGCAACTTTCTGTTGATACAGAATTCAAACTACATTAAGTTCATCAAATTTCTACAAGGTCAATACAAAACTTTTTTTGACCAAATACCTCATAACTTTTGCATGTTAATACCTCAGAAGTAAAAGAAAGTAGAATAAGGTTTCACAACTTGTTTTCCATTAATATTATCCTCTGTCCCTGGAGATGTTCTATACCAGTTTGGATGGGGCACTGGGCAATCTGATCTAGTACAAGATCTGGAGGTTGGTGGCCCTGACTGTGGCAGAGAAATTGGAACTTGATGATCCTTGGGATCCCTTCTGACCCAAGCCATTCTATGATTCTATGATTACAGATCATATCCTCTTATACCAGCTTACCAGAAGGAAGGAATAGGGTTCTTTGGTTTTTATTGTCTGGTTTTGTCATTTTTTGTGCGTTTTTGGTTTTGTCACACTCTCCCTTTCACAAATAGAAGAACTGAAAAAACAAACAGAAGACAAGCCACTTGATGCATAAATATTTTATATAATGTTTTCCCATAAAACTTTTATTTGTACAAATAATAGATGCTGCAGGAACCAAGAAAAAATTAAATGCCAAATTCCTATTCGATGAGAAGTAGAATGAAGTTTGTAACGTGAGACTCATAAGAAAATGGGCTAGAATCACAGGATTCTTTCTATGGAAAATAGTTTCATCATGAGAACGGATGCAGTAATTGCATACAAGTCTTCCTTTGGTGATAAAGTACCAGTCTTGCTGAAACTCAGCTTGGAGTTTGTCTTGCATAATATCAAAAAGGATTGGGCACCCATCAGGTCTCCTAAAAGTCCTTGGTTAGTAAATGGGGAAAGCAGTAAGTACAAATAAGAGGAAAATGATGGATCTAAGGAATTATTCTTTTGACATTTATGTTAAAGGTTCTTCCAGAAACAGTTCATATCCAAGCAACTAGTCCTACCAGTGCCCATAGCTTCCTAATCAAATTAGAAAGATTGAGTCATTAGGGTCAAGTGACCAACCACAAAAAGATTGAAGACAGTAATCAAGAAATCAAAACTAATTAGTACCTAAGCCTATTAAAATGGCTTAGAAATAAATTACTTCTACATGAATTTATGTCCAGAGGTCCAATTATAAAAAGTAATAAGAGAAGTTTCACAAGGCAAAAGGTCACAGTATTCCCAAGTTGAATAAAGCACACTGGATTTTACCAGGACACAGAAGAACAGGAGTGAGGGCAGCTTGTGGCCTCAGGTCAATGTTTGCAGTTGGATGACCAGATTTTAAAGAATTGAGTGTGATAGGCCTTGAGTTGTTTTCCACAGGCCTTGTTGTTAACACATTTAGATCAAAGCAAAGTATCTTTAAATATCTAATTTAAGAAATTTTACTCCAAAATATAAAAATAATTGTTCTCAGAAGTTTTGAGATCCTAACAGGAAAAACCTAGAGAACAAGTAATCTCTCTCAATTCACAGTTACTGGAAAAGCTCCAAGTCTGAGATCTTGGTTTATCTGAACACCCAGAAACTTGAAATTTTTTTAGAATGCAGAACTAAATGAGGTCACCAAATTTTAATCTTTACTGATGGAAATTCTACAGATGCACCTCCTCATCACAGTGTTTCAGCATGTTTTTATTTACTCTCCGTTACAAGTAAGTAATAGAGAGGAGTATGAAAATCAAAACTTGTGGAGAGGAAAAGAGAAAAACATCATCCAACTATTTTATGCCAAGTTCAATTTTGCTTTCACTTAAGAGAAAGATTTGGGCTTGTTTTTGTTAGAATCATCAATCCAAAGATTTACGCATTCACTATATATGTTATACATGTGCATAGATAGTGTTTTTGGAGACAACACTATAAAGAACTGAAAAATTAAGTGAATTAGTCTTTCCAAAACTGAGGCTTTCTTCCTACTCCACTCTCCATTGAAAGCTGCCTGAATATTTTAAGGAACATGTTTTCACATATGTCAGAATATCTTTAAAGTACATTTGCAGATTTTTTTTCTCATGGGAAAAAGAAAGAAGAAAAATCCTCAATGCGAGTAACTCAGTAATCAAGACTAATGATACAGAAAGCATTTTTAAGTTCAAAATTAATGGTTTCATAATTATAGTCTAAAGAACAAAAAATAGACTATTTTATTCTCTCCACAGCCTACTCCAGCCCTTTCCTTTGTGATTTTTTTCTTTGACAGCAGCATCATAAAAAGCTTTCTCTGAATTCCATAATGCAAACATACGTACAGGTATCTACTACTGTTTGAAAGAAGCAGACATCTCCTTTTGTGGTAACAAGAAGCTAACTGACATGATTAATGGCATTGTTTTTCTTTCGACTTTCCACAAAATGTGAAAACAATATCCTTCTTGCCAGAAGAGCAAGGGAGGTACAGCACTCATTCACTGAACAGGCAGTGAAAACTGCCAGTGAAGGTGTGCCAGGAGCATTATATTTAATTATGCCAATTCTGTTTATATGATCAGGCACCTTTTCTTAACACCATCAAGTGTTCAAGGATGTCTACTGAACAAGTCCTAAGTCATCATTTTGCAACTCTGTGAACTCAGATATACCTGAGCATGGATGAGATAGAGGAAGTGTGGATCTCTGTCAGAGAAAGCAGAGAATTTCAACTGAGTGAGATTATTCTCAAAAAATAACCTACTTTCCATCAAAAGTTGTTGTTGTTTTTTTAATTTTAGATGCATAAGCTTACAAAACATGTATATAATTAAAAACTAAGCACATCTACAAGATGGGCATAGGAAAAGAAGAAATGGTAGATTTTCACCTCCCTGGCCTAATGATGCTCTTTTCCTTTAGCAGCAGTTAGCAGCAGGCATGCATTTTAGCTTTTAAGAAAAGGAAGAAGTTCTGAACTTTTCTCCTTTCTCTCTTGCTTATGCAAAACTTCAGCATCTTTATTCTGCTCATTCACCTCTTCCCTCAGCTCATCCATCAATTCTCTGTGCCTTCTGTATTTATTTGTTCCCCTCACAAAATTACACTAACTCTTTCAGAGCTTTGGCTGCAGTATTAACTCACACCCCTCCCTGAATGCCTCTCTCCAGTCACTCACTTGGTCCGGAGCAAGCAAGAGTTAGTGCCAAAAGAATCTCCAATTATGTAACAAATCAACTGAGAGCTCATTTTCATTGGTGCCCACATGTGCCACCATGGTTTGTGTTCAGCTTAGTGGTATGAACTACCGAGGCTACTTAAAACTTATTTCAAGTGGATTTCTGCAAGCCTGTCATGAACCACACAGAATGGTATTCAGTTCTGCCTGATTTCTTACGCAAAAGAGAAGAGTTAATAATAAAAATTACATGCATAGCACATTTCTTGGTGTTAGGCAAGATAAGCAGCACGTCTGTCAGTAATTCTGTTTGAGCTTGTTATATTTCTCAATGTGTGTATTTCTTGAGGTTTGGATACCAAATGTTGTACTCTAATTATCATAGCTCCCTGGCACTCTCCAGCCCCTTCGAGAAATTTTCACTGGATGTATTGGGCTCTTTGCAGTAGTAGCAGCTTCTCATCATCACCTGGATGAATTCATCAGGGCAGGGCTTCTTAGCATCATTTCAATCATTTATGCTAGAAAATCAGTATTAAGTAAACACAAATCTCTCTCGTTCTTCTTGCTTAAATTAAAGCATTCGGTCGTTCTGGTTTTAAGATATGCACATCAACTGCTTTTTAGCATTGAAAATTTTAATTTGGCTCCAGTGAAAAACAAACCCTAACCAAAGAATGCCTAACCAAAGAAAAAGTTCCATTAAAGTAGTTACAGCAAGTTTCCCAGATAAAGAAGAAAGTATGGTCCTTCATTTCCAGTTCTATAATTAGTTACACATGTTGAATTTTTAAATATTTTTCCATGATCATGGACTATACGCTCTGGGAAAACAAACATCTGGGGGAGGGAGAGGAATTTGCTGAGGAACATTTCTCTAACAGTAGTTTTTTCATCCATTGATTTACAAGCTACTGATTTACAAGCTGTGAATGAATAGTAGCCTTCAACAACAGGAAGCCTTGCCATTGGGAAACCCTATAGCGTCAGGTGGAGCCCGGAGACAAGCCTGTCTGCTTGCAGGGAAATTCACTCCAGGAGCCCCCTGTAATCAGAGCTGTTAACCAGAAGGAAATGTCTTCAGTACTCTTACATGGCCCTTAATCAGATACTGACAGGGTCCTTTTGATCAATGCATTTTCAAAATGAGGGTAACTGCAGTTTATAGTATGTCTGCACAGATTTCACAGCCAGCTCCCAGCACGCACAGTTGGAAGAATTGCTCGGACTTCACTCTCTGCTCTCCTTTTCTTTTGCTTGTTCAGAAGACAGAGTCAAAGAGACTTAGAAATTAGCAGCACAGAGTGCCATGGATGCTTAATAGCTTTGCTGGTCCTCTGGACGCGGCAGGGACGCAGCTTTTGCTTGCATGTCTCAGGGCATTTAACAGCCTTGGGGTGGGGCAGCAGGAGGGGAAATCTCTCCTCAGCTAGCTGCTCTTGAAGGGTTCAGGCTGATGGGGAGCTGGGGGTGGAGGGTCAGACTCAAACAGCCTTGCACACGTTTAATGTGGTCTAAATAGTATTAGAAGAGATGGTTTTAGATCCCATCCCATTAAAAAAATGTGCTGCAAGCTTAGAAATCATCAAGTGAAATGAGAACATATTAATCAGGCAGTCATTACCCATCCTCTTACATCACCTGCTTGTACCTTGGTACAGCAGGGGTCCGAAGCAGTGGGTGATCGTACATAGCATATGCAGTGAACTGTGTAGCACATATGGTATATACATTGCAGAAACACAAGATAAAAGCTCACCTGCTGTTCTGTGGCTTTCTTAATAGAGTACCTATGCACCACCGGGTGAATTAAGAGTAGAGTAGCAGCTTTAACTCTAGATTTCCTCACTTCTTTGTTAGAACACTTTTCTTGTTTAATTTAAGTTCTTATTAAGTCACTGAGGAAATGAGGAATGTGATGTTAAAGCAGTGTAATTTTAATGGAGAAAAAGAGCCCTCTCAATTTTACACAGTTTTTTTACATAAAAAAGGATACCTCCCACACAAAACAGCTTTAGCATATTTTGCAGATATATTCTGCAATGTTAATAATGGCACTAATTGCATACATGAAAACAAGTGGCTCAGGAGGCTTAAGGAAAGTTAGTAACTCTTGCTCACAATTGCACTGAGGAAACAAGAACAAACCTTGCATTTGAATACCCTGCAAGTTTGCACACCATCAACAATGAAGAGAGGAAAAAATTGAAACACATGAAGTGAATTAGTTTTATTTCCAGTTTGATATTGTGCCCTTATGTAATATACGTATATTTTACTAGTCCTATCATTCATTCAAGTAGCACCAGCATCCAGAAATTTGGCAGCATTTCATGACTGAGATCTCACCTTGGACACTTCTTACTCCATTATCATAGAGGGAGACACACTACATACTCCACAAACTTTGGCTTGAAAAATTAGGTGGAAGAATCTGCTGTAAAAATATTTTCATGTTAAAGACAAATTAGCTCTGCATCCTGACCTGGACCAGATGTAAAACTGGAGATTTTGTTGGTTGTTATTTTGGTATTTTTGGAAAACAAACAACGACAACAACAAACCCAGCAACAGAACTCTTTCCCCTGGACTCCCACCCCTGCTCACCATCTTCTACCATACACTGTCAATAGTACAGTCTTAGTTTAAGAAATACGATTTAGCTTTTCATTTATAGGTAGCTGACTAATCACTGATCCACACGATGTTGCTTGTTATAAGGATATTCTGCTGAATAACTGTTTCTCTCTTCAAGGCTAATTTTGCCATTTATCTTTTGCAACTTTGATACAAAAAAATCTAAGAAAGTTTTCCATGGTTTCATGAATTATTCCATGATAGCTAAAAAATCCAAATGTCTGTGAGAACAGTTGTTTATTAACATTTTCTATAACTTTGTAAGGAGATTTTATCCTCATTGTCAAGCATTGTAGCCAAAAAATAGTTTTATGAGCTATTGTAAGATACAAAGTAATCCTGCTCTTAAATCGATATGTATAATACATGCTTTCATTCATCCATATATTCCCTCTGCTTATGAAAGAAGAATAAAGAAATAACGGTACAGGATAAAGAGATTCAGCACATGCTTAAGAATGCTGCCTTACTGATGAGTGATCAAATGTGTATAATATACCACCAAGAAGTCCTACCATACATCTTTGTGTAGATTCTTTGTTCCTACCCCTTGAGTTTTAAGAGTTCTGAATTTGAAAGTGAAGCTCCTGCCTCCTCAAGTTCCAGCCCTTATCTCTGTTAATTCCTGAAGCACTGCATGGTTTCAGAAGTCACCTTGGTGCACGCTTGGCCATCAGCAGCAGAGCCAGCGCTAGGTTCAGTGCTGCCCTGTAGTGAGTGACGAGGGGAGTAAACTCTTCAAAAGGGCTGACAACAGCAGGACTAGGGGAAATGGATCGAAGTTGAAGGAGGGAAGATTTAGGTTGGATGTTAGGGGGAAGTTCTATACAAGGAGAGTGGTTAGGCCCTGGAACGGGCTGCCCAGGGAGGTTGTGGATGCCCCGTCCTTGGGTGTGTTTAAGGCCAGATTGGACGGGGTCCTGGGCAACCTGATCTGAATGTGTGTGTTTGGTGGCCCTGCTAGGCAGGGGGTTGGAACTACATGATCCTTGAGGTCCCTTCCAACCCGGGTGATTCTGTGATTCTGTGATTCTGTGATTCTGTGAGTAGACCTGCAGGACTGAGCAGTGCTCAGCAGAACTAAAATATTACAAGCTGGAGGGCAAGAACAATAAATATCTATACCTTCCCCCCTTTGTGAGATTTGCTTGCATTGGTGTTCTTACTCCTGATCTTACAGTAAGCATTTCCATAAAATGAAAACAAAGTTTTTTCTTCTATTTCCCTAAGATTCCTAGTTACCTCTTTCAGTGAAGGATGTCCTTTAATCTTACCATGAAGACTTTTGTCTTTCTTTTTGCATGAATGGACAGAAATGTCAAGAATGCATGACCAATTTAAGAAGCAAGATCAATGCATGGCATAAGAAATGTAACCATTCCTCTATGTACCTATTATATAATCGCCTTATTTCATTCAGTGTAACTTTTTTTCCAGCAGATATGATACCACTCCAATGTTAGAGAGAGAAGGTTTTATTCAGGTGTTTAAACAGCTGGGTTCCTCCTTGCTAGGCAAACACAGCTGATGCAAAATGAAGAAAAGAGAACAGCATTCATGAGCCCTGTCAAGGTTCCAGCAAGTTTGGTTATGGTTGGAGCTCCGTGCCTGTCCTGACAGAGCTCAAGAATGCGAGCAGACAAAGAATCGAAGTGGGTATCCTTCCTAGCTGTTGTGTGATGGATGTCAGATGTTAGGACACTGCTGTCCTTGTGGATGTTTATACATATACATTTTTAAAGCAAAACATAAACAAACAAGTGAAACCATGGTGTAAGCCCAAATACAAGAGCAACCTTGTGTGCTAGCCCATAGATTGAAAGCAGATGTAGGACTTTGTAATTAGGCCTGATTCAAGTTGCCTGAAGTGCATAAAAGAAGTTGTTTTGGAAATGAAGGGAGGGACTAGGGTAACATAAACACAATTTGTCTTTTTGCTGCACATGGCAAGAGATTAAAGCAATGCAAGTAAATTAATCATAGAGGAAAAAAAAAAATCTTCAGGGAGGGCACTTACACACTGTCATCCTTCAAAAATGAAATGTTTATATGTTACTGTTTCAGAGCTAGTATTCTAATTATTTGAATCTGCAACCTGATCAAAACGCAGAACTATTTGTGGAAGCACTATATTTATTGAGCACATGACTCTGAAAAGTGTAATTGAAGTGACTGAATGCACCAGGAAGAAGTTACTGATGGTTGTTTGATCTGGTCAGTGGGATATCTGCTTTGCAGCATTTCGATTAGGACCTTGTGCTTTGGAAAGACTGAATGCTAGCAAAAGCTTTTCCAGGTGAATGACACCACTACAAAACGATGCTTTAAAGAAAGCTCTGTAAATGTATAATATAATTTTAAAAGTTTAGTGGCTTTCTTTACAGACAACTGGAAGATTTCCCACTCCTTACACAAAGAGAAATTCAGCTGCAGTACACATTTCCTAGGTTGCTCTGACATCCTTTCAAGGTGAATTGGACTCTCTGGTGTTGGATCTAGTTGTTAAGGCTCCTCTGACACCCCCGCCTGAACATGGAATCCATTGTTTTTTATTTTGTTTTGTTTTTTTAATCTCACTGCAACCCACTAGATGCTGTCAAATTACAGCACACAAATGCATTTCAAACTTAATGAAAATGTTACAATACATGCTGAAGTCATGTAGGATAACAATCCATTATTTACAGTATTATCGCAGATGAGAAATTCAATTTTTGAGAAATAAGATATTGTTTGGTACAAGTTGAGAAAACGGTATCATATTATGCATCCACTACATCTGTAAGCACAATATTTGAAGTGTCACCACTGCCAAAGGCCAGTTGAGAAGGCAAAAGGGTCTTCAAGCCCCCTCAGTGCAGCAGTATTGTGTCACCAAAGATCAGCTCCACAGAAAACTGTTTTTTGAGTAATCCCAAGGAAACCGTAGAGGTTAATCTATTGTAAGGGGATTGCCCTAATAGGCCTTGAAAGAAGTTTAAACTTCAGCCTTTCATTTTTCAAGTAATTGAAGGTACATAATAGTGGGTAAAATTTAGATTCCCTGCTTTTGTGTTCAGAACAAAGGTACCCCCTCCATCTTCCCCTTCCATCCCCCCCTTCCCTCCAAAAAAAAGCAATTATAAATGTTCCATATTTTTCCTTCTCTTCCTTCCAAATTTCATTACTTCTTTCTAGAATGTAACTGGTTCAGAACATCATGTCCATATCTCTGTGTGCAGTGGTTTTCTGGAAGGGGCTCCTTGACTGAAGTCTCCAAGAACAAGTAACACAAGTAATCCTGGTTTGTGCCACACAGGCTGCTCTCTGAATCCTGCACCATGAAACCACATGAAGATTCTTACTGTGACCACAAATGCCAAGAATTTGGATGGAACAGAGAAAGGATGAAAAATAACACATGTAAAGCTCACTTTCCTATAGCATCACTTAATTATTTTTACTGATGTGGTTGGGTGTTTTGTTTTTATTTTATTTTGGCTCAGTAGAGGGGTTTTTATACAGTATTAGATTGAAAGGAAGCTCATAAAAGCACTTGCATCACTGCTGAACAGACATGCTAACACCAGATTTTGCCCTGCAAAGAGATGCTGTATTACATTTTCAACTTCTCCAAAGTTTACATGTTTCATATTAACAGAAAAAAATATCACAGCAGCTTCAGTGCAATTCCATTAGGACTTTAAAACAGGGTATTGAGCTAAATATCTCTTGTGATTCATACAACTGGAAGCTTGAATGCAGTTTGACACATTAGTGATTGGTGTAGTTTTAGCCTGAATACTGCAGAAGAGACTATGCAAGTAGCAAGAAATCTAGCAAAAGGAGGAAGAACTCAAGGGATGGCAGGAGCAAGCAGTACACAGCTGTTTGACTGCATGGGCTCCCTCCATAGCCATCCCTTCCTCTGAACTAACATCAGTTTCTGAATTGTTTGAAAATTGACTTGCAGCATCTATGTAAAGCACCATAATTATTTTTTTTTTTCTCCCCCACTCATCAAGTCAAAGGGAGCCCAGGTAGAAAGGAAGGGAACTCTCTCCCTGCCCAATACAGGGCTCTGTGCTCCCTCCCCACAGTGAACAAGATTACTACAGCCATGCAAAAGCCATACAGAAAATCAAATTTGGAGGCTAAAAATCTAAAAAATGGACAGTTGTTTGTTTTGTATGCACTGATATTACATTCCAGTTTAAAGGCAATTCAAGAATCAGTGCTATCATTTCCAATTAGTCAGCCTAGTGGTTACAGAAAACAAGGAACTCCAACTGAAAGTGATCAGTTGCCCTTCCACCTCCATGATAGCATCCCCGCAAGGACATTTTAGGGGAAATTCGGTGCCTTACATCACATGGGAGAGGATTTACTCTCAGATTACAGAAGCCCCTATGATGGGGAGAGCTTTTCTCTGGCAAAGGAGAGGATGATTTCTCCAGGATTCCACAGCAGTATCCTCAACTCCTCTTGCAAGGAACTGTGGATGCTGCAAAGCTCAGCAAAATTACTGAGAAAAACAGTACCAGGCATAAGGCAAACATCCATTTCCTTCTTTTCAGAAGAGAAAGGGGAGAAAGGAAAATAAAGCTTACTGTCCCAAACTTTGTTTCACTAACTTATTCCCATTTCACTGATATTTCTCTAAATAAGAGGCATTGGATTAAGGCCTATTTTTTTAGTATTTTGCACTAAGTACTTCTTAAGTCACAAGAATATGTCTAAGGTTACATTGAACTATACAAAGATTTCTCCCCTTCAACATCCCAATACAAATGAGTACTTTATCAGTTCATATTTTCTCCTTCCATTTAAATGAGCAACTCCAGGCTCCAGAGCCAATCCCATCTCAGAGCTGCATTGCTCCAGAAGATGTCAGTATTCTGCAGAGATCCCCCTAGCAGGCTCAGCACCTCAGCAGTCTCTGAACAGATATTAATGTAAGTTCAGATGACTGAAAGGATTTGCAAAGTCTCAGATAAGTTCAGCCACCCTTTCCTCCGTGCACAGAGCTGACCAGATCGGTGGACTTTTTTGTTTTCCATCTTAATTATCATTAACATCTTAATTTGATACATGAATTTTAGCCTCTGACCATTTCCTGAAGTGTACAGAAAGTTACTTTAAATACCTTTTCCTCGTCCAGGATGGATACTTTTCTCCTAATATTCCATGAGGACAAAAACTGTAGAGAAAATTGGGTCTGGGGCAAGGGATGGGGGCAGCTCCAGACAAGGCAACAGGCAGGTCTCTTCTCTGCTTTTTCAACTGCAGTTTACAACTATACAGCATTTCCTCTTTAAGCCCATACAACTGTCAATGTAGTGAACTCCTTCATGAGTCTGAATGCAGCATATTAAAATACTCCATACCATGAGAATTTGAAGTTCAAACCCAAATCAACACATTCTTAACAGCTGCTTCTGCTCACTAAAGAATCCTTAGTGTCAGAGCACAGAGAATCCTACTAAAAACAAACAAACATGTATTTCACCTACAAGTTTGACGTAGCAAATCCTTGATCTTACTTTCCAAACTGAATATATTTCTCTTCTGAAACTTACTGCCACTACCTCAGAACTTTTTCTGAATGGAAAAACTTGATGTAAGACAAAAAGTAAAAATAAAAAAAAGGCATTGCAAAAGCTCAATTAGTCCAGCCTAATTTAACAGGTACACTTCCTGGTCAAAATAGCCAAGCACACAGATTTGTCATTGACTTAGGAAATAATCTGTCTTTTTTAAAAAAAATTAATTAATTATTCCTTTACGAGTACATGAAAAAATGGATTCATCCCAACCCATCCAGCCCAAGTAACATACACTGGTAATTTCTCTGTAGGCTGAGAAATTCTGTCTGCAGAGCCTGACATCGGAGATGAGAGAAAAATCATCTCACACTAAATAATTCCCTGTTCAGCAGTAGCTTCACTGCTGGTCTGGTGTTAACTGGTTTTTAGTCTTAAGTGTCACTTATCCACTCTCTGAAACCTAAGACGAGGCAACAGCAAGGGCATGGCCATAACACTTTCATAGCCATATGTCCTCACTGAGCTTTGCTCTGCGGCTGATGAGGTCCTTCCCAGGGAGTGATGAAACTCCTAGAGAAATCCCAGCTGTACCTCCTATACAGTCAACACTTACCAGTGATTATGCTGCAGGACAGCAATATATCTGCTCTTGGGAAAGAATTGGTACCATCATTCAGTGGGAGCTGTGATAGTGTAAGAACATAGGGACATACAGGGAAAGGTAACTTAAATGGATTACCATCCTTATGCCCCCTCTCAAATACAAAGGCCCAAGATTTTGGACAGACAAGTAGATCCATATCCTTAGATTCCATCACCCATCTATGCTGCTACTACGTAGGATGAAATGAGATTTATGCATAACATGAAAAGAGAATCTGAGCTATACAGCAGCATTGGTTTCCTAAAAGGAAATCTGAAGAGACTTCTGTCCTAAGGTTCCCCCAATCCAATTTTAATGTTTTGGTTTATTGAAGATATAACCACATTTAAAGAGGCAAAGAAAGAGGTACAAATGTGCTTTCATGATAATACAAGTATTTATACTATAGACAATTAAGACTGTTTCCATCACCTTATCCCCCTTAGCGGGCAGTTTCCCAGGCACTCAAACTGCTATTGCTCCATTTCTACTTCAAAGAAAAAAAAAAAAAAAAAAAAAAAAAAAGCAACCAACCAAAAAACCCACAACGTACTCCCAAATCCCAACACACTTAAGCATTCCCTCTTGCTGGGAACTAATCAAAGGCAGAGTAAAAAAAGATTTTCTATTCCTTCTTCATCCAAAGTGAATAAAAAGATGAGTAGCCATGGATGAAGATGT
>NW_024884364.1:13425944-13557627 GCF_019232065.1 Centrocercus urophasianus | reverse complement strand
CTTCATCCAAAGTGAATAAAAAGATGAGTAGCCATGGATGAAGATGTGTCACTGAAATGTACAGTAATGTGAAAGGTTTTAAAATTGAAACTGCCGGCCTCTATGTGTCTGTAGATAATAGCTGAGCTGCAGCCATGCTTCTTTTAATCTCACAGTACTGAGTGACAAATGATAGCATGAGGAGAAGAATGAACTGTAGTAAGCATGTTAAGAACTCACTGATCAAATATGAAAATAAGAATGCCATTAACAGAAACTTTCAGTTTATGAAAGGACTTGAAATAAGAATATCACCTAAATACAGTCCTGATACAGAAGAATTAGAAATTGACGAAAGGTGCTCCATCTGGAAATTATCATTTGCTGTAAACTTTTTTTTTTTTCTTTTTTAAATCAGAAACCAAGACTGATGCATAAACAAGGAATTTGGGAAGTCTTTAACAAGCTATAACGCAGGAGAAGTCAGAAACATTATGTGAACTTTATATTCAAAGTGAATTGAAAGATTTTATTGCAGTACTTCTCCTACTGCCTGCTGAACTTCCATGAGATGTCTTTGACCTGCTCTTCTCTTCCTGCCACTCTTGCTTGGTCTCAACTCCCATGGTTCCAAACAGTCTGGTTATGATAACTATTTCTGATCCAGATGAAAAACTGTACCCAAGTCTGATTTCTCAGACATTATGCCACATAATGCTTTTGACTTCAAATTAAGTGTTCAGCTCACACTGTCTTGTATATTAAAACTCCAGACTTGCACAGGAGTAGTATCTGCCAACCATAACTACAAAACAGGGTGTTAAATAAAGTTCATGCAACCAAGCAAAGCAAGATCTGCAGGGAAATGCAATATTTTTAAAGCCATCTGATACAGCTGGAAAAACTAGGGTAGCTTTTCGGTACATAACCTACAGGGACATACCAGCCTGGGTCTCTCAAGAGCCTTAAGTAAGCCTTAGGAAGGCATAAATTGCCTCACTCCTCCCAGTAAGAGGCTTATTGAGACAGTAAAAGATCATTTAAATGAGCACTGAACCTTGCTTATAGCAGATCTTGGGAGTATACCTCAGAACCATGAGTCTATGTTAGATCATGCTGATGCAGTCTACATCTTTCTTTAAAATAAAAAAAATAAAAAATAAAAATAAAAAAAACAATCAACCAATCAACTGATTCAAAGTCATTGCAGCAAAGAAGAAAATGGTGCACCTTAAATCCTCTATGGGAAAGCTTGCCTTTCTGGTTTGGCAAAAGAGAACAGTACAGATGTCATTCCAGAGGAAATATCCTGGTCCCAGATGCAGCAAGAATATGTTTCCAGGGACAGAAACCTGAGGCAGAACCCCAAAGCAGCTTCAGCTTAAGAAGATGCCATAGCTGATCAGTGACATCAAGGATGAGGAAAACACCACAGAACAACTCCCACCACATGGGGGTACAGCTGCTGCAGTAGAACAGGAGAAGAATTCATCACTCTGCTCCAGTGAGCATTGCTTTTTGCCACACGCACGATCCTTTACATATGATAAATTGCACTGTCTCAGATGAAGACATGCAGCTCTTTGTCTGCAGGTACAGTTTCCAAGCATTTAGTGTGCTTTTTCTGCTACAGAAAGGGTAAGTCAAAGCTCTGATTTATATGAAGCTACAGCCAAAGCTTTGCTTAGTGAGGGGTTTTCCAGTGTGTGTTTTAGATTTTCTGTGCACGTGACAAGCCCTAAGGTGATGACATTGAGAGGAGCATAAAGGAGTCACATGAGCTGCAATTCAGTGACAGCAGAGTTTGGACACTCCACTTCTGCACAATTCCACCTATGCAGCTGTAGCTTAATAAATAAGTAGTCTGTTTGGAACCCCCTATACCTAATTTAAATACATAACAAACTGAGAAAGAGGACACTGTTGAAAAATAATATCAAACTCAATAAGTTTCTGCTATTTTCTACTTTGATTTATTCAGAAAAAAAGCCTCACAGAATTAACACAAACTTGCACAATTCACATCAGCTCTGCAATGGCAAAGGCTCAGCAGAAAAGCATTTGAAAGAAGTCATAGGTACAAAAGTGACATGGATACAGACCAGTCCTGGCACTGCCCAGGACACATCTCCAGCACTATTATAATCACTGGAACCAAGCCTCACTCCATTACTATTACTGAACAAAAGCTTTCATCAGAAGTCATGTTTTACATCTCCAAAAACTGGCCTTGATGATCTCCACCTTTAGGTAATCAGCAGACATTCCTAAGGGGCTCAGTTTCCAGAGCCTGTTTTCCTAGCCCCCACTAACATTCTAGTAATGGAAACTTGACATGCAAAAACTGAGATATTCAAAGCCACCAGCTTTCTTAATTAAATGCCACCTGTCTGCAGACTTCTTTCAAACGTCATTTTTCCCTTTAGCTGCTCTAGACTTCCCTTGGTACTACTTCAGTTGCTTCAGCTTAAGCTCTGCAGCTCTACCTTTACAAAAAAGTCTATATGGGAACATTGAAAAAGAAAGTCTGTATCTCAAAAGGTTCAATTAGATGAGAAACAGTCAAGACTGATCAGTAGAGCTTAATTAGCATAGGTGAAGCTGTCTCCTAGCATAATCAGCAGTAAAATGTGCTAAAACGAGAGGAAGAAAGGATGGGCTAGGGACAGAGGTGATCATCTTGAGCAAGCATCTAATGATTCATAACCTTGATTTGCAGATATAGTAAATAACTCCTCTTTCCTCTCATCAGCATGTGTTGACACCTACAGTAATTACTCCCAGAAAGTTAACTCTCTGAAGCAATATTTCTATCTTGCTTAATTGCACAAGTACCAAGTTACACTATCAGCACTGATGAGCTGTGACATCCTCCTGTCAGCTAAGTAATTTGTTGGCAGAAAATGCCACAGACACTTTATTCTCCATCTTTCAAAACCTCTCATGCAAACGAGGCAGAGTAATTATCACTGACCTTTGCCTAATACTGGTTGCCAATCAGAGGTGTTTCCCTGCTTATCTGCAGAGCTTCTGTATCTCACTGAACAACCAGGAGTACAAAGCACACATGTGGCACACACAACAAGCAGCCAACATCACTCACAACGTGGTTACTATCAGGGCATGGGGTGCTTCCCTACTGCTCCTAGGGATGGTTATTGCAAGTGTTCCAGGGAACAAGATCATGGAACCATTTGGGTTGGAAGGGAATCTTAAAGGCCAGTTAGTCCAACTCCCCTGCACAGGGACACCTACAGCTAGATGAGGGTGCTCAGAGCCCCATCCCACCTCACCTTGAATGCCTTCAAGGATGGGGCATCCAACAAAATTTCATGATGCTCTACACCTCATAGTATTAAAGGCAAGTTCTAGACTGAAAGCAAAAGAAAACAAAACAAATCACAGAGACAAAACAAAAAAAAGCCCTATCAGCCTGAATGTTTTCATCCGGAAGCCCTTCAGTGGAAAAAACACAGCAGCTTGAGAGTTGAGGAAAGTTGATGCCACCTCACCTCCCCAGACCTGCTGCTCATTGTCTGTCAGCTCCACGGAAAAGATTATTTAAAGCTTCAGAACACCAAGGCTCAACAGTTAGAAGTGACCATGAAATGTTTTGTTATGTTTCCAGAAGTGACTTTCCCAGTGCGCTCCCACGAACGAACCCCTTTGTCCATCCACTCCTCCAGCTTTCTAGCAACTATCTTCTCCCTCCACACCTCCGAGACTTAGGCAAAGCTCCCTCACTACAAGCAAATTTGTTATAGTCACATTCACTGTCAAGTGAATCTAACTAAAAGATAAATCGCCCTGCGTTAGTCTTTAGTAGTCCACACACAAGGCAGAGAAGCAGTAACTTGACACTTGAATCACAGCACAACTACAGGCCCAGCTCCCCACCAGGATGCTCACGCCTCCTGTGCTCCAGTCCATCGTTACCAGTTGCCCTGCAGCTGTCACCAGGTGAAAAATGCTGTCTCTGGAAATGTTGTCTCTGTCTGTTTGCAAGTATAAAGATTAATATGGAAGTCAATAGAAGTTGCTGGTGCCTACCAGGATGACAGAAGAGGCAAACAGCCCTGGAACTCAGGTATCCAAAGCTGCAAAACAAGCATTCCCCCTCAGTGTTTTCAGCTGGTACAGTAATAGAAAAAGCACTGGTATGGTGATGATCACAACTGAACTGGGGAGCTAAAGGCTCTGTCATCCAACTACCTCAAATACACAGCTCATTCTGACTCAAAATTAAAATGAAGTTTAACTTCAGGAGGTCTTCCATCAACAAGATGCCTCTCTCCATCCCATATCCATGGAGTTAAGCAAACAAACGTGCTCTGGTGTTGTCAGCAACTTCAATTAGCCAAGTATAGCAAAAAAACATTTGCCCAATAACACACAATAGCTGTTACGGGTGAAGAGAGAAAATGGTCACTTAAGAAATCCATAACTAATAAGCTAAGCCACAAGAAAAATATGAAACTAATCCACCCATCAGTGGCCTACAACTTACAAATGAGGCTACCTTTACCCCACTGTAGCAATTATAAATTTTGGAATCTAGGCATAGCAAGATGGAACAGATTCACGGTAAGCTTTATTAGGGGAGGTCAAATTGAAAAATAAGATTGATGTTATCCTTATTTTATCATTTATTTACACTGAAGGTCATATTCCTCCAGAAGAAATATCCAGCTCAAAGCACTTCCATTAGCCAGAAAGGCAAAAAATATCTAGAAGTAAAACTGATATTTTATTATTATTTTTTTTTAATCATGCACACTTTTCCTTGTATATTACTCTATGGAACAACCCGTTCTTTTTGGACTAAATATTCTTGGACAACTTTTCTTTAGTAGATCCTGAGCCAGCAGCTTCCTCTGAAGTCAAGGAAAACTGCAGTTTCTCAACGCCTTCAACTACCAGACAAACTCCTACATACACACATGTGTAGATCATATACACATAACACACACAGAGCTGCAGGAAGATATTTGAAACGAAGTACCCTTTCTTATTTACTTTACAATCACCATGGGACACAACAAATTAACTGAACTAATCAGCTAATAGAGAACATTAACTCCCAAAAATCTAGATGTTGTCGTTCCTGTATGTGGGAATTGATACCAGACAGTCTTTAGTCGCTGGCTGTGTTACTGATTATGTCCAATTATGGACAAGAAAAGGAGTCTGAAATGTTTGAGCTGAAGCAGAGAGAGGCATAATTCATGCCTTATGTTAGGCAGATACTCTTGTACAGCATTATTCAATTATTCACAATCTATTTACAGTCAAAGAGACAATACAGCCATGTGCTCTGTACTATTTACCATTTTGCCAAGCTGTCTGTTGCTAACACGTACTGTTAATAGGATACCAAGGGGTGATGCTAAGTGACACTGCACTGGAGTGGCTCAAATCGTGTTCAGCCAGCAGACAATTTGTCAAGGTGGGAGGTTGAGTTTCAAGCCTAGGATGTAATTCAATTCACTGACCCAACAAGAGGCAGTGTTATTGCTTTCTGCACACAGGGTAAGCAATACTCTGAAGCATGTACCAGGCCAGGGATGCAGCTATCCCATGCATCCTCAATACAGAACACCTTCCATGCCTTGGCACCATGAAACTGTTCATTCTCTTTGTTAAAATAATTAACTGTGAGATCTTTTTACTTTTGTCTGTGTCTGGCATCCATAGCTCTGCCACATACACAGCATACAGCATAAACCATGGAACACTGCCGGCTTACAGGAGGGATTTCGGCCAGGCGTTACTTGAGAGGAACAATGAGAGTCAGTACTTTTCCACTGTAGTCATCTTCCTGCTGCCCAAAGGCTAACATCAGCTCATCCACTCAAACCCTAACAACTCACAAAAAAGACAACTTACAGTAAGTTAGCTGGCCAGAAAAAGGTGGAAAGAAGAAGCTTGCAGAGGAATGAGAGAAGACTGATTTCCATAAAGTAAGTAATATATATATAATGGCACATTTCAACACAGCCTTATAAGGATGCTCATTATAAAGTTACGCAGACATTGTATCTGTAAACCATACAGACTAAAAGGTATTTCATTAAAGCAGAAACCATCAGGTCTGGCCAACAGGAGGAAGGACCAATCACCCAGCCCTGGGCATCTCATTCAGTGCTCATAGAGGCACAGCAAGTCTGATACAAGAAAAATTAAGTCTCCTCAACAACTGAGGAAGAGAAATTCCAGAAAGATTAAGAAAATAAGAGTGTCAGCATGATCAAGAAGGGAAGAAGGAGACAGGCTAAATAGTGTTTTCTTGGCCACCTTCCTGGAACTGTCATGATGGAAAGTGGGTCCCCAGCTTGGTACCTCCCTGCCCACACCAGCCCTGGGTGGGGATCCTAAAGCAGCTGGGGGCAGAGGAATAGCAAAGACAGAGAAAGCTCACGGTCAGCAAAATGAGGAAGGGAGATGAAAGGAGAGACAGCTCTGTATACTGCTTCATGTTTAAGTCCAAGACAGAGTCATCATCACCAAGCCAGAGCATAATGTCATCATCATTCCCGTAGCATGGTGCCAGACTTACACCAGGAGCTCTAGAAGAACAGAGACTAGGAAAAGGAACATGGATGGACCAAAAACGCTGAGGATTTTTCCCACCAGAGCCAGTTTCCAGCAGCCATAGCACTTACTATACATTAGACCACGTGATGAGGCTCAATCATCCCATGTTTTAGAAGACATCTACCCAAGCTTTTTCCTTCAAACAAACACAGCAACAAGCCTTTCACTGTCCAACAGTAGATGCTACCAAAACATAAGCTACAGTTTATATACATGGAGTTTACACATGTGCAGTAAGCAGAGAGCAGGACAAACCAGAGCCATAGAGATCCACAAACAAATTCTCTGCCTGCCTGACAGGAGGAGCCCTTCAAGGATAGAGGCACAACAGAGTGTTGCCACAGCTCCTGGTTTGAATTCAGAATCTTCTGATACTTCTCCAGCTGTAGAGGCTGCACAGCCCAACACCACCTCGAGGCACAGGGGGATGCAGCTCAATCTCAGCCTTACAGGGCTGGACACTCCCACCCAGGGTCTCCCCACATTTCCTCAGCTTACCTACATTAAAACAGCCACACCAGGAAACCTTCTCAGCTACCACATCACAGACCTTCTAACCAGCTGTCTAACCTGCAATAGCCAACTCATGCCTTCTACTACCAGACAACCCTCATTTAGAAAGAAGCACCAAATAAGAGAGCATTAAAGATCATCTTACCTTTGCTGGTCAACACAAAGCAGCCTTCAAGAAGCCATAGGATACTTGGGTCTCTAGGACAGCCAGGCACACCTGCTACCACACTGCTTTAAGTACACACAGCTGTGACCACGGAACCTCCATTTACATCCATGCAAAGAAGCTACCTTCAGATTATGTAGTATTTTAAAGAGGTGCTGAACACTATACATGATAAAAGATTGTAAAAATGGGCCTGTTAACACCAGGTGTTCTTTTCTCTCACTTTTTTTTTTTTTTTTTTTTTTTTTTTTTTACTGTTTTTAATTGGTTCTGCAGGACAGAAAATCAGAGTAACCCATTAATCCCAATATAAGTTTTTCCCTGAGTAAAAGTTTGGGCTGGATTTACTTTTATCCAAATCTGTCCCCTGTGTAATACTGTGGAAGACAATCAAGTTACAGCATGGGAAAATGCACGCTTTTAAATCTAAGTGAAAGCTCTCTG
Organism: Centrocercus urophasianus; assembly: GCF_019232065.1. Lineage (NCBI taxonomy): Eukaryota > Metazoa > Chordata > Aves > Galliformes > Phasianidae > Centrocercus > Centrocercus urophasianus. The sequence continues at coordinate 13,549,931 of NW_024884364.1, read as the reverse complement.
TATTATTCATTGCAGATGGATGCAGGTGTAGGTAGTGGCTACTGATGTAAAAGTTCAGCTACACAGCTTTCTCTAAAGATAGGCAGATGTTTAAGGGAAAGGGCTGAAGCTGCACAGGTCAAATGTTAAGCTCGTATCTCATAACAAGAGAAACAGAGGTTCCTACGACAGTAGGGCAAATTTCTGGTTGCTTGCATCTCCAGAGTTGCTCCTCTAAGACCACACAGTCCATAGCAAGTCACTCTCAAGCAGCTTTTGTGCCAGGGAATATCTATCTAGATGTCTGGGTGAGGTGTTTAGGTCCCCTAGGCATATGATGTATTTCCCTCTCACATGTCAATACGTGAGACCATGCTTTCTCTATCAGGTGATCATTTTTTGAGTGTTTTTTGGAAGGAGATAAGTCCCTTAACTGCATAGAATAAATCTGCAAGGCATTAGGCATCTCAGGAGGAACTGGGGCTCCAGCTGTGCCAGGCTGGAAGGCAGAGCTCCTTCCGGGCTTGGATAAGCAAGAAAGTGGACAGATATCCTTACACCTAAGCCTCAAAAAGCAAGACACAAACACAACACAGTGTGGATCGTCTTTCATTTTTGTTTTCATTTGGCTGCAGCCCAGATAGATTTCGTTTGATATGACTTGGGTGTTTTTGTGTCTTTTTTTCCATTCTCATCAGTTAACAGGAATTAAACCAAAGGGAAGGTCCCCTTGTGTTTGATCAACCCACCCACACAGTTTTGTAAACATCCAATGGATCTACATGTGGTATCATTCAGTTAATAAATGGAAGCTCATGCTTTCACCATCCTGCTACTATGCAGTGTCCTGAAAGGCAGCATAGTGCACCAGTTCCGAGCAGGAAAGAAACAGGATGCCCTTTTTGCTGAAAAACCACAGCTCATATAGAATTGGAGTTTGAGAAAGCAGAGGTCAGAAATAATGATTTCATCTTTGGACACACCTTGGCAAATATGCCTTCACTTAGGTTGATGCAGCAGTTTCTCTGATGTGGCTCCACTTCTCTGTTTCAGAGGCCAGTTTCTGTCCCAGAGCCACCAGGCTGTAAAGGTGCCATGTCCCCTTTGTTTGCAAAACCCTGAGGAACAAAGGAACTTAAGTCTATTTAGGAAAAGCTTTGCCTCTGATTAAGTCTTGAGCTGCTTGCAGCACTTGAATATGCTTTGGACTGCCTCGCTGTGATGCCTAACTGAAAATGCTGGCTGTTTTTGCTGTGTTTGTCAACAACCTCTCTAAAAATGTCCCTCTCCTTGCTGTGCCTGCACTTCTCAATGCATCCACCCCAGTGAACAAAGAATAAAGTCGTAGAACTCATGGACTTGCTATCAGAGATCCACTCATTTTCTTCATGTTCCCAGCTACTGCAGTGCAGGACATAGATGTTTGTGTGGGTACAGACGAAGATTAAGCACAGCAATGGATAAATCTTGAATTGCTGGTGCTCTCCATCCTTTCCTGTCCAACCACATTGCAGGTTTTAGGCAGGATTGCTTACAGTGCTCTTGACAAAACACCTTCTCATTAAAAAATGCTGATTTGCAGAAATTCAAATATTCTATGTCAACCATAAAGTGTTTCTCCCCAAAGTAATCTGATAAGCAGCTAGTAACTTTATAGATGTTCCCACCTCAGACTCTCTATGCTATGAAAACAGCCCCAGAGCTAGGGAATTGAAGGAGCAAGAGAAGTCATAAACTCCAGCTATGCAGATGGCTTGAGCCTGGGCTCCTGGAAATTGCCTGTTTCAGATAGGCGTGGATCCATGTCTCTCCTTCCTTAGTCAAAGTAGTCCTGCAGGGTGGCAGTCATCCCAAAGGCTTTTCAAATCCTCACCAATACTGAAAATTCCAGATTTCTGACCAGCTGGGTTTTCTGCCTATGGATCAGAAATTTTCTGAGGTCTTAAGAATCTAGACTGGCCAAAAAGTCTTCCAGAGCTGATCTGGAAAATGCTGTGGAATCCCCATGCAGATGTGCTCTTTTGTTCCAAAAATAAGAAAGTGAGGGGAAGAAATGGATTTTAAAACTCCACACAAACTGAACAAAGAGTGAATATTTTAGTTTCCGATGACTCCCTGTGTTTAACATCACCCCTCTGCAGGAAACAGGCAGTGATTCATATTTATTTTCTGATCTGGAGCACAAAGATCTTCCAGAGATCCTGCAGATGCCTATGTGTTGGACATGTGGTAGCTGGACTCCAGCTGGGTTTTTCCCTCTTTCAAGTCTGTTGCCAAGCCCTTCAGCACTGTCAGAACCCTCAATTGGGATGAGCCCCACAGCTACACAGGCTTCAGTGCCCTGGGCATCCCTGGGCTCTGCCCTGGCCTAAAGCACAACGACTACTTTCCATGCATGGCTGCAAGACACATGGTCCATCCCTACAACAACAACAACAAAAACACTTAAGTGTTTCTGTATGACAATATTCAAGCATTGGAGATACTGTCAGCAGAGATTTTCACATGTTTTGGACTGCTGCCGATGTCAAAAATGGACGTAAGAAATCACGTTGAGAATATTAGTGTATGTCTGAGTTGTGAGTGATATGTACTGATAGCATTCAGTGCATCTGATTTTTTGCACTGATAACTGGCAGCAAGGTATAATACAATTGTAAGTTTGAATCCATTATAGAGGTCCTGGTTCTAAATGTGGGAAAGAAATGAAACAAATAGACGCATATTTTAACCTTCCTGAGTTGCCATCATAATGTCTAAATCATCATTAAAATTTATTCTTGAATTGCAGGCAGAGGTATTTCTGTCAAGATGGGACAATCTAAGATTGGAAAAGATCTCTCAGTTCATCCAATGCAACTGTCCACATATCACCAATATTTCCCACTAAACCGTGTCCTTTAGTACAACATTTCTTGAACACCTCCAGGAATGGTGACTCCACCACCTCCCTGGGCAGCCTGTTCCAGCACCTGATCACTTTCTCAAAGAAGAATTTCATAATGTCCAACCTGAATCTCCCCTGGTTAAACCAGAGGCCACAAAACCCCATAATTTTGGTGTTATCAGCACCACAGTTAGCCCTACAAAGAGACAGACAGGCTAAGACAGGCTAGGAGACTGAGCTTATTGCTAAGGGAAGGCAGCAAGACACCGTGCCCAGTGTTACAGCACTGCAGTGAGGTAACAGGGATTGTAACTACCACATGTGGAAAACACCTCTGCCAGTGGAGGGCTACAAGAAGATGCAAACCAGCAACTCTTCCACATAGGCTATGGGCTATCTTCCATTACTCTGACAATGAATAAACAATTAAACCTATAATTTTATGTGAAGTACAGAATTCTATTCAACATCGTGCTGCCAGTGATGTCAAATGGGGGCTTCCCACAGAAAGCTGAGGTATGCTGGTGTGCACCTTTGTGTCCTCTCCCATAGTCCCATAATTTAAGAGAAAGAGAGGATATGGGGAGTGGAAAGTGGAAAGTCTTTTTGCAAGTCATTCTCCAAGCTGCTGGTCATCAGTGATAGACACTGTAATGACACAGGTCCTTGTGAGGCTACATTAAATAGTCTTTAACAGGATGTATTTTAAACATGAAGTCAGCAGAAAGCAAAGCACTCAGTGAAAAGTATAAAAATAGTGTTTTGCCAGCACCTGAAGAAATGTTTGTGAAATTTTTCAAGCTGCAAACACATTCACTTCCACTTACAGAGCAAAACTTGCCAACAAAATCCAGTTATTTGATTGATTTTAGTTTATATTAGGTCATTCAGGTCTGCTGCAGCAACAGTTTCCATTTAAAATCTATTGCAATTAAATTTATTAAACATTTTAAAAAATCATGCAAGCAGATGCCATACTCTTGAATTTCTTGAAGCTACAATTGACTTGTAATAAAATCCCCCCGTGCATTACAAAACAGGGCTGTCAAGTTGTAACAGCTCTATTATAGCTTCTGCTTCAGTCTCTGCTAGTCTTTGTACAGACTGCCAAAATTTTCACCTACCCAGGGGAAGTTATATTCAACAACAGAGAAGAGGAAATTGAGCTCAAATGAGTTGTTCTCTCACTGAACAGATTGCACAGGTTGTTCTCTCGTTACTAAAATTGCGAGGATGGAGGGCTGAGAGAAAATGAGAGAAAAGATATGGATTGATGAGCAGCAGGAGAGTAATCTGCAATTTTGTTTTTTACGCACTTTGCAACTCTAATACTTTTTCAGTGTTTTGTATTAATAACCATGCAAAGCAGAACAGTCCAGCGGTGGGGGGACCATACTGGGTGGGAGTCAGCCACGACTCAGGCATCAACATTAACAACCACCTGAGACCCTTTCAGCAGGTCTTAGAGTCCATATGTGCCCAGCACACCAGGAAAATGGGAAGGGTGATATTTATCTTTCGTTGCAAGGACTTTTCAAGGGTTTTAGTGGGAGGTGTGGTATTACTATGGGTGAATCAGGCAGGCTCAAGCTCAGAAGACCCAGAGAGATTTTCTACAGCTCAGTTACACTAACAGATTTCTGTGAGATCCCATTCTATTACTTTCTTGAAAGACTTCACTGACAGAGGCTTCATAACTCCTTTTGTTGCTGATTTGGTAAAATAGCTCGCATCCAAATGAAATGCTCTGAATTATTCAATAGCTAAACCCATCATGTTTGCTGTGATTTAATGGAAACATTCACACCTTCCGTATAAGGCTGACCTAAGGCTTGTTAGGAAGCTTGAACAGAAGGAAAACAATATCCACTTAAATTAAAAAGTAAATAGCCACTCTATGCTCAAAATGCCATGAATAAACAATGAGAACCAAAGTTGTTGAGCAAAGACTGTGTTACTATCTTAGTTCTCTGGTGCCAAGGCACAATAATCAATACACAAAGAGAATGAAATCTCAGGGGCTTCAAATTATGAGCATTTTCATTAATAAAACATCCTACCACTGCTCGCTATTTTACACTGCCAAACTGACAGTGCCCTGGTGAGGACTGGAGATTTGTCGAGCCAGTGCCATTAACCGACAGGAAATCCTAACACTGGGCTTCCAGTTTTACAGCCTGATTGCAACCTGTTCACTCTCCACCACCCCCTTGCAGCTGCTTCTTTGGGCTCTCCATCCGTCCCTTCCCCATGGTGGAGCAAAGCCTTCCTGCTGTAGGGAAAGCCCAACACAGCAGTAAAACCGGGGGCCTTTGGACAGACCTCTAAGGCCATGGCACTGTGGTGTGAGCTGCCACATGTTGTGTTGGCTAGGACTCACTACCAGCTAGTGGAACCTCGCCTTTAGCTGAGCCAGCCTGCTGGCGTGAGGTGGTGCATCTGATGCAGGAAGATCAAAACAAAAGAAAAACCACCCCAAAAGTAAATGTGTTCTTTTTTTTATACCCTGAGGGGTTGAATATAGTGTGCACGGTCTAAAAAGAAAAATATGTGCACATTACTCTAAGCTTATAATGGTACAATAAGTCTCATGAGTACTTCTCTGAGCCACAGTTGGACTTTTACAATATGCAGAACACAGTTTTCAGACATTTCATTCTACTTTCTCACAAATGCAAAGCGCTAGGCAATTATAGCAAAGTTGGAAATGCTGCAACCTCAAAATGACACAAGAGTCAACATATTTTTCTTCCAAGAACCTTACGTTCCTAAGCTCTGCAAAGAGATTCATAATGCACTGTTCCCATTGCACATGCAAGACCATGCATAGCATCTCTGGAAAGAGCGGTAACTTTAGCCCTGTGCCCACACTCGGCTAAGGCTAAATTAAGGAAACAGGAACGCTTCCCCTGAGCCTTCTACTTCTGTCTCTGATTTTACTGAACTCAGTATTTCAGGTACTCAACCAGAATTTTTTTCCTGTCATCCACCCATTGGAAAATTAATCAGTTCTTCATAAACTGCAGGTGAAATTTCTGACAACCCTCCTGAGCTCTATTGGATATTTTTGCTCTGGAAGCAAAGATTTTTCTCTCTATAGTAGTGGCAATCTCTCCCTCAAGAAAAAGTGCTAACATTCAGCCTAAAACAGTAGTTGTATTGCATGCCTCTGTCGAACCAAGCCCATGTTGCATTTATTGGGTAAACATTTTTAAATAGTCTCAGCAACACAGACTAATTCAACTTATACAACCCTATCATAGCAAACTGGGAATGTTTAACAATGTGATAAGAATAGCCGCTTCCAAAAAAGTCATATCTATTGATAAAATAATAGAAGATGTGATCTGTTTTGAAAGTTTCCTTTTGAACGTGCTTTTAGGAAATATTTGATCAACAATTCATTTGGACCTGTCCACGAAATAACTAGAACACTGAGGACATAGACTAGAAAAGTATCTGATCTGGACTTCATTAAGCTCAGGAAGGAAGTCTTCAAGCTGCTTTTTTTCACTAGTTTAGTACAAGACGGATAACATCACTCTGTTCAAATCAGAATGTCCAAATCTTTTCTCATGGAACAGCATCTGCTATGACCCACAAGATCTTGCTCTTGACACTGGTGAAGTATTTCAACTGTAATTTTACTGCTCCCCTTGCAGGGGCAGACCAACAAATGAATACAGCCAAAATAACTATATGATGTCATTAGGAGGCCATATAACCAATAGTGATTACCTGTACTAAAACCCTAAAGAAAAAGATTTTGTCCAAGGGATGAGGGCTTCTACAAAAAGGCAACCAATAGATACCAGCGAAGATTGTCACATCACTAAAGTGAACAAGCTGTGAGAAAAGAACAAGATTCTCGTGGTATTGCACTTACAATAGTTGAGAACAGATGAGATACATACATTCTGACTGGATTTTTCTTTTTGCTTGCATTTTTTTTTGCAGATTTTTCCAAAAACAAATAACAACAAACAAACAAACAACAGTATCATATCACACAAAGAAATTGAGCTAATAAAGCCACTCACATCCCTAACTTTCATATTCCTTACAGCCTAAAGAGCACAGCTGAGTTAACAGAGACCAAAATACTTATCATAGACCTAAGACCCCATTCAGTGGTAGCAGCTTTATCTTATTGAGCAGTAATAAGGCACAGTTAGCATGTGGGTGCAATAAAAACAAACAACCCACCTACTTTTTTTTTCTTTTTTTTTTCTTTTTTTAACTTACGATTGTACTGCAGACAATATATAGAGAGAAGATAGAAACTACAGGAGAAGGATGATAATAAGCTATACTTTTGTACGTGAAGGCCAGCAAAGCTCTGCGATTTTTTCAGCTCTGTACTTCAGGTTGCCTTCCTTCTGTGGTCACTTCCCTGGCATGCATAAGCACCAGGAATATAATAAAACCCTGTTACAAGAAATATGCTACTTTGACTTTGCTATGGTCCTCTATATAGCTCCTGGGGAGAATGTGCTCGTGTGCATGTTCTTGGTGTATTTGTTATATTTGCTTTTAAAGCAGAATATGGAACCTATATGAAGTAAATAGCTAACAGGTGAGAAAGAGGCAAGAAGAGTTAAAAAAAGTAATTTCTCTATGGCCCAGCTCCTTTTCTTCTCCAAAATCCACATGGACAATGACAGAATAAAAGATGGGAACAAAGGCAAAGAAAAATGAACTAAGCAATGACAGAAGACGAGAACATCAACCAATGAAACATTTACATGTAAACCTCAGAAAGAGAATTTATTCGTTCATATTGTTTCCTATTTCCATTTGGCTTCCCTGGCAGGTAGCCCAGCGCACCATCAGTTAGAGGAAAGGAAGTTACAGTATCACATTTTTGTAGGGGTTGGATTTTATTGCTTTGCTACTACAATTAGGCAAGTATTAACTCAGTTAATGAGGCATAACTATTAAAAAAGTATATACAATTGGGGATTGTGGACTAGTCCCCCACTAAAGCCCCAAACAAAAACTTTATGAGAGCGAAGGAAAGAGATTAAAAATAGTAAAATAATAAAAGGTGATGCAACTTTAAAGTGGAATGCTAAAAGCAGGGGAATCATTAGTGTTAATTAGCTGACAGCCAGCCTGAGGGGAGGCTACATGCTTTCTCAGTGATCAAACCTGCTAGCAAATATCCAGCTAGTCACTCAAAAAGCAGCTTGGAGACAAAACAAGAGATAGGGAGGACAACAAGGAACCATTTTCGCTCACCTTTGTGCAGGTGCGATGCCTATTCAGTGTTTAAATTTGAGAGGCACTGCCATTCCCAGTAACCTGGATGTTTGTTTGTTTGTTTATTCTGTCAAAGCATCATCTGTTCCCATTAAAATGATACCATTTTCTAGCTAAATTATTATTCTACCACTCAAAAGTGAATGTGTGAAGAAATGTTTACACTGAACATGATTTACATTACATGCACATTTAAATGTCTGGTGGGAATCCACAGTCAAACTTGCATGGCAAGTGATCAGGAATGGAAAGCACAGCAAGGCACGCAGCTATCAGGGCAAATGTTGAAATACTGATTTGGTCACCCCCAAGCCTGATTTTTGGGTTCTCTGGCTGGTTGGTCTACAAGCCATGATGGGTGTAAGCCATCTACCCATAGGTTTGGGACATGCTTGGTGGCAACATCAGAGGATGGAGGCGCCAACAAAAGTCTGTAGGAGAAAGGACTGCTTTGGCATGCAAAAGATTTTTGGATCATGCCTATATTTGGGCTACTGAACTGAGGGAAGATGGGAGATCTGAGTGTAATGAAAGGACTACATTAAGGGAGCAACCACCCTGTAAAATTGCTTCAAGCTGGAAACTACACCCAAGGACTCACTCCTACTGTGAACACAGCACAGGAAAATTGGCCTCAGAGCTGCTTATTGAAATCCTTGGCAAGGGTGCTGCACAAAGGTCCAGACTTCCATTTTCTTTTTTTAATTTTTTAATTCAAACTAATTGCTTTTAACACATATATGTTTTTCCTGGCTTCATCTCAGGGCCTTAAAATTACATTATACTTCAAGCTCACATAAATGCAGTGAGATTAAATACTCAGTTCTCATCCTTGTGGGCTTTGTGCCATGAGGAGAAATTCAGCCTTATGGGGCGAGCTGGCCTAGGGTGAGTGCAACATTTTGGGGTGAAGATCTTGATGCTGCCAAGATAGATGCTGTTTTGGCTGGACTGCTAAAGATGCAGTATTTTCACCTCAGACAAGGCTGCTCAGTAGGCCAGAGGCACATGAACTTTCACAGTGGAGAGGCAGTCTCGATGTACCACAAAGTTTCTTCTGGGAATAACATAGTATTTATTAGAAGAGCAGCCTACAGGCACTTTACATGCATAGGATGATGACATCTGTGTGTGCCTCGGATCTCATGTCTGGCACTTTAGGCCAAGATCTACTTTATCACAGCTGGAACAGTAATTTCATGTATGTTTTGTGGCTTAGTGATGAATCAGCTCATATACAAGCTTAAAATCTGCTTTCCTATTTCCCCAAATAATAATAATAATTCACAAAATTCTGGTTATTTCACACTCATTTGCACACGTACACTTTAGAAAGGGTATTAATTACAAACCCATGCTGGGTAAACTCAAGTGGGCAACTTTACTAAAGAGATTTAGAAATGAAGCTTTCTAATATTATTATTATTATAATATTATTATTAACTAATAATACCAGGATAAACTGGATGCAAGAGAAGTAGGGATAAAGGATATTTCCCCCTTTATGTCTACAGCAGCAGAATAAATTAACAGATTTCTAATGATCCCAGACAGTAGATTTTCACTACATTCATAAGATCCTTGACTTTATCAGTTTATTTATCACTTTATTTAGCCTCAAAGTCATATAGCAGTGATTTACTATTCTTGCTCAGTCCAATTAAAAACAAATAAAGAAATTTGCTAACCAACCAGATGTTACTACGTTTCTTTAATAGTGAATCTGTGTTGCTTGCTTGCTTGCTTGCATGCAAAAGTTCAAGACAGAAGTTGAAATCCTGCGCATGCAGTAAAAAAAATTGCCAATATGTATTTTACTTTTATTTTAGAATTAGAAATTCTCCAAGTCAGAATGATGCTTTCAAATTTTTAGAATCTGTGATTTACTACAGTGAACTTGAAGAACTAGGTAACTGCTGCCTGTACTCTTGGAGAAGTCATGCTGAACTGCATGAGGGAAGAAGGGATTTCAGCTGACTGCAGAGGAGCAAAGACCATGGTGACATTTAGAAAGGGAAGAGAAGAAGAGCCAGGCAATTAAAGACTAGGTATGCTAACCTCAGTATCCAGAAAGATATCACACAATACATTTCTACGTAGTTGCAGGATTACAAGGTCTTAAGAAACCAACTCAGATTTGTCAAGAATAAACAAATCATGTCAAACCAACCTAATTTATTTCTGTGACAGGATAATCTAAAAACTAGTAGATGTGATTTATCTTGTCTTTAGTAAGACTTCTGGTGCTGTCTCCATGACATTCTTATGAGGTAACTGGGGAAATATGGGCTATTATGAAATCGCTGTAATGTGAATGCATAGTGAGCTGAAAAATCTTACTTACTGAGTACTTATTATTTATCAGAACTTTCCTGGCCATCTGAAAAGTCTAACAAAGAAGCCAAGAAAAGGCTGTTCTTCGTGTTTCGTGCTGTTCACAGTTTGCATTAGTAACCAGTATGATAAGCATGTGCCTAGTTATACAGTATGTGCATGAAATAAGGCTGAGAAAATTATTTCAAAGAGAAATATTTTTACATTATGAGATTAAAATTCATTTAGAATTACACAAAGAATTGGACTGAAGACTAAAAAAGATCTGAGACCACACGTACAAATGGGGAATTGCTGAACAGGCAGTGGTGGCTTGGAAAGGATCTGAGGAATTACAGAGGCTCAGAAAATGAAGGGAAGTGTGGATATTTATATTAACAGGAGCGGTATATGTAAGACAGCAGAAGTAATTGTCTGATTTCACTTGGCACTGCTTAGGCTTTTACTGGTTTAGATAACTACATCTGGACATCATCCTTAAGAAGGAATGCTAAGTGGAAAAAAGTCACTTTGACATTCAAAAAAAAAAAAAAAAAAAAAAAAAGTGTATCTATGTTTATGGAACTGATTATCAGCAATTTACACATCCAGATTTGAGCGGTGACATGGTGGTGGGCTGCAACACATTTTCTTGCTCTGCTCCATTCGGTTGAATGTATCCCACTGTTTCAGAACTGGCTGCAGTCAGAAATACAATTTTACAATAAATGCAACTCTTATGTAAGCATTAATATCCACTGTGCCCTTTGGGATATAATGCAAACACAGTGTACCAGATCATGCTAAAGGGATAGATGCACGTCAACCTAAAACAACTGCTTATGTGAGACCTATTTGAGACGCAAACAGTTTGCACATAGCATAGATGAGACAGAGCTGCATCCCTGACCTTCAAGTCTATCATCAAAATTCCCTCATTTAAAATGACAGTGTATGTACCCACTGCAGCATAGCATGAGGCATACTGGTATTCAGAAGAAAAGATGGCTGCTTAAAGTTAAGTCAAATTTTTGTCCGTATATTTTGGGTAGCTGCTTTTGGTGATTTTCTCTTCTACTGAAGATACCGAGACAAAACTTACACACTCCAGGATAGATATAGTGTTCCTTGTTTTGCCCTGGCAAGCATAGTAATAAACAAAAACATGCAAAATCATGTATGGTACAGAAAGGCCTGTAACTTCAGTCCTCAAGTAGTTTTAACTGGTTTTGGTGAACATTCATACCATTCGTGTTTTTCTGGGAAAATAATTCCTGAGGTGCAAAGCTGAATTGTATGTCGGCATTTTTAAAGACATTGCATTTCAATGAATCATGGAGAAACTTGGTAGGGACACAACAAAACAGGAGCAAAATATTGTCTAACACAGATACTCAGAGGCAAGAAATGATCATGGGGTTAAACTACTGTAAGTGGTGGGCTTTTTATTTTGTTGAAAATTACATCTTATACTGGATTCAACATAGTTATAAGATGAAAAGAGGTCCACTGGCAAGGGAAGAAAAAATGCAGAAGTTTGGAAATAGTTGACACAACTAAAATAAATGACAACTTTTTCAGTATCCCATAGGCAGGCTGTAATAGACAATGTTTTCCTGTATCCATGGAGAAAGTAAAGTCTTTGACTGATGTAAGACAGTTTAGTACAAATGCTTGTCTGTCTTTTTAGAGCCTGCACTACTTGTTTCTTTTAACAGATAATATAGGCAATATCTAGCTTTCACTCCGAACCCATGCTTTAACACTCAGAATTTATCCATATTTAATTACAATTTTATCACACTTTTCTAATCAAATAAATTTACTTTGTCTTCCAAGCAATCACCTCAGTATTCCAGTATGTAAAAAATACTTTCATTATGTTTATTATAAAAATATAAATGTTTCCACTACAAATCATTTTACATTAGTAAGAGGCCATCTACAATTGCACAATATATAAACTAAATGAGTAAGTAATGCTTTGAAATACAAGTTAAAGTAAATACATATTGCCAATCAAATCACATCTATACATTGCTTATTGAACGCTAAGTAACAGCACAAAACTAGATATGTTAACAGAAATAAATAAAATGGAAACTATATTTAAAGATACAAACCCAATAATATGGTACGACATTTTATGAGCTGTTGCATTTTGCTTGATGTCAATAATGAATGCAAGTCCTGTACAGGAAGATGGCCACACAAATTCTAGTATCTCTACTCCACAATGAAGAATTGTACACTGCTATGTATACATATGTACACGGGGATAGGGAGTATAGGATGCTTGCAAAAGAGGCCACTTACAGTACAAATCAACATTTGACAGGGAGAAAATACCTAAGTGTAGTTTAGAACACTATACTCCTCATAGCAAAGAAAAGCAAAACTGAGTTGTTTTTTTTTCTCAAGCATCAGTAAGATTTAATTTCTTACGCTGAGCATGCTCAAACAGTGGGCAAGGAACATGACATGGTACTATGAGAAGATTGAGAGTGGTTGGTGCAAAGTTTTTGCTTGTAACCTAAAATTCTATGAACCAGCTCTGTGTTTTCAGGAGCGTTTCGAGATCTATTCCCCCCACCTCAGCCCACTCGTCCCTAATCTCCAGAATGAAGCTGAAGAAAAACATCAGGAGGAACATGTAAAACGCTGCCCCACAAACACATTGTCTGCAAATGGATTTTGGTGAACTTTAAATTCACCAGCAGTGTCTGACAGAGCAATCTCAAACTGAACAAAAGAAAGATTCTGGATGAACTAAGCAACTAAAAATATAGCTTTTATATTTAGCATGCTGTATTTCACAATAGATTGTAGTACATAAGAAGTGTTTTTGCATCGTAAGTGCTTCCTTTTCATTTTTTCTTCCACTTTTCAATTTTTATTTTGACTTACTTTAAAACTCCTTAATTTTTTCTTTCAGAAGACATTCTTATCCTGTGAGTGCATTTCAGATGCAATCCTTTACAGCATGTTCATTACCCCTAACTCTCCTTCTATTTATTAATGTGTAATAAACACCGTTGCTCTGCATCTGAAATGTCTTGGACCCAATAAAAACAATTTGGAAACTGATTCAGCCACACAAATCCCAAGAACTGATTATTTCCCCTCATATTTATGCGCCCTGTGCTACAAGGAGCTTCAAAAACCAGACCAACACTGCAAAGAAAGGACAACAAACTTGACTGCACAGCAGAAAGTGGCATGCTATGTACCCAACTGCCTCTTACAGTCTTGGACTGCCAATGACTCACTGTTACTCATTAGAATCAGGTTTAAGTTTAAAAACGGCAAGTTGGAAATCCAAGGGGGCATGAAGAAACTGGCCTGTATGCAGCACTAGAAATGCCTCACACAGCGACTTAAACCCCTCATTTTCAGAGGAAAGAGCTGTGTCTGTTCAGGACTAGGATTAACATAATCAGGAGCTTAAGAGCTCACTTATGGGAAGATGCTGAAGATGTAGGAAGACTCAAATCCTCTCCTTTACGTTCCTTTTTCTACTGAAAAATATGAATGGTCTCCTAAAGATAGGCTCCCTTCTGATTTCTTTCAAGGGACCAAGCACTGCTTCTAAAGCAGTACAGCTGGCTTTACCCCAACTCACCTTGCAGAAGGAAGAACCATTCCTAGATGGATGGAGCCTGGTGGTTTTGGTTACACTGGGACATCTACCAAAGCACACCCTTGCGAGTGCTGTGTTTTCTGGACTCTCACATTGCCACACAACTAATCAGTCCTGTCAAGACTGAGGTGGCTGCAGCCATGTGGAGTGGCAAACACAGGTGCCCATGGAACCTGAATCAAAAAGCAAGGCTCCTGAAGAATGACAGCATCTGGACAGAGGTCTTCTAGATCAGAATTAGGCAAAATGACAAGCCAAACTCCCACTGTAGAAGCTTAAATCATCTTCTTCAACTATCCTTGGCTGCCGACATGGTAGTACAACTCCCAGTTACCAGCACTGGGAGCAGAGCCCATGAGATGGAAGACAGTAATGCATAATTCCTCAATAAGCTAAAAAAGCACTCTCAGATCGTGCAGGATACACTCTTACAATTCCTAGGTAATTCTTCCACCTGAACAGCATCTGAAGACAGCAGACCTTTGTGACATGAAATCAGGCCTTTGGAAAGCAAAGGAAATACATATGGTTGGCCAGGCCAGGTACTGATTTGGAGATCAATGGGCATGCAATTCCACCAGAATTCAAGCCCAGATTTAAATATCACTCACTTGCAAAGGAAAGAAATCTCAGCAAGTCCCAATGATTTGCCTAGGGTCGGAGCTACAAAAAAGACATTTCTTTCCTTCTGTACTTTGTATATGACGTTGTGAGTATAAAATAATCAAGTAATTAACCCTCACAGTTTCTCAGGTTAAACCAATGAAGTATTGATAATATTTGGCACTTGTCAATAATGCAGCCAGGTTAAGGTATTTAAGCATAAATATAAACAATAATGGTAAAAAAAAAAAACAAAAAACAAAAAGCAAAAAACAAGAAAGGAAATAAATAAGTCTTTTAAGAATTAAGACTTTTTTTTTTCTATTTAAATGAACACAATTAGGGAAACTAACACAATGGTGAAAATCTTTTGCCAACTAACCCAGTCACTACAAATTTTATGTCTGTTTTCCTTTCTGAAGTTCAAATAGCATGTTACAATGACATTATAGTAAATATGGCCAGACAGATTGCGAGGTATAGTCCTCTATTTTCCTTGCTTTTAAAGAAATAAAATACCTGTTACAGATCTCTTCTGTATAAAAATACTGTAAGTCTTTCTTTCTTCTTGTTTGCTGTATAGATCAAATACACAGCTTTTATGTCCTTGGGTTTTTCATGTTATTCAGTCACTTAATATTCAAATGGCTCTAGGTTTTAGTATCACTGCTTTTTACTCGGAAGGATTTTTTACATTTTTTTTTTTCTTTTGAAATTTACTATCTGCATTAACAGTCAGTTAAGAGCACCCACCCTTCAGGATTAACAGATACAAAACAAGTTCGCTCCTATTTTTAAGGCATTTATACTCAGTATTTGAGTGTCTCAGTGGGTTTGAAATTTCAATCGTTATGTTTCCAAAACTGCTGCAAAGAACTCCTTTAAACTGTGCCATTTATCAGCCATCGCTTTTGCTCTTTGATGCGACTTTTCTTTTTTCTGTCCTCAGCAACATCATTTTGGTACCTTACACAGGAACAGGGCTGTTCTTCGTATGAGTTTCTAGAGTTTTGATACTGCTAACAATCTTCTTTTGAGGCCCCACAACTGTAACACCAATTTTCTTCATGTCACTGGAAAAAAGAGAATATAAACTAGGTGAGTCAGCATCCTGCCTCTCTGCTTCCTAGAGCTGACGTGAGCAGAGACCAATCAACTCGCTCATCTTATACTGATGCACTGGATGAGCCTCCAGGTACAGAAATGCTGTTGAAACACAAATCCTGGTTTGAATAATACTGAGAGCCATTGTTTGAAGACAGCAGGAGGCTGCAAAAAATTGTAAAAACTCATTTAGCCCTGCTGTGTTTGCATACCTGCAAGAATGGACAATGAAGTAGTGTTTGCCAGTGGTGTACACACAGGGGGCTACTTCTGGGCCAGCTGCAATCTTAAGTCCCTCTACCATCCCCCTATCAACATGATTATTCTTCCTGACCAGTGGACATTTTGACTTTATGTGCCAAGCCTTCTGAACAGTTTCTCATCCTCAGAATAAGCACCATGTCTAAGCTTCCTGTGTCTACTGCTGTTATCACTCCTTATTTCTTCAGGCAGCTCATTCTCTTTGTTCATTGTGCAATATAGAAACAGTTTAATGCTTACCAAGGGCTCATTAAACAGTTGTTCACAGGAAACTGGGCATTCCTGGAGGATTTCTGCACTGTCCCCAAAGGGTAATTGTCATAAAAACCCATTATCAGCCTTTTTATAGTTGCAATAATACACTAATTAACGGCATTGATGTGTTTAATTATCAGCCCTGCAGCTGTTGGCTACTTCTTCATAACTGGTCTTGTATCCAGTGAGCCCAATGGGGAGTCAAGATTTTCCTGTACAGTAAGTTCATAACTGTACTTGATCCTTTTCAGGTGCAAAGAGAACACCACCATATTCTTCCTTGTCACACTACATTTTAATGTATGAACTTTCAAGTTTTAAACTTTCAAGCTTATAATGATTAATTGTCAAAATGGAAGGCAGGAGGGAGTTTGCCCTCTAAATAATTATTTATAAAATCATAGAATCATAGAACGGCTGGTTGAAAAGGACCACACTGATCATACAGTTTCAATCCCCCTGCTATGTGCAGAGTCACCAACCACCAGACCAGGCTGCCCAGAACCACATCCAGCCTGGCCTTGAATGCCTCCAGGGATGGGGCATCCACAGCCTCCTTGGGCAACCTGTTCCAGTGCATCACCACCCTCTGTGTGAAGAATTTCCTCCTAATATCTAACCTAAACCTCCCCTCTCTTAGTTTAAAATCATTACCCCTTGTCCTGTCACTAGCAACCCACGCAACCATTATTAGCATACTGGAGAAAAGCAGTTACATAGTACTTGTTCTTTGGCACCTGGGTTGATGGAATATGGGATGTGCAAAAAAGGAAAAGATTGGCACACCTGACAGCTGTGGGGAAACCACAGATAAAGGCAGATTATAAACGAGTACAAAACAACTACTGAAGTGTGACTGAAGGTAACAAATGCTCTTATACCAAACTATGCACAGTGCTGCCATACCTGAAGAAACTGAAATTTCCTCTACATTAGTGAGAAAGAGTTATGAAAAAGGTTTCAGGTTTCCTGCATGTGTATTACAACTACTACAGTAATTTACCTTTTTTTTTCTATTAAACATTATATTACCTCAGCTTAAAAAAAAAAAAAAAAAAAAAAAAAAAAGGAAGCTGAATATTAAAATGCTACCCTTATGCTAAAACATGAACCCCCAGCTCTAACCAGTGATGAAGGGCTGGGATTATTTCAACTTACTCGGTGGAAATCTTGGCTATTGTATCACAGGAACTGTACTCCACACCAGTGAAAATGCCTTTGCACTGTCCTGTTCGAAAACCATTGAGCCAATCACCTGTTGTGCGGAAAGCTGAAATGTCAATGTTACTTTGGTCCAGAAGAAGGTTTGATGGCCTGAAATGAAAAAGAATATGGTGAAAGTTGTGGATCAGACATGAATATGGATTCATTTTGTGTCTAAAGTTATCATTCGCATCACTAGGAGCTCCCAGGCTACATGCAAGTTTTTGCTTATCTGCAGAATTTATCTGCCACTGAGGCCAAATGTATTCACACTGACAGCTTTGACAAACACTATGCAGTCACCTTGCTTAAGAGCTCCAGCTTCTCAAACCCTGATTTTACATCACTGATACATCACAAATTCATAGAGTACAATATTATACTACAGTTTAATGTGTTAAAGTATTAGCAAAGACAAGCCTAATTTAGATTATATTTATGTGATTGACCTAGCCACAAACAATATACTAGTCACTACAACAAGGCACACTCTAAACATCAAGTTCAGCATTTTGGCAGAAGTTACACATATCAAATGTTCATAGTATTGCAGCCCTCCAAAAACTCCTAGGTGGTGCTAAAAAGGTAGAGGCATATAAAATAAGACACTAGTGGCATACAAATGTCATCAAATCTAAAAATCAGATGTAAGTGAATTGCAAGACAAATGCAACCATATGAGACTTGTATTCCGCAGTTTGCAATTTGAGATCGTGCTCATCTTAAAGCTGAAACTTGCATAAGAGTATCATATAAATAATCTGAAAGTGTGAATTGAATCATCTCCTGCCTTTGAATTAAGGTTGGTGCTTATGAAGGATGCTGAACTGAACTGATTTGCTTCCACATTCATTACTTGGAAAACAACTAAAAAATCAGTCTGAAACAAAATCAAATCAAGGAATCAAACACAAAACTCATCTCCATGTTCCCTTGCCCACTTAAGCCATTTTCCGTAAGTATCATGCTACCTAGAAGCTACCGAGATGAAATCATCCTTTTAAAAATAAAATAAAGATGAACATATATGAACATAATTATAATATGTATGAATATGAATTGTATATGAATATATAATTTTTTCAACAAGGAAGAATTAAGGTAGGTGAATCTGAAAGTTGGATATTGCATATGGTGCAAGAGTTGCTCTTAAATTGATTTAGAATTTTTTTTTTTTTTTCTGCCTGGTAAGAGGAATCCTGTTTTCACAGTTTTGAGAATATACTACTTCTTTGAAGGCATCAAGGTTTAAAATCAGCTAGCTTTCTGAACCGCTTGTTGCAGCCCACAGATAAACAAATGCATTTCCAAGCAGAGGATTTGTCCGCTCTGAAAAAGGCCTTCCAGGAAGGCAGCTGGAGTGACACACCCAGCTCTTGTACTCAGCAATCAATCAGTCTTCACTGACCTGCTCTCTTCCTGGTCATGTAGGAAGCTCCTGAAACACAATTTCTACAAGATACCTCACTAACTCCAATTGCCTTTCTCTCCCAGTGCTAATTAGGGCAATAGTGGCTTACTCAACTAGCCAGACGTTATTAATCAACTGTATTTCTACAATTTTTCCTCCAGTTAAAAGTATATGCCCATACCATGCATCTTTTTAGCATGCATATCATTTTAAGATAAGTACCTTATGGGTGTCTGCCTCAGGCCTAAACCTAAGCATGTGTTTGGCTGTGATTTCAGGATGGTGATATTCAGGGGCATAGGAGGCTTACTCAGAGGTCATCTAAAGCAGTTCTCTTTGCAACTTTACAGCCTATTGGTTCCCTAGTTGTTATTGTTGTTTTTGTTTGTATGTTTGTTTGTTTTCCTAGAGATTTCAATGAACATCATCTGAAATATAATTTGACAACAACAGCTAAATCCATCTGAAATTACTTCTGTCACTGGAAAAATGAGAGGTGATTAGGCTAACATGATCAGTTGAAGATTGTAATGGCACAGTGTAATGTGTAGGTTACAGTTACTGTTACTAGAGAACTGATCTGGACTTCAAAATACCCTCTTCACTCACCACCCAAGCCATCTTTCAGCACTGGAAGAAAGGCAGAGTTTGTAAAGGGCCCCAGAGAGAACCAAATGTTTGAACACCAATAAATTTAAACTCCCTTACAAAGCCTAGATAATCCAAACAGAACTTTTCAATCCTAAACCATGTTCTTACTAAGTTCCACCAAGATCAGTAGCTGTGGAATAACCTACTTGTGCAGTCGATCTGCCGTGCATTTGGATCAAGAAATACCACATCAGTAACACCTAGACTTTTACCTTTCACCTTGGATGAATCATGGAACTGTAGAAACACCAAAGTTTGAAAAGACCTCCAAGATCATCCAGCTCAACCACCCACCTGTCACCAATATTTCCTACTAAACCATGTCTCTCAGTACAACATCTAACATTTCTTGAACATCTCCAGGGACAGTGACTCCACCACCTCCTGGGACAGCCCATTCTAGTGCCTGACTCGTCTCTCAGACAAGAAAAAAACAGTGCAGCTTTGCAATACAGCAGTTATTGAAATTGGATACATATAAAACAGCACCTTTATTCTTGACATTACGCCAATCCTTATCAATCAGCTGAATTCTTTCAAGACCAGGAAATGATTTTAATGTTTTCTTCCATTCTGGGATGAGAGGACACACTTGAAGAGCTTATCAGGAGCTTGAAAATCTTAACTTGCAAATCACAACTTGTCATACACTTCTGCAGATTGAGCACCAGTATTCAGCAGGTCTCAGGGCAGGGATGCAGCTGCTCAAGCACTATTGTTCGCTTTCTTTTGTCTGGATCCCAGTCAGGACATGCTCTGCTGCCTCTGCAAGGGACTCTGGAGGTGCCACTGACTTCAGATGCAGACCTCATTCCCACTGGGAAGAGACATGGTGACAGAAGACACCAGAAGCCTACTCTGGTTGAAACAGACTGCAGCTTAAGGCCCAGGTGGGAAAATCAAGCCCAAGATGTTTTTATCCAGTAGCTGTACAGCCTGAATCTCCTCAACTACTGTTTGTCTCACAAAGAGCCAATATTTTTTATTTATAGTTTTCTGGGTACAGTGTCTGGTATCCCAAGACATTTATTAAGAGTATTTATGAAGTGTACCTAATGATGAAACACGGAGATTTTTTTCCAGCCTAGTACATCTTTTCAACTTCAATCTATTAAAACAAGGACTGACTCAAGAATCACTAATGAAAAAAAAAAAAAAAAAGAAAAAAAGAAAAAAAGCATAAACAAGCTGAGATAGAACAGTTCTCCAGGATTAGGAATTAGAGTGGCCTGAAGAGCTTTTATGTTTATTACTTGGATCAAAGTATCATCAGGACAAAAAATATGACCTAATTTTAATGTAAGTGACCTCAGAATAACCAGCACTGTAAAGTATCATTTTTCTCCTTGTAGGATTCCAAACCAAAATTAGTTACTTTCCTCCTCAGAGAGGACATCTGGATAGTTTATCAATGAACTGGAATTTGTCTCACAGCAAAGAGCCTGTGATGTCTCCTCGCATGCACCAAGGGAAAGCTGGGCTTTCAGAGCATCTGCATGCATTGACGTTTTTTTCCCCCCTGACCCAGCCCCTAGACAGAAGGTCTGAACATGAAATTTATGGCCTGGGTGATGTGCGCCATGAGCTCACACTTTACCAGACAAATTAGATGGGTTGCAATCCGTGCAGCTGTAAACGACGTCCTGCAGGGTTCCACCTGATCTTTTACAGCTTTTCATAAATCAGTACCTACTAGCTTCAGAAGAGAGTCATTAAAAAGAAATCATGGAAATTACATGTTTGCTCAGGGGAAGTGAAA
Source organism: Centrocercus urophasianus (assembly GCF_019232065.1). Taxonomy (NCBI): domain Eukaryota; kingdom Metazoa; phylum Chordata; class Aves; order Galliformes; family Phasianidae; genus Centrocercus; species Centrocercus urophasianus. Next base: position 13,528,603 of record NW_024884364.1, on the reverse strand, counting down.
TAGAACATTTCCCTCTGTCTTGTTTTTTAATTCCTCCCTCTTTGAAAAAAAATAAAAAGAAAAATATCTTTTTATTTTGTTTCTTTGACCAACCATGATACCCCATTGCATTATCTTTCAACAGAACAGAACAGGAAGACTTTTATCCTGTCCGTCTTGACTGCGTGCCTGTCTATAGAGCTGTATTTACTGACGTGTGGTACCCCTGACAAAAGTCAGTCAGACGTAGGTTAGAGAGACAAATTTAACAGTGAGATGCCAGTTACAAAATGCTCTGCTGCTGAAAGCATTCTCTGGATATGCCCATTATGTAAACAGCTGGAATTAACCTCTGAGTCATCCACAGCAGCAAGGAGAGCTACAGTTTGTTATCATTAGCACAGGTTTTTGTCACAACATGAGGAAATGTTTGTTGCATCATGTAACAGTGACAAAGACTGCAGAAAACCACATTAGAAACTCTCCTGATCCAGCACGATCGCCTTGTCTCTGCTCGGCTGTTGTCTGGTGAGAAAAGGATGATTGAAAACTTTAGGAACCAAGATAAATAAAAATCAAATGACCAATGACTTCTTCTGCACAAAGGGTGGCACTCTGCAAATGCAAAGTGGAGATCTGCACACAGGATCTTAGACTTTCTCTTGCAGTAGCCTATCTCTTCCTCCAAACACCATAACCAACCTATAGTTTTTAAATCTGGACTTCCTCTTCCACAGTCAGATTCATTTAAAGTGGGAACTATGTAGAAAACAAAGTAATTTCCGGTGGCAAGCTTTAGTTAATTATAAACTGGTTTTGTAAAGTGAAATTGCTCCCTGGGAGGAAATCAGGCCTGGTTTAAACACAAATGCCATGTGTTTTATAATTATGGTAAGCTGAAATGCAGAATTCTGGTCTAACAAGGACATTTCAATATTTCAGCAACAGCAGCAAAAAAAAAAAAAAAAAAAAAGAAAAAAAAGAACAACTAGCACACAGAGCAGACTGTAGTTTTATCTTCTACAAGAAACAGAATTGTAAGTACGCTAGTGTGACAACAGGAGATTAGAAAATAAATGACATACCAAGGAGAAGTAGAGACCTTGTATTTACTTGGTTGTCCCTGGACCTTAAAGGTAAGAATCCTTGGAGTTCAGCCCTGCCACTTCATGCACATTTTTAAAGCACTCTTAGCAAAAATTGCAACTTAGACACGAAAATAATTTGCTTTACCCAGGGGGCTTCACATCACATTTGCACAGTCTGACAGTAAGCAGGTTGTGACTCTTCTTTGAAGTCAAAGGAGAGATGGAAGAATAAAGAGGAGTAAAACAAATAATCATCGGGGAAAAGAATGCTGATCAGTTATCCTGCTGGCTTGTAGCAGAATGATGCATCTCTCTACATGTCACACAGGAATTATTTTCTAGCTCCATATTGTCCACTGGCAAAAAAGCTGCCATAGCTTCCTCTAGGATAAGCAGGACATAAAATTTCAGCTTCCCCAGATGTCAGCCCTCCAATCTCTCATGGTCTTTTGTCTGCCCCTCAGAAAAATGGTTTTAAGGAGTTTCCATTTTTCAGCATCTGGTGAGGGTAATAAATCTGAAGCCTGTATGTATCAGTACTCCCCATTTCACCTTCTCCTCACCAAAATCAGTGAAGACAGTGAAGGCAAAAACACCAGCGTATTACTGAGATATCTTTCTCATAATATCGCCTAAGCTGTGCTTTTAAGCAGGAGAAGTAACATCCCATGGCCATTTCCTGGTATTCATACAGGACCCTTGACAACAACCAGTCATTATTGTTTGGATAGTCTATGGGCTCTTTAGTAGATGGAGAGAAAAATGCCTTAGAGAGCTTTTAAAATGCTTTTCTGGCTCTTTGTATCTACCATTTGCTTTATATGACTTGCCCTTGTATCTCCCATTTGGCTGCAGTGTGAATTTTGACAGACATCCTCTACAGCACTCATCGGGTCAGGCTGTGGCTTTGTGCGGTTCCTTTCTCCAGCACTTCCAGTGCAGTACTGCCATTAACACTAACAAGAGCTTCACGCTGTATCAAGCTGAGAACCACAGAGAAAATCCCACAGAAGCACAAATGACAGCAAATACTCAAAATACAGCCCCACACTAATCCATCCACATTTAAATTCTAACTACATAACTCAGTCTACTGCGAACTCATGTCTGAGTTTCATCAGTATTGTTGATAGAAGTGTGAAAGTGCAAATAGATGTCTTTCTGTATATGTTAACAGCGAGCCCTCACAATTTTTAATTCTGAAGGAACAGTGGTTCATTTATATCTACCTCAGGCATGATATTAATGACTACCGGAAAAAAAAGTCAGGTGAAAATAGTTTCTCTTTCTCTAGCATGCTAATTCACTGAAGTTCCTGAAAGTGTCTTCATTTTAATGCCTGAATTCCACACACAACCCGAATTGTGATTAGACATCAGCAAGAACTGTTTACCAGAATCTGTTGCATTTCTGTGTGATCTGTGAAGTTTCCCACATCCATAAAGTCTGTGTTTGCTGTTTAACAGTCACTTGAAAGAGAGCTAGCACACTGGGGTTACACTGTTTGGATTCTTTTAGAGCAGACAGCCTCATTTTTAGGTCACAGCTTATATTGCTGCTGTCTTTCGAGTGGAGCTAAAAATTCATGTGTGGGCTGAATGCTGTTATACAGCATTTGGCCAGACCCCTGTTGATTACACCTGGGCAAGCACAGAGGCTAAACCCTCTCTGAAATGGTCCAAGCAAAACCCACAGCTCCTTCCTTCAGCCTGAACATTCCTAAAGGGAAGAAGCAAGCTGCCATTACTGCAGCAGGTCAGAGATACATTTCAAGCATTGAAACCATCTGAACAGAATGGCAGAAAAGGGAACTTTTAAACAAAAAGTTCAGCCAATGCAAATTGACTAAATTTTTGTTTTGACCTGCTTGCCGTTCCAACGGAGTTCAATTTTTGCAAAGAACCTGTCAAGCTAGTAGAGACTTTCCACAGAATCATCAGATTTCAAGTGGAACTGAGCTTTGTGAAAAATAAACTTGAAATTTTTAACTGCAAATAATGGCTCCGGTTGACTGAGAGCAAACATTACACTTTGTCTCAGCAAGAACTCAACGAGGGCCAACAAAGACGATCTTGCAATCAACTACTCACAAATAACAAGTAGGCCAAAAACTGCCCAAGGAAATTACTCCAGTTAATAACTCAAGCAAGACCTCAAATTCAAGAAAATCAGGGTAAGGCCGTAAACAACTTGTTAACACACGAAAGTATAGATGAGGAATCATTCGTGCACATTTTCCAACAATTTTGGGTTTTCATCAGGATGACCAGCTGTCCCTGACCCCTTACGTTTACTGGACTATATTAAAAGAATTTCAACTATGCTTTTTCTGAAAATAGCAAGCTTTCTTGTATTTTTCTTTTTAGCCTGAGATACAACAGTAATAGCAGAACTCATATTTTAAATACAGAACTCCTAATGTGTACCATACATGAAAGCAAACCTGCCTACTAGGCTGAAGTGCAAACAGAAATAGTGCATTTATTGTTGGTTGCTTATTATTATTATTCTTTTTCTAAGCAGTTACAGAGCATTTATGGAATACTGAAAAATATAAACTTTGTGTATAGATGAAAACTTCCCCTCATCACAGAATTGAAACCTGGAAATTAAAGTAGGATGTGAAGTCTGTATAATAGTATAGAATATGTAGTAGTATGCTTCTGTGCCCCCGAGCAATGGCTAGTTTCTTCCTGTTCTCAATCAAGGCAACGCAGTTCTACGGCCAAGGCCCTACATGTATTATAATGTACACATTTCCAGAGCCTCCAATTATATTTTAAAGGCTTTCAAATACAAAGAATAATTTCTAGTTGTGTATTATTATTTTAAAGCAAGAATAACCAACCTTTATGAAGTACCTCTGGATTGAGTTCTGTATTGTGGAAATTTCAAGTTCTACCTATGAAAAAGTTGCACAGTAACACAGATAATGGTCTTCAGTTTGAAATTATAATAAATATAATGTAAACATCTTTTTTATTTTGAGAGTGGTGTGATTTCTTTAAAAGTCTGCTTTCTTATCCGTATTTTAGACTCAGCTTTCCACATTATATGTCTATTTTGATATTCTTTAATAAGCTGCAAATTAAAGGCAGACTTTATTTAATATGTAACATTTAATATGGTATCTGGAGCATACTAATGGATTAATGCATTTGGATTTACAAAATAAAACTTTGCTTCAGAAGACTCCATGCGCAAGAACAAAGATTCAGACTTTGAATCCTTTGAAAGTCTCTGAAACCCAGAGACTGACAGGAAGTTAGTGAGGTTGGCTGATGCCACAAGCAGTGCTTGGGAGGCAGAGAGAGGAGTCTGCAAAGTTCGAGTCAGCTTTACATCCTGTCTCTGCTGATGAAATTAGATAGCTTTACTGAAGCTTGATGGCTCTGCTGAACTATCTTTGTCCTTTTCATTTAAGTAACACCTTTTTCTTCAAAGATCTGGGGCAAATTTGCTGATTAATCCTCTGGTGCAGAAGGTACTTTAAATTTTCTGATAGATAGGAATAGGACCTGAAATAGATGATGTTTTGACATTTTTCAGAATGAAGTGAGGACCAATTGCTTCTGCAAGCCATCTGATAGCAGCATTTCCAAATTGGAAAACAGTTTCATGAATATATTTCAAATCATACTGCTGGCATTTCAGTGGACAAAATTCACCAGATTCTAAGTAGTAAGAAATGATAATTACTTTCTGTAGTAAATGTTTGAGCTAGATATGAACTCCTCCAAATGCACAAAGCTAAATAAGTCACAAAGCTAAATAAGTCACATGTTTTTAGTGAAAATCTCATGAAAACAACAACAAAAAAATATCAGCTGCTAAACTGGCAGCAGCATTTCACAAAATAATTATACTTTTTAGAAGACCATCAATTCTCCATTTTCTGCACTTAATATGATGCAAACCCTTGCCATTCTTGCTCTTAAATACAGCTATTATAACACTAAAACACACATAAAATGTCTACAGAGTGCTTAGTAAATATCCTGATTTCTCAGGGCTTTTCCTCCCAGTGTTTGTAAAATTATTTATTTCCTCCTGTCCTAAATATACAGAAGCAAATTAATTATATGTTTCCATGGATTCCTTCCCAGTTTTAAAAGAAAGCACAGATCTGATAGAAATTCAGAATTTCTGAAAATCATTTTCAATTTTTTTTTCCCAAATGATTTCTTGGCAGGGCCATGTACTAACTTGGTTATTCCTCTTTTATCAGGCTCCTAAAGACTAAGTGACTTCAGCTGTACCTGCATCACAGATGTGAGGGTACTCAGCACCACGTTCACTGTTGCAGCTAGAGGAAGACTGCCACAGTACATGGGCTGTCTTAACCCTGTATCACAACACTTACGCCTAAATGTCACACAGTCTTTCAACAACATAATTCATTTTGGGCACAGAAATTCTTTAAATATATTTCTAATTAAACATCATGTTTTAAATATCTTTTTCAAATGGTTGTGGTGAGGTTCACATACAGTTACACTGCAACCCTTCAGCCATTATAAATATGTAAATATAGGAGAAGTGTTCTTTCTGAAACAAACCAGATAAAATAAGTGAAAAAAATTGAAACAGATAAAGACACCAAAAAGCAGCATATACAAAATATTTTCAGTTGTGTGACTCTTGGGTTATGTTTTTTTCTACACAAATAAATAAAAATGCAATCCCTTATAGATGATAGCTTTATAACTGGTTAGCAGGTGAGTGAAGTGACTCTGTCTCTTTATTCAAGTTGGAAAACTTTCCATCTGCTTTGTATCTGCATGAAATGTTCACAAATGTGAAGTAATACACAGTGGACTGAAAAAATAATAAGCTCAAGAAAAAAAATAATAAAACTGATCAAAACTGGAGGAACTATGAACTCACTTCCACCCTAAAGGTATCCAAACAACCTAAAGACTCTGTTATAAAAATGAACATAATGCTTAGAAAACAAGAAAAAACAGCAAGACATAAATCAAATACAAATATCATGCGGTTATGCCTTAGGAAACTGCATGACTTGTGCAACTCTGTGTGCACCACATTCTGCTTCTATGGCTCTTTACAGAGCTGGATAATTCAAGGCAGGCTGAGGGACACAAAACACCGATGTGTCCAGTGCAGGCCTTGTTTAAAAGAACTCAAGGTGGCCACCTAATTAAAAGGACAAGAAAGCAATCAACTATAGTCTGTACTTTCCAAGGAATAGGAAAGGAATTCTCGAGTGAATTAGAGATAAAACATGACGTGAGGAAAGGTATCATGAAACAGTTGCTACAGTGAGACTACAAAAAGCTTTTGTTGAAGCGAGGTTCACAAGCACGTAGCAAGGTCTGCAAAGAGACGATCAATAAGGATAAAAACTTCCCCCAAGGTACCAAAAAATTATTAGATGCCATGGAGTGGCCAGAAGGGATAGAAAACTGAAAGGGAATACAGAAGTGAAGGTTTTGACTCCTCTCCTGTATTCTTATGAGATATTACTATAAAATGTGCTGGGGATACGGAATCAGACACAGAGCTGAGCACATCCTTCAGGTGCAGTCAGTTAAAAGCAGCATACTAGAGGGCAGGGATATCCTGTGCACCTCCAGAAATGTGTTTTCAAATAGGATACAACATCACTGTAACTGCTTTAAGCACCAACTTGAAAATATGCAAGAAGAGACTGGCTTTGCATCTGCAGCAGACATCATCAGGTTAAACAATTTTCCTGACCAAATACATTTTGAACACTTAAGAACATATGTTACGCATAAAGCTCTACCATTCTACCAGTAGCAGCATAGACATGGGTAGAAGAGGGACCTCCATAATTTAGATTAATTGCTTACTGCGGATGTGGAGAGAGGTGCAGTAGGAGTACTACAGACTCAAATAACTATTGAGAGCAGCCATTAGCACTGATGTAATCCCCTGGGAACTAGTTCACCCTGTGTGTCCCCTGCAGCCAGGCCTGTTCCTGCCCAGTTGCTGGCAGTGACATGAGATTGGCACGGATCATAGGCTGCAGACTTAGATGGAAAGATTATGGGTCACATATACCCTGAATGGCACCATGCCGCTTCCCAGAGGCTAGGAGCTTGGGCTGGCCCAGGGCCTGAAGCAGGGTCCCACTACAGCGTCTGTCACCAGGCAGTGAGGTGCTGCAGAGGAGGAGAGGGGCTCAGCTGCTTGGAAAAGCAAGAATGCAGTGCTCCACTGCAGTACTCTGAATGTGGGCTTCAGTAGAGGATATCAGCTTCTACTTGCTCTGAAGTGGAAGCTGGAAATGACAGCTAACAATGTTTTCCACTCTGCTGTGGTTCATCTGCCTCAGTGGGAGGACAATAAACAGAGAACAGGTATCACTTTCTACAATCAAAACCCCAAACCAAAATATGATAGTTATGATTCCCTATTTGAAGTCTATTTTATACAGATACACTAAAGTGGTCTCTTCTAACCTAGCAGACCACTTTAGTGTATTTGTATAAAACAGATGCTTGCATCAACCATTTACCAAATGAGGTTGCAGGATGATTAGAATAAATCTGCTTCATGGAGAAGATAATGCTTTAAAAAGCTTGCTTTTTTTTTTTTTTTTTCCCTAACCAGTCACCCAGCAGGTAATAGAAATAACCACTCTGGTAAGCGTGCTGATTTAATGTACGTTAGATGCTCACCAATTAAATCATGAAATGTAGTTACTGTGCAAGAAGACTTCTCTCAAGTATTTCTAACAGCAAAGCCCGCTAGCAAGTTTTCTTCTTCCTCCCACCTCTGCTTTCTTGCTGATGCCTTGGGAGTGGCAGCAGACAGTGGCCAGGACAGCCACATGAGCAACATGAGCAACACCACATACACAAAAAAGAAAGTGAGGTCCATGCAGCTTGCCTAGTGGCCCACAGCACTAGTGCAGCCCTCCTAGCTGCACTGCCTTATCTGTTTCTTTCTGTGCTTTCCTGCTAGACTGCAGCAGGGAGAAGGGGGCTGTGCCAGAAGCAAAGGTCTGGGAGGAGTGACTTGCCATCTTCATTTGCAAAGCTCACCTCATGGCAGAATGTGTACTCCTGCCCTGAAACAGTTCTTGGAGACCTGGGTGTGAAGAATCAGCATGGATTACCCCCTGAAAGTCTGCTTTGTGGATGGAGAATTCTTCATAAGCATTTGTGCTAAAAATAATTTCACATTTCTTCAGATCACTAAAGCAAAAGTATGATGTTCTGCGCATTATATAAACCAATTCACTTAAAGTCTACTAAACCAAAGATTTTATTTCACCACATCCATCTTAGGTGTCAACACACTCTTCACTTTCAATAATTCTTATTTCATCATAGAGATGTTCCAGAATGTGTTCAATAACCTGTATTATAAATGAAAGTTTTTAATGCAGTTAGGTAACACTGCATGGGTTGGAAATAATTCCTAGGTAAGGCATATATCAAACAGCAAATGTAAGTGCATCTTTAAGACTGTGAGTCCTGCTGAAAGCAAAAAGGTTATTGATATGATTAAAGTAACTTGTCAGCACAGAGTACACTGTAAGAGTGTATGCTATGTGCTTGGGTCCAATTCTGAAAGATACTTAGGAACATGGCTAGCTGTGACCTATGAAACACTAACCATTTAAAGCAACATCCAAGGTTTAATGAGAAAAAAAGCAATATTACACAATGACCAAATCTTTCATCTCTGTCTCTCTCACAAATCTCTGCTCAGTCCTACTGTGGGTTTCATAACCATACTATACTAGCTTTGCAAAATTTGAATAATAGTGCATCGTTAACAAAAATTGCAGCAATGATAATGTTAAATAGTTCTCCCAAATGAACAGACAGAAAGCTCTCTGTCCTCTTTAAGACTGCAAATATTTGTGGTTAGAAAATGAAGATGTAGGTAAAGAAATGAAACAAATTCTAATTATGGACGAAAAAGAAATCAAAGACATTTAGTCACATGCAATGTAGGATCTAATATGTCACCTTGCTGCTGCATTGGTGATTATTTTCAGACTGCTGGGATTACGGATCAGCTTATCCAGGATGCTGACAATCTGCTCAAACTTGGGTCTGTTGTTTCTGTCTTTCTGCCAGCAGTCCAGCATCAGCTGATACAAGGCAGCTGGGCAGTCCATAGGAGGTGGCAAGCGATACCCTTCATCAACAGCCTTAATTACCTGCACAAGGATAAAAGTTTTTGAGAACTTGAAGGCACTTGCATCAATTTGTTTTTATCACTTATGTGAACCACATTAACATGGACATTCAATGTTTAAACAATTGTGTTTATTCACTAATTGTCTTGCAGTGCAATGCTCTTGGTTTATCTGCAAAGTAAACCAGGCAGTAAATTAGGCATGCAGAAAGGGCTGTGGGAGAGTTAAGATACAGTATATGACTTTGAGGAAGGTGAGAGTCTAAAAAGGATCTCCACAACTCACATTTGATTGAACTAGAACCATAAATAAAAGCTATATATTTAGCAAGCTGCCTACTTAAATATGCTAAAATGCAAAAGGTCTTGAATGTCACTTGTCTGACCATCCTTACAAACAGGTGTGTCCCATACTCTCCAGTGGATGCTGCATATGGCAGAAGACCAACCAACCTTGTCACAGGAGACTGCACTGGTAGGTAGAAGGTCATGTTGAGAAATGAGTCTGTAACTGATCTCATAGAGCCAGAAAATACTTTAAAAACTTTCCACAAGGTAACTCAATGCTTCTTCTATGAATCTTTTATCAGTTGTTTAAATTCAAGCTCTTTTATAAGTTATTTAGATTCAAGGCCAATGAAATCAAAACCACCACATGACAGAATAAAATTTAGCCCAATATTAACACTTTCTAATATAAACTTTTCACAATGTATGATGCCTATTGATCAGTCCTACTATATATAAGTCAAAAAACCAACACATTGTAAGTAGAAAACAGTAAAGGAATATTTTGTTATCCTCTCAGTTGTTTTTTTTTCTTTCTTTTTACCGAATCAGTTAGTAAAAAAACATGAAAAATCTGAGTTAGAGCAGGGATAATAAAAAAGTCCATAATTAAAGCAGCCAATATAAAGATATAGGTTAATATTTCTGTTTCTCATTTTACTGTGAACAGTTATTACAGAAAGGCATCCCACTAGTATATCAGCCTATGTAACACAATTAATTAAACTTCACCAACAATTGAAGTCTTCATGACTAATTAAAAGATATACATAGCTTGCTGCAGACTTGTATTCCACTAATTTGAAAGGAAAACTTTTGTTCTGGTTTTTCTTTTTTTGTCTTATTTAGTATGAAGTAGCATTAGCAAAGTATGTCTCCAGCTATGTTACTGACATTCTTGAGTCTAGCACTAAAAATATAATCCTTTGGGAAAATCTATGTGCATTAGTGATTGTATATCAGAAGATTTGGTTCATATCTCCCATGGAATAAAACTAGGATTTTTATGGCAAAAACAATAAAGAATCACACACACACACACACACACACACAAAATATATCAACAATCTTGCTTGGGAAATACTATTCTTCTTCTTAAGAAATACTGGGAGAGATGCATTAATCATTTGGATTACAGACTTGGATAGTTTACTGGTGCTGCAAAGAAGACTGCATTTGAAGTCTTCTAATAAAATCACTCTACTACTCTACTTTATCCTTTAATTACTTCCAGAAATATTTTGGTTTCACTACACTTTTAGTAGAAATACTGTATTTCTATTTTTCACAAGCTTCAAGAGCAACTTGTTCTGCATATTTGACATTTACTGAAAGCTTCTATGCAGTATTATAGAAGTGGAACCAAAGAGCATCAACAGAAATTCAGGAGAGTTTTCTAATAATAAGTCAAGGAATATAAAAGACAGTGATACCACTGTAGTGAAACTGTTTGATCATCCTAAAGAAAATCAACAGAGTGATAAGATTCTCTAGTATGCTCCTTCAGAAGTCCAAAATACCCAACTAAAAATATATAAGCCTTTTGTTAAGCTCATCAGAACTTATTCCTGAGAGATGGAGAAATTTTCACTTCTACATCTTCTTCAATGTCAACGTCAAAAACTCAGAGCCACCTGGTTTCATTATGCTTCACTTACTTTCGCATTCTGATCCTCTGTTTGAGAACAGAACTCAGATAACAGCATACTTACATCCTGGTTGGACATCTCCCAGTACGGCCTCTCTCCATAAGACATCACCTCCCAGAGCACAATCCCATAACTCCACGCATCACTGGCTGATGTGAACTTCCGGTATGCTATGGCTTCTGGTGATGTCCATCGGATGGGAATCTTGCCCCCCTAACAGTAGAAGTAAACAACAACAAGAAAAATGGCTCTACCGCAATGAATAGAATTTCATTTTATTTTATTTTTTATGATTGATTGCTTTAAAGTAATCTCTAAGATTAACATTTTATCTGTGCAAAATGATCTGGATTTGGCTTCCAATGTGACATTTCAAGTGAACTCCCTTTTAGCATGAAACCTGCAGAAAAGACCCCATGTTTTCTAGGACAGTTAAGAAAATCAAGGGGCCCCAAATTTGCTGTGTTTCACTAACCCAAGCCTCCACCTGCAGAAGGTACTACACACAGATTGCCCTCACCAAGCCAGAAGACAGACACAGATAAAGATTTGGATGGGGTTGTTTGTGCAGAAAGGAGAGAGCAAAAATATCTGGGGAAGTGGTTTTAAACATTCTTTTACAGTCACAAGAGAAGCAAGCCATCTTTAAATGATTTAAACATGAAAAGAATGAAAGCTGTTGTTATAATTAATATCGTAATTCTGGGAACCACTCTCTCTGATTACGGTCACCATTTGGTGCCATAGGTCGGATTAGTAAAATTCACACAAGAAGCCTCAGGGTGAGTTTCTGCAATATGAAAATTAGAGAGAAGAGTCAGTTTCTAATAGTGCCAGCTATGTCAGAGGACTTTCAGACTCTGATTCGTGGATCACATGTGAGAAAAGAAACTCTACATGACAGCAGTGCAAAATTTCCTATTTAAGGTAGGTCTGGACTGAATACAATATTTGACTACAACAAACTGACAGTTCCAAACTGTTTCCAGTTCCAGGGATATTTTCTTAATATTTCACCCTAGACTGTAACCATTTAACACACGTCTGAAACCCCCATTACACTGCAGTCTGCTCATATACCTAGCTTCACAATCACCTGTGTGGGAAGGGGGTGCTATTATTCCCACTGAATAACCAGCAAGAATTAAAGCATAAAAATAATATCTGTGTACCTGCACTCAAGGCAGACATAAACTCATCAGCTTTCGTTTAACCAGCTTACTTAGCAGTAGAAATGTGGACATTAAGTGTTCATTAGAAACCTAAAAACAGCTCATTTGGGCACCTAAGTGTCTGCGATTTCTGCACAAATTAGCTTAAATGTAGTCAACAGAGGTCAACAGTTTACTCAGCCTGCAATTCAGAACTATAAAATGTCACCAAATATTTCTTAGAAGCTTGGTAAAGGTCGGAGATGGGATCTAATCTGGCATAGAGATCTGTATGGATCTCATCCTATTCAAAAGACTCCTTATCTTTACCTTAGCCAAAAAGCAAACCTTAATTTCATACATAACCCTTACAATTAGGTAAAGACTGAATTTCCACATTACTGGTGGACCAGCAAATAGGACACAGTAATTACATACGGGCATTTCAAACCACTCTTTCATTACAGAAGCCAGATTGCAGATCCTGATGTCTCTCTGTTTCAGACCTCAAAATCTATAATAAAATGTGCTTTAGTCAAGAAAAGTACATTCTATTTTCTATTCGTTATATGTTATTTGTAATTCCCAGTGCTGCTGCACTGAGAGTGTAAAAATGATTTTGTTTTCCTCATACTCTATTGAGAAACAACACTACGTGCATTTTACAAAGGTCCTGAATCCCTCAGTGAGCCCAAAGCACAGCTAAGAAATGAGTAAAGCTCTCTCATATTATGGTACTTAAACAACAAATTCATTTGCCCTTTATGATTCAGAGGTGATAAAGATCTCTATTCAACTTTTTCAGCCTTTTTTCTTTATGTACTAGTAGATGACTTTGTTTTCCTCTGTTCCCACATCTTACCCTATAAGGAACGCGAGTACTATGGAGAAAATCAACCTGATCTAGTGGGCAAGCCTGCCCGCAGCCAAGAGGCTTGGAAGTAGATGATCATTAAGATCCCTTCCAACCAAAGCCATCCTATGATTCTATGATCCTAATTTTAAAGGAATAAAACTTCACCATCACAAATAGAAACAGTTTCCCAAGCCACTCATCCCACTGGCTTAGAAATCATCTGCAAATCTCAGCAGACTCAGAGCACAGCAGAAAGGCTGCACAAGCAGTAGGTCATACAGGAAAATATCAACACTGGTGCTTGGTTGGAAAGGAACAGTGATGCTCTTTTACTTACGTTGGCATAATGGTTGGTTATGCAAAACATCAAAGTGTCACTTTGGAGTACTCAGAATTCTACTCTCTCAACATTTGAATTTCCATGGATGGTTTCAGGCTCACTTTTTACAATTTTGTGTTAAAATGTGAACCCTCCTTGCTGATTCTTAGAGAAATAATTTTCAGATGTCACATGGAAAAATGTGTTCGTGGCTAGAACATAAGAACTTTATGCAATGAAGGCAAATATCATGTTTGATAGAAGGTCTTTAACATTTAAAAGAAATGTATACAATTATTACAATTCATACAGTTGGAGAAAATAATTTACACTAACTGATGCTAATTAGTCTCCAAGCATTTTGGGACAGTTTTAATGATGGGTAAGAAAGATTATTATATCAATGTTTATGTATCAATTGTTTTTAGTGAAAAGTACACTGACCCTGTACTCTATTATAAGGAATTACATTTTCTTTGCTAAGTCTTAACTATAATTCACTACAAATCTACAGACACATGCAGCATTTCCATAAACAAGAGTAAAACAAGGAGAGTGTTAAAATGTAGCTAAAAAAGAAATAAACTGTCACTAGCAGACTACAATTTTGCTATTCCGCTCCACAATTTGTCATAAAAATGTCAATCTTTGTTTAAAGGAGGACTGATGACTTATTTCATGAGTAATTCAGGAGCAAGAATAGGAAACAAGTTCTAGTAAGTACGTTTTATATACAGAAGTGTTTAAACATAAAAACAATTCTTCCCAAAGGACTATGCAGCATGTACATTTTCACAGATGTTCAAGTATCAATATATGTAGGAAATCTAAAGATTCATAACAACCTAAATGAATGCTTTTCTATCCCTGTTACCTTTGAAAATGTTAAGGCTTACTGTGATTTAAAAAAGTCTATACTGCAATTCCAAAAGCAGGTGATCACTCTGAACTAAAAAATCCCTTCTCAACTTTTCTCCATCATTTTAAAGAATTACATGTATTTTTTAGATATTCATCACCTCCTCAGTTTTTCTTCTTTGTCTGGGTTGTAGCTATCTTACATGAATTATCTTTGCACAAATTAAACTAAACACATTCTCATAAACCACAGACTTGGAGCTAGGAAAACTAGACTCCTCTACTTCTTTCCATATTTAAAATTAATGTAATGATTCTTACCTTCCAAACTGTTGTGATAATAGTACTAAGAAATCCTACTCATATTTTTTTTGCTATGTATTGTATGCTCAATAGGCATTCATACAACTTAGCCTTCTTTATTTGATACTGCTTAATAGTTTCATAGAGCAAGTCATACCTGACAATGGGGTTACAGTATTGGTGGATAAGGGAAGAGATACTGTTGTCATCTACCTAAACTTATGCAAAGCAATTGATACTGTCCCACATTATATAGTTGTATAGCATATACTTTATATACTATACTATAAAATGAAGACATGGATTTGATGGGTGGACTAGTTGGCAAAGAATTGACTTGATGGTTGCACTCAAAAAGTTGTGCACAATGGCTTGATACCCATATGGAGACCAATGACAGGTTATGTTCTTCAGCCAGTATTGAGGCCAGTATTATGACATGGACAGTGGGATTGAGTGCACCCTCAGCAAGTACTAAGCTGAGTGATGTGGCTGACATGCTGGAGGAAAGGGATACCATCCAGAGGGATCTTGATGGGCTTGAGAGGAGGGCCCATGCAAACCTCATAACATGGCCAATAGCAAGGTAATGCACCTGGTATAGGGCTATCCCAAATATAAATACAGGCTAGGTGATGAGTGGATGGAGAGTAGCTCTGTAGAGAAGGACTTGGGTGGATGAAAAGCTTTATGTGAGTGAGCAGTGTGTTCTTGCAGCTCCAAAAGCTGACTGTATCCCAGGCTGCATTAAAGAAGTGGAGATTGCAAGTACAAGATGATCTTCCCTCTCTTCTCCAGTCTTGTGAGACTTCACCTGCATTTCCGCATCCACCCTTGCTGCCCCCAAAATAGATCTGTTGGAGAGAGTCCAGAGGAGGTCCAGGAAGATTATCAGAGGGCTAGAGCATCTCTCCTATGAAGAAAAACTGAGAAAGTTGGGGTTATCTAGCCTAAAGAAGAGAAGACTCTGAATAGGCTTTACATTTTTCCAAGCATCTTTCCGAGACTTAAAGGGGACCTACAGGAAAGATGGGGAGGGAATCATTATCACGAAGCATAGTGATAGGACAAGGAGTAACATTTTTAAGCCAAAAAGGGTACGGTTAGGTTAGATAGTAGGAAAAATTCTTTACTATGGAGTGGTGAGGCACTGGAAAAGGTTGCCTAGAGAAGCTGTGGAAGTCCCTTCTCTGGAAGTGCTTTGAAGGGTCAACCTACTCTACTGGAAGGTGTCTCTGTCCATTATAGGGGATTTGGAACTAGATGTTTTTTAAGGTTCCTTCCAAAACAAATTATTTTGGGATTCTATGATATCTCTGTTGCTTATTATCCAGAGCAAAATCTAAAGGTCTAGTATTATTAGCTCCTATCCTTTAGAATTAGGATTGTTGGGAAGCATACAACTTAGAATACAAATGAGCAACAAAACAAAACAAACAACAACAAAAAAACCCCAGCTCCACCATCATAGATATGCCAAGGAAAACACGTTCATCCAAATTTGTTTGACACAGGCTTATAAAAAGGAATTTACATGTGCATACATAATTAGCTAGTGGTAATAGGTTTACTGATTATTTTCTGAAGATAAACAGAAATTTCTTATATTTTTTGTCATCGTCTCCCTTTAAGCACATGCTTAGTGTGAGGTTAGATAAGCTCCCTTAATTTGAGAAGGAAGAAAGCCTTAGCATTAGAGACGGTCAGACTTTGTTATTGCAGATCCAAATCCCTGGCAGCCCAGGTCAGAGAGACTCTCTCAGGGTTTGAAATTAGTAAGCCAGCAGCAACTGAAGGTTTTATTCGCTCTAGATGGAACTGTGATTCCTACAGTATCTGGCTGTTCATTCTAATTCATCTCAAGCCAACAAAGTCCCCATTTTATTTCTCATGAGCCTGGCGCAAGGCACCTGTTTCCAGGCCTTCGTACTCCTTCCAGCATTGTGATTTATCACTTGTACAGGATGACTGTCACAGGCCACTCAGCCACAAGCTGGGGGAGAGCAAAATCAAGAATAATTGGATCTAACAGGAAAATTAGAACAACATTGCAGGAAAACCTGAAGGTAAAAGACTGGAATTAATTCATTACCTTAGGACTTGGATTAATTCAGGGACACCTTAGTGGGGCATAGCAAGATGGTCTCATGTGAGTGAGATGAGCCTGGTTAACACCTTAAAATTACACAGCCTTTCTGCTTCAGCCCTTAATAATGAATATTTTATCTTGAATCTACCTCCTTCTCAAGTGATAATGGAGTGCCAGTTCTGTTCTATACACTTATCAGGCAAGATAATTTGTCATTGTTTTGTTTTTTTTTTTTTTCTTTTTTTTTGACAGACCCTCTGGAGGACTAAGTCTGTATTACTGTGTTTTTGTATACCAAGGAAATGCAGGACAGATATTTCCTGTCAAGCAGCAGTTGCAACAATGTGCAGTGAAAGAATTGTTCTCAGCAGAGAGAACATGCCAAGGAGTGGTGCCTCACTGTGTCCACTCTACTCTGACACAGTTATATGGGGACATATAATCAGGACACTTACCACCAAAGCACAATGCTTTTGGAGTGATGCAGATTTAAGGAGAAGTCAGTTATGCATGCAAATATAGGAACTGGATACACTGAAATGCTATGAACACCACTGATATGTCCAAGGGCGAACTTAAACAGTCTATAGTCATCTACTGATTACCCAAATACTATACACCTGAGAGACATAATTACAGTCCTTCTACATGTGTGATCGTTTAAATTTAACTTCAGTTCATACTGTTCCACCTACTTGTCATTCGGACATCTAAAAATAATAAGAATAGAAAAGCTCAATTTGACAATGAAAACTTTAATATAGCCTTGGCCTTTCAATTAAAATCAAATAGGTGCAGAGTGCATAGATAATTACAGTACATCCCCTCCAGCACAGTTAGTGGATTTGCTGCAGATGCTGGCTTCTGCTTCTGTAAGCAGGAAAACCTCAGGCTACTTAGGGCTTTCTGTGGTATGAAGGCACTGACGGTAACTCAGAAGCTAAAATATGATCCTGTAAGGTAGGAAAGTTTTCTTATTAATCCCAGTTCTCCATATTTCATATCTTGGAATCATAGGATCGTAGAATGGCTTAAGTTGGAATGGACCTCAGAGATCATCTAGTTCCAACTCTCTTGCAAGATGATCTTTCCCTGTGCTTCAGAGCACTTGTACAATAGTGCAAATATAGTAGAGATTATGTATTGAAAAATGACAAATTATATCACTTAGGGAAAAACATCACACACAGCTTCTGAGAACAGAACAACATAACATTCATCCAGTTAGTGTATTATGAAAGCTTGAATGGCTGACTGGGTTTTTTTTTTTTTGGTGTATGACAATCCAGAATTGCAATAATGAATTAAAACAATGTAATTGTTCTCAGGCTTTGAATTTTACAGGTGGAAAATAGGAGTGGAAGAAGTGAAAGAGAAGTGCAATGAAGCTGTGAAGCACAAGTCTTATGAGGTGCAGCTGAGGGAGCTGGGATTGTTCAATCCAGAGCAAGGAAGGCTCAGGAGAGACCTTATTGCTCTCTGCAACTGCCTGAAAGGAGGCTGTGGTGAGGTGGGGTCGGCCTCTTTTCCCATGTAACTGTGATAGGATGAGAGGGAATGGTCATAAAGTTGCTCCAGAGGAGGTGCAAGTTGGCTATTAGGAAACATTTCTTCTCTGAAAGAGTGATCAGGCACTGGAATGGCTGCTCAGGGAAGTGATGAAGTCACTGTCCCTGGAGGTGTTCGAGACATCTAGATGTGATACTAAGGAACATGGTTTAGTGGGCAGTATCCATGGTAGGTGGATGGTTGGACTAGATGATCTTAGAGATCTTTTCTAACTTCACTGTTTATATAATTCTGTGAAACGTAAAAGATTTATTTCTTCATGTACCTCTATACATTTGCTTGCTACTTCTGATATTAAGCAGAAAACTAGGAGTGTGATACATCCTCAATGTTTGAGAATTTGGAAATTGGCTATAACTTGCTTTTGTTTTGCTCTTTTCTAAGATGCTATTAAGTAGTTGCCATCCTTTAGCCATAAAGGCATTTTATTGTTTGTTCTGATGTCATTATTTTAAAAACTATTTTGTCATGGTTTTGTCATAAATGCTCTAGGAGCAGACCTTGTGCCGATACAAGGCAGCTGCACTATGAACTACCCACCTTTCTGCCAGTTGCTCACAGAACAGTGTCACAGAGAGCTTGGGGAAGTGCTCAGGATTATCACCAGGAGGTATGACAGGAACAGTCCGGGTCTTCAATACAGTGAAGCTGTATATCCACTGAGGGGAAATGCACTCTGTGGAGTGGTCCTCAGTTGTTTAAGCTGGGGCCCAACCATGCAAATGCCCAAACTATCTGGTTCTGTGTACAAAATTTACTTCAAAGGAAACTCGAGCAGAGAGACAAACAGCAAACGCCCTTGTCCTTTTCTCAGAATCAATATGTGGCTGAGTTACATTCAGTGACTGTTTTTGAAGGAAATTCAATTGTCCTAGGTTGTATTTGAAGGTTTTAATTATCTGAGCATCTCCTTGCAGAAGTTTGCAAATACACCATAAATGCCAGATGGAGTTTACAGAACACAAATGAATATACTTCTCAAAATAGTTTCTTTCCATCACACTTCATTATCTAAATGTAAATAGGAAGTTAGATTTAGAAAATAGGTGGCAAAAGGAGAAGAAGAAAATAATTTCAATGCTGCACTTGGCCGCAGACTATTTAGATGCAATGCTGGCTGGAAACACTGATGCTGAGCATCCTGGTTTGTCCTAGCCCACCTGGGGATATAAGCCATTTATGTGTTCCCCATCTACACCAAAATCCACCTCAGTTATAAAGCTCTATGATATACAGCATGCTGGCGATGTGTTTGTTTTTTTCTTCTGCCTTTACAAATTTTTTGAATAAGTTAACTAGGACTCAAAAAGGTCTTCAGGTCTTAATGTGAGTACCCCAAATGCCCTTACTAAATTATATTAAACTATCCATTTGCATGCCAGGTGAACTTTGGAACATGAGAGCTTACCTTTGAAGCCTGGCAAAGGCATGTGTCTTGAGGATAAGCTGTACTAGGGATGGGAGGAGTCCTCATCATGGAGATATTAACAGACAGGGTATGTGTAGGAAACGAGAGATATCTTATGCGTGGTGCTGGGAATTTGTTGTATAAGTCTTTGAGTGTAATGTTTAAATAGCCAGAAGGAGAACAGCAAGAACGATTAGGTTTGGAAAAAATGTTTAGAAAAGAAAAAAATGGAGGGATAGGTGTGAAGAGTGAAGAAACTTCAATGCATGTGAGTGGCTGCTTTCAAGAGGAGACTGAATATCTGCCACTAGTCATTGGTGAAAGAACAGAGGTTAACTGCCTCAGTTGCAAAGCATACATACTGGGGGATGTCATTTGACAAGGCAACAGGCCTCTATGATTGAACTACAGGTGATTATCTTTTAAGGAACTCTTCCATTATATTAATATTTAACTATGAATGCGCCTATACTGAACATGAAAACTGCTTTCTCCTATTAGTGTCTCTTTATATTAATCATGAGAGAGATCTCTGCAGACAGTTCCTAAAGCAGCATGTATTGCACACTTCTACCAGCATGCAACACTTTGTCAGAAGTCAGAGAAAGCACAGAAGGCTCAAGTAAAGAACAATGTCCTTATATATGATAAATTGTAAAAGTATGATTGATAATTTTACATACTAATATGTATATATACATATTTATATGTATATGAATGTATGTGTAAGAAAACAGCTAGGATACCTTTATTTGTTTTTCAATTAAACTACCACAATAATTGCTTGTTCCTGTCAGTGATCAAGAATGAAGGAAACCCTAGAAAACCCATATCAAGATTCTGCTGATACATTCTACTCCAATTTGTTTTGTACAGTGAAGAGAAAATGGCTGCTAGGCTTCATTATAAATTTTACTTGAGTATGATACCCTGTGAGCAGCTCTATATCAGACAAAACCTTCTCTATCTCAGATGGAACAAAACAGTTAGAAGTCTAACTGACATCATTATGTCTCTACCACCTTGTGTATACAATATAAGAAAAAAGCACAGAATCTTTTAAAGAAGACTGCTTTTTAATTTTACTGAAGTATTTTCTCAGTTAGAGCTACAGCAGCAAGTATGAATGATGTGCCCTTTATACAACAGCGATCTCAGCTCCAATCAAGACATAAAGAGCATCATACTGTAAGGTATAAAAACATAAAGATAAAAAGATTTTTTATTTCTGAGTGTTGTTTTTTTTTAAAAAAAAACTGTTTAAGAGTTGAATAACCAGTGTGACAAAACCTTCATGCATCAAGTCTTACATCACTATGTACCAAACTACGTTAGGCCCTAGTTGTGGTATTCATTCCTTGATATATACAGCAAAAAGAAACCTAGCCATGAATTTTTCACACTGCAAGGAAATTAATCTACCAACAGGATGTTTTCTTGCCTTTTGTCTTTTCTGAGACTTAAGTAAAAACAAAGCTGTGATGAGCTTATCGTTTCTTGAACACCTGCGGCTAAGGAAGATTGGAGAGCCTCTGCAGCAAAGAATATAAGCTTCAGGGACTTCCTCAGCTTTCAGACCAACTTTATCATAACAAACAGTGTAATTTTAAAAGGATAAAACTCACCCTTGTTGTGTAAGCAGCTTCTGGATCATCTTCCAATACACGGGAAAGACCAAAATCTGAGACTTTGCACACCAAGTTACTATTGATGAGTATGTTACGAGCAGCTAGATCACGGTGGACGTAACCCATATCTGACAAATATTTCATGCCAGATGCAATCCCACGAAGCATGCCTACTAGCTGAATGACTGTGAACTGGGCATCGTGTTTCTGGAAAACATTTGAAATGTCATTTCAGAGATTGTTAGTGCACCTCCACATATAAGATTTTGATTAAGATTCTGGAAATTCCTTAGGCAAAGAGCTCATTAGTCAGAGATCAAAAGTTAAATGCCACACATGGCACTACTTTGATCTGTAGAGAATAATCTGCCCATCAGCTGAGAGAAAAGAGACAGATTTTCCATTCAGATAAAAATTCAGTTTCCCTCTTCTTGTTCTCATCAGATTTTTAATTTCCTTTATGGGCCCTGTATAAAAGTGGCAAATAAATCTAAGTTGTGCATGCCCCTGAGTCTGGAGTGTCAAGAAATTAGAGAAACAGATGTCTAGCTTCTGAAAGGGAACTGGTAGTGAAAATCCCCGCCTTACCCAATAGGCTAATGAGTTTTCTATTATGTAAGTATTATTTTTTTAGCTGCAATAAATGCTGTCCCGATTCAGTGCGTTTCAAATGCCTCCCAGATTAGAACTCATTTCTCCAAATTTTCCTCAAGTTCATGAATACAAAATCGCTCAAGCACACTGTGGCCTAGAAAATGATAGTTGTATAGATTTCTAATTGTCTACTTCTAGACACATGTTTTAAATCTCTCAGCTCTTACTAATGCTATTTGTTAACACTGAGCTTTGATATTGATATACAGATACGTAGACAACAGGATAACAGTATGTCCTACAACAGCTCTCAAATGAATCCCCTAGTGCCATAAATGTATCATCATGGGCAGCTCTCCAGCTCTTCCTGCTGCTCCTTCCAGAACTTTATTAAATACACTGGAGTTGGCTCTGCCATGTGTGATGAGCTCACACAAATTAGCCTGACTGTAGTCATTTCATTTCTGATTAATATACTTAGGGGCAACATTAACGCTGTAAACATTAGATTAAGATATGGCACAGAGGATGCTTAAAGAGCCTCTCGGAATTCCCTTTCATGAAGGAATTTATTATTATTATTAAAGCCTCTTGGCAGTTCCCTACTATAAAACCTTCTTTAACTAGAGCCTACTGGGAGGGCATCTATGTAGACCCTAGAAAAGATTTAGCTAGAAATCACAAGTTTCTAACTATGAAAGGAATGAGAACCTGAGATAGCCTTCCAATGGCAATAAGAAAGGCAAGATAACTTCCTTTAAGAAGCATTTGTAAAATGGGATATATGACCTGGGTTGCTTGTGATACGAGTCAAAAATGTTCTTATTCTATGTTTCCATGCAACCACACTAAAAGAAAAAAATAAATAAAAAATCACACCCAAATGAACGAACAAGCTAAACAACTGTTTTCTACAGCCAGAAAATATTTTTCTTTCCTCAGAGCTTTCTTCAAGGATTTCAAGCCTATACAAAATATATATCTCTCGGTACAGGTATATTTCATTCAGATACAGTGACACATTATTTATATGTATTTTACATGCTTCAATGGACATCATAACATATACAGCACATATTGAAACTAAGGTTGACAATTTGCTCCCTTTAGGGGTTAAACGTCTAGTTGAGTGTTATGAATTTGGGGGATAATGTCATTCAACCGTGGTAGAACCAAAGCAGTCTCCCAGACAACAGCTGAGTTCACCCTAACAAATTAAAATTAAACTAGTGTTTCCCCTCAGATGGGATTTCATTTCTGCTATACTTCTTGTTTTGCCACATGTAAATCTTGGTGACACAGGGAGTGTTCAAATTTTTTTAGGCTCGCTACCAACTTTGACTGAAAACAAAGATAAATCAACAGCAGTTGAACAGCAGTATGTCTAAGTTTGGGGAAAGAAAACAGGCTAATAAAGTTTGCTAGCAAAAGATTTCAAACACCCTCACGTAAGGGCTATTCCCTAAACCTTTAACATTTAGGGAAATGGCTCTTGGCTCACCATTACTAGTTTACCAACAGTGTTTCCACAAATCTGTTTGCTTTGGAAATCACTTGCAAGACATACAGGCTGCCAACCAACAAGCACAACTGTATTACAGTGTTAGCTTTGCCCCAAGAAAAACAATTTTTATTTAAATGTGCCAGAATTATTTTTATTTAATAGACATGACATGCAAATAATACGAAAAATGTTTCACGTCTTTTTGGAATAATAGTGGCAGGCAGCAAGCTGTCAAAATGCAACATCCTTGCAGATCATAATGAAGACAACCAGTGTAAATAATGAAGTATTAAGGATGCTCATGATGTATCAGAGTAGAGTGATTACAAATTCATAACAAGCTCAGAACAAGAGCTGGTCATGCCCAATGTAATGATCTATTGCACTCACCCGTAGGAAGCTGTCCAATGAACCATTTTCCATGTATTCAGTAACAATCATAACTGGTTTACCTGCAAATACATTACAGTGGTCAGGCATTTAAAATGACTACAGAATGACTGGTAAAAAACAGGCATTTCAGACCCATCCAAATCTACCAAATCCCAAGGAAGATCTTAGTGTTAAAATAGAAAGCAAAAAGATACATGTAAAAACCACTGCGCCTACAATACAACTGTTTGCAACAACATCAACAGAAACAGAGTTCCTTTGCTAAAAACTGGTATGATTTTTAGCAGGTGACGCATCCTGTATTTTCAGCACACTGTGCCTTGTCCAGCAGGTGAGCCAAACAGTTGCATTTATGCAGCTGTGCTCTGCCAGGCACATATCCTGATGTTTCTTCCTGAAGGGAACTGGGCATGGGCTACAGAAGAGTCACAGCTTGTCGCCTCAGGTGTCTGCTCTGCACAACAGAGGGGTGAGGGCTCTGCTGCAGTGGCACAGCCAACATGTTCCTGATGTGGAGGTACCTGAGAGCAGCAGCACGCTACCTTTAGTATTACTCCTGCACCATTGGAAAGCCTCTCGTGTATGAAAATTCATCTGGGCAGATTCAGACCAGTTTGTGAAACTGTTCTTTTTACATGAAGGTATTCTGTAACATAACTGAGGTATTATATACGACTTTGACATGCTGAAGAGAAATTAATACAGAAACGAATGTGATTACGGCAAAGTTTCCAAAAGTCACTGCCCTGGTAATATTTCACCACCATATGCAGTTTGTTATTTCATAATATTTTTTAAAGCTTTGTTTATTTTCTCTTTGTGGTAGAGAGAAAGGTGGGTAGGAATATGGAATTATTTAAGGAGATAAACTGTTATTTCACATATAATACAGAAAGGCTTCTGATCATAAAAGCATGAAAAAAGCCTTCATATGGTATAGCTGGTGATAATTCTTTTAAATGCACTTTTAAAAATGAAGCTTTTAAAATTGAGCAGGATGAATTTTGAAGATATATCTGCTATAATCAAAATCCAGAAAGCCACGAGAAAAGCAAAGCAAATTTTAACTACCCTTTTTTCCATCCCTTACTCCCAAAATTTTCTTCGAAAAGAAATTCTTAAGATGAAAAACATTAATTTCAAATTATTGAAATGATTTGAATTCTTCAATGACTTTTCAGTAGAAAATCTTTTGTCCTCTCTGCATAGGTGAAGTGGCTAAAACACTTTCTTTCTGCTGTGCAGCTGATGCATTATGCTGTGGGAGACAAACTAACGGGAGTTAATTGACTGCCATCCATTAACTAGTGAGAACGGATTTTCCATTCAAAACATTGACTTAGAATTATATGAGGTATAGTACAAATAAAAGACCGAATGATGTAAAAGTTCCAGAAGTTTTCTGTTGCTTGCTTATTCTTGTTGCTTGCAGGAAATATGCAGTGACAGAATCATAGAATCATAGAATCATAGAATCACCAAGGTTGGAAAAGACCTAAAAGATCACCCAGTCCAACCGTTCACCTATTCCCAATAGCTCCTACTAAACCATGTCTCTCAACACAACATCCAGTCTTTCCTTGAACACCCCCAGGCTCGGTGATTCCACCACCTCCCTGGGCAGTCCGTTCCAGTGCCTGACCACCCTTTCTGAAAAGTAATACTTCCTAATGTCCAGCCTGAATCTCCCCTGCCGTAGCTTGAAGCCATTCCCCCTGGTCCTATCACTAATGACACGAGAGAAGAGGCCGACCCCCAGCTCACTACAACCTCCCTTCAGGAAGTTATAGAGAGCAATGAGGTCTCCCCTGAGCCTCCTCTTCTCCAGGCTGAACATTCCCAGCTCCTTCAGCCTCTCCTCATATGGCCTGTGTTCCAGACCCCTCACCAGCTTTGTTGCCCTCCTTTGAACACGTTCCAGGGCCTCAATATCTTTCTTGCAGTGAGGGGCCCAAAACTGGACACAGTACTCGAGGTGCGGCCTCACCAGTGCTGAATACAAGGGAACAATCACCTCTCTGCTCCTGCTTGCAACACTGTTTCTGATGCAAGCCAGGATGCCATTGGCCTTCTTGGCCACCTGGGCACACTGTCGGCTCATATTCAGCCGAGCATCAATCAATACCCCCAGGTCCATTTCCTCTACGCAGTCCTCCAGCCACACCGCCCCAAGCCTGTAGCGTCGCCTGGGGTTGTTGTGGCCGAAGTGCAGGACCCGGCATTTGGCCTTGTTGAAACTCATCCCATTGGCTTCAGCCCAGCTCTCCAGCCTGTCCAGATCCCTCTGTAGGGCCTCGCTACCCCCAGGCAGATCCACACTTCCAGCCAATTTGGTGTCATCTGCAAACTTACTGAGGGTGCACTCGATGCCCTCATCGAGGTCATCAATAAAGATATTGAAGAGGACAGGCCCCAGCACCGACCCCTGGGGAACACCACTCACAACTGGTCGCCAGCTGGATTTGACTCCATTTACCACCACTCTCTGTGCCCGGCCCTCCAACCAGCTCCTTACCCAGCCAAGAGTGTATCCATCCAAGCCTCTGGATGCCAGCTTCTGCAGGAGAATGCTGTGGGAGACAGCGTCAAAGGCTTTGCTGAAGTCTAGGTAGACCACATCAACAGCCTTTCCCTCATCCACCAGATGGGTCACTAGATCATAGAAGGAGATCAGGTTGGTCAAGCAGGACCTGCCCTTCATGAACCCATGCTGGCTAGGCCTGATCCCCCGGTCACCCCGCACATGCCGCATGATCTCCCTCAAGACGATCTGCTCCATAACCTTCCCTGGCACCGAGGTCAGGCTAACAGGCCTGTAGTTCCCCGGATCCTCCTTACGACCTTTCTTATAAATGGGAGTCACATTGGCAAGCCTCCAGTCATCTGGGACCTCACCGGTCAACAAGGAGCGTTGACAGATGATGGAAAGCGGCTCGGCTATCACCTCCGCCAGTTCCCTCAGCACTCTCAGGTGGATCTCATCTGGCCCCATCGACTTGTGGCAGTCCGGTTGGAGCAGTAGGTCTCTGACTGTTTCCTCCAGAATCACAGGGGGGTTAGTGTGCTCCCCAGCCGAGATTACCAGGTCAGAGAGAGGAGTATCCTGAGGATAACTGGTCTGACTTTTAAAGACAGACGTAAAGAAGGCATTCAGAACCTCTGCCTTTTCCTTATCCTCAGTAGTCACATTCCCAGCCTCATCCAGCAAAGAGTGGATATTCTCCTTTGTCCTCCTCTTACTGTTAATGTATTTATAAAAGAGTTTTTTATTCCTTTTCACGCCAGTGGCTAGGTTAAATTCAAGCTGGGCTTTTGCCTTTCTGATTTCACCTCTACACATCCTAACAACTTCCTTGTATTCATTTTGAGTGGCCTGTCCCTCTTTCCACAGGCGGTAGATTCTCTTTTTCTCCCGGAGCCTCAGGAATAGTTCCCTATTCATCCACGCCGGTCTTCTTCCCCTCCGGCTCATTTTGCAGCTCAGGGGGACTGCCTGCTCCTGCGCCCTTAAGACTCCCTTCTTGAAGAGCAACCAGCTCTCTTGGACCCCTTTACTCGCTAAGACTGAATGCCAGGGGACTCCCCTTATTAGTCCCTTGAACAATTCAAAGTCCGCCCTCCTGAAGTCCAAGGTAGCAGTTTTACTATTCCCCCTCCAGGCTCCACCATGAATCACGAAGTCTATCATTTCATGATCACTCTGCCCAAGACAGCCTCCAACCTCCACATCTCCCACCAAA
Organism: Centrocercus urophasianus; assembly: GCF_019232065.1. Taxonomy (NCBI): domain Eukaryota; kingdom Metazoa; phylum Chordata; class Aves; order Galliformes; family Phasianidae; genus Centrocercus; species Centrocercus urophasianus. Next base: position 13,501,045 of record NW_024884364.1, on the reverse strand, counting down.
CCTTCCCTGTTTGTGAACAGCAGGTCTAGTGGGGCAGTTCCTCTCGTGGGCTCTCTGACCAGCTGTATCAGGAAGTTGTCCTCTACGCATTCCAGAAACCTCCTAGACTGCTTCCTCTGTGCTGTGCTGTACTCCCAGCATATGTCAGGGAAGTTAAAGTCCCCCATGAGGACAAGGGCAGGCGATTGTGCAGCTTGTGCCAGCTGCTTATAGAATACCTCATCTGTCTCTTCATCCTGATTTGGAGGTCTATAACAGACGCCCACCAGGGTGCCTGTCTTGTCAGCCCTTCCTCTGATCTTTATCCATAGGGATTCAACGTTATCGTCCCCAGTCATAACCTCAGTAGCATAAAAGCATTCCCTAACATAGAGAGCCACACCGCCACCCCGCCTTCCTTGCCTATCTTTCCTGAAGAGTTTGTAGAAAATGTACCCTGTTTACATTGGGTATGTAATATTAGCCCAAAGGTATTTCTGGACCTTTAAAGTATATGGCAGCAATTTACTATGGCTATCCAAAACTTTCTATGATAATCCATGCAGTAAGAAACCAGGAGAAAGTGAATTTGTTTTCTGTATAAACACAGTTTTATGATACGTCAGAAAATTGAAATTTCAGTAAGAAGATCCATCTTTCAGCCTACTAGGAGAGCATCTTCCTGCCTCGATCTTCCAAATTAAGAAAGTACTAAGTGCAGGGTTTCACTCATATCCAGTTAGAAACGTGTCTGTAATAAGAAGCATATGCTCTGAAGCAACACCGTTCTTTTAAAAGAACGCTCTGCATTCATTTATCAAAGCACAGCCGTTCATACACGATAACAACTTGTGTCAACAGTGTTGCTGAAATTTATTATACTAACAGACTACAAATTGCTGTAAAATATTAGTAAACTATGCAGAACATGTGTGCTGGCTATTAGGATTACTGACTACAGCATGCCTGGGAGACTGGTGTAAAGGAAAATTCAGAACCGAAATCAATTTGAAGCAGGGGGCTGAATTTGTATTTGGTGAGTGCAACTCCTTCACATTGCCAGCATGTCGGCAGGCAGATCCCAGCCATCACAGCTGGAGAGCTTCTTGTATCAAGCAGTTCTGCTGTAGGGATTGCAGTTACTGCAGCTTCAGAAGAGTGTTTAGTATGAGAAGTTGAGTTCACCTCTGAGACCTCTCAAAAGACTTGAGCTAATGAAGAAAGGTCACACTGCCTGCTTATCTGGATTAGGAGAGATCCAGAGAGTAATTCAAAGACTTTCTCCTAATGGTGTATATAAACCAGCACTTATCAGTGTGATTTAGTATCTATCATTACAAAATATGAACACTTGCTAAAATGTTATTAGAATATGGTTTGGTTTAAAAACAAGACAAAATCAAGACAAGGAAAAAACAAACAAACAACATAACCCACCTTCCTACTCCTCTGAAACTTTACTGGATGTTAAAGAGATACAAAGGATTATCTTTTCTTGCATTTATGCCATTTAATTTTACCCAGTAAAACAGACAGAAATACTTCCATAACAGTTTTCTCAACCTTCGTATTACTATTCCAGCCATCTGGAGAGGATGCTGAATCCCCGATGCTTATATTGACTTCAGCTGGGAATACTTGGATGTTGCTCTCTCATAGTTCAGTGTGATAGACAGCAAACCCTCCCAGCCACCCTTGAGACAGAGAGCAAGTCTGATATGAATACTGCCAAAGAATAAACTTACTAATGCTCTCCTACACACGTATACAAGAAGTTAGAATTAGTAATGCGCATTTAGAAGCATGGTCAATATTCTGCATGCAGAGCATTAAACTATTTTTTGAAGTGCCACAGAAATACAAAATGTAACAACATAGAGATCAGCTCAGCAGTACTGACACTTTTGTTTCAAGAAATTAAGGGTTTGTAAATGTTCTTTTGACTGCACAAAACGAATGTCATTAAAAAGCAGGAGTAACCCGAATTTATACAGGAAGATCCAGCAACCTTTTTGTAACAGGAACTGCAAGGCATGAGTTGAAGAATAATATTTTTGTTATCTAAATCAGCAAAACAGACTTTCATGAATTATACCTAAAGGAAGAATTATAATTGTATTTCTTTCTAACATATAGGGGTTTACACACTTTTTGTCATTTATTTTGAAACATATTTGAATTTATTTCACATACTTCATCGCAGTAAGCTGTGTAAATCTTTTGTGTCGTTCTGTTCGTGAAATCTTGAATGACCCACTTTGAAAATCAAGATTGCTTAGAAACAACAAAACCATTTACTAAAAAGAAGTGAGAACTGTACTCTGCTCAGTTAAACTGAAAATGTCCTCTGCACATTTCACGCAGTTGACTGAAATGACAAGGAGATCTTCTTTGTAAAGATTTGCTTTATCAGTAAAGTCCTCTAGCACAAACTAGAAAATATACTACACAATTTTTCCACTCCCCTGAAGAATTTCAGGGCACCCTGAATTATTGTCAGCTTTTAAGAATAACTCATGCAAAGTCTTACCGATCTCCTACTTAACAATGACTACAGCACTTTGGCCCTTAAATTTATCGTGTTATTTTGCAATGGAAACTTAATGTAGATGAAGTCTTTGAATTTATGTCTTTCAGAACAAGCTTACATTTCATGCCTATACTTCATGCCTATTTTCTGTTACCAACTATTTCTGTCTTTGCATCCCAAAGTAGAGACCAATCAGCAGCACAAGGAATGAGAGCCAGAACTCTCCTAAATAAAGCAGCACCACAAGTAGGAGATCCCACCAGCTGCTTGTAAAGAGAAGACCATGTTACTCTTGGGAGCTGCTTGGAAGGCTGGAAAGAGGCTACTGCAGCTGACTTTGGACAGCTAGGTAAGACCAATATCAGCATTCAGGAATGCCTGTTACAACACACTACTATCTTAACGTGGAGCTGAAGAGGAGCTGGAGAGGGTTCTTCAAATAAGTTTCTTGACCAGGGAGGTACCATGTATGGATGGAGTTCTTAACTACTTCTTTGTCTCAGAAGAGATTACTTTGTTATCATTAACACTGACAAAATTATGCTTTAAAACAAAACGAAATAAAAACTAACCCATAATCCAATGGTAGATTTAGAAAATGTGCATTAGAAAAAAGCTTAAACATTATCAATGGAATAAAATTAATTTTATTACCAACAGCTTAAAATTTTTAAAGAGATTTTTACCTAAGCAGTATTAGTTCTAGACGCTATTTAAAATGCCTCATGCTGGTACCATACTGAATATCACACAGAGTATTTTCCCTGCATGAAAACCACGTATGAAGGGTGGACTTATTTATATACTAGCATCAGTTGCTGTAGCAAGGTAGGCTGTTCATTAACTTTCACTAATGATAAATTCTAATGATTTAGTTGAAGGCAGAAAGTATTCAGTGCAATTAGGAAACCTTAGGATACCAGACTCCATGACTTCTAATAGATTATATCTGCAAGTGCCTCTTGGCCACTTTGTAGTAATTTATATCCCTGAAGTATTAAATTGGTTCCTAAAATCTGCCAGCTTATTACTTAGCTGCAATGTTCTTTAGAAATGCTCCTTTACACCACATCATCTGTACTATTTTCAAGCAGACTACTTATATTCCCCATTTTTTTCCTATCTTATTAACCCAGTGTTCTGTTTTTAAGTCCTTGATATCCTGAGAGCAGCAAAACAGACAAAATCCTTGCCTCTTTGCTGGATCCATCAGCATAAGTGTACAAACATTTCCTTTCTTATCTCTCATGGATGATATTTGGTGAATTCGATCAGGGTTATGACATAAACATCTCTGGAAAGATTTGCAGAGCATAAACACTGATGAGTCAGTGTTTTCATCTCTTCTACTCTTTTCTGATTGATCAGACTATCACAGAATATTTTAGGTTGTAAGAGACCTCCAGAGGCTATCTGGTGACAGTTCCCATGCAAAAAATAATCTCATGTTAAATCTTACTTTTAGTCACAACGCCCTCCAGTCGGATGATGTTGGGGTGGTCAAACTGCCCCATGATGCTTGCTTCTCCCAGGAAATCCCTTCTCTGTTTTTCTGTGTAGCCAGCTTTCAGAGTTTTGATGGCCACTGAAATTTCCTTTTTAGAAGGCAGCTTCAGGCGCCCACTGCACACTTCTCCAAATTCCCCTAAAAAAAAAGTGGAAAAAAAGATGAAAGATTAAACGTAGTTATTTCACGGGGATTTAAGAAGACTCGGTGTTCAGAAAAAGTCCCTAAATTGTGATATCTACTGATAGACCGCAGACGTGAACTCAGAGGTAGTCTGCAGATCACTACTTAACTTTTCCAGGCTTCTGCTCTCTAGCTGTTACTCTGGAAAATGTCACCTACTTGCACTGATAATTCAGATGACTGCAGAGGAGAGGAATGTATAAACATCCCCAGAAAATTCTGATTTTCTTTCCTAGGTGATGCACTCATACAACTGCAAGAGGGCAACAAATTAACACAAAGTATTGGAATAGTTGTGTATCCTTGTCAACATTAAACTCATCTTGGCCAGAGAGAATTTGGTTCCCAATTATTTTATTTATTCCAATTTTTTTAAATTCCAATTACAAATTACATACGGACCCAATGAAAGTAGGCCATACAGATTACTTTTGTTCTAGCATTATTCAGATAGACCTAATTGCATGAATACATCCTGTCATCATGGGTCTACAGGACATGATAGTCCACTATGAATATTATGCCCACTGTGAACTGCATGAGATCCTTAAATAGAAAATAGCAAAGTTTGATGAATGTTTACTTTTATACAATATGGTTTATCCATTGCTATGTAACATCCTGGAAGAAATAAAACTTACTTAGCATTTAAATGAAGAAGCATGAAACGTTAACAGGTTGATGGAAGAAAATAATTCACTCAGAAATTTCTATATTTTTTTTAAAGAGTGCACCAAGAATATAAGTTTCAATATCTCAATAAATAAATAAATATGAATAGTAACTGACTTTTGATTCCCAACAATCCAACTCTTCCCATACTTAAGACTTCTTACAATACAATAAAGTGCACAGAGAGCACCTAGGTTAAAGTAACTTTCAGAACAGTTTGCTTCCTTGTTTTAATGACGAAATAACTGAAAAAACAGAAAACGCTATACAAAGAAATGATGACATTCAGGAAAATAGGGGACAGCAAGAATTGCCCTACGTCTTTATACAGGAAACAATTTACTGAATAGAAAAGAAAGTCTTTATAGAAACTACAGGATTGGAGGCATTCAACACTCATTTTCTGTCAATAAATGCATAACATTTTTTTTTGTAACGTTTATATTTTAGGAAAATTGAAATCATGTTGTTTTTTGTGGATTTAATGTTCAGAAAAGTATGATGAATTTACATCTCTGTACTGAAATCCTCATGCACTATTGATTTCAGAGACTATAACACGTGGGAGATGTTTTAGATTTTACCTTCAACCCCTTTATTTATGCACTAATGCATAATCTGTAAGTTGCATTCTTCTTTCATCAGTTTGCCACCCACATGGCTGGCATTAGAGTTCATGCCCCATTAGTGACACTGCAGTTCAGGAATGATGAAGAGAGTAATAGCAATGACCAGAATCTTAAAAATCTGGCTTGCATGCTCATGTTCCTAACTCAAGGAACTGAGCCTATTTATTTACAACAAGGACTGAGGAAAGGGAGAGATGATAATGGTTTTGGCATATCAAAATGATGGTTCTAAATAAGATGGGCATCGACTTCTTTTTCTATACACAAGAGGCAAAACAAAGAATAGGTGTAAATTACAATAAAGGTCAGTTACATCATAAAAAAATGTACCACTAAGGATGCTTGGACAGCAGAAAAATATATTCTTGTGAGTCTGTGAAGTCTTTTATCTTGGAGATTGTAAAGAATAACCATCTATCAAGGAAAGTTCCTAACAAAATCCATTTTTCGTAAGGGCATCAACTTAATGACTCCTAAGGGTCACTTCTCAGCTTTGTTTTCTAAGGTTCCTCTGTCAGATAGGCAATTTAACCAAAAGAATCTGAACAAATGTGTCAAAGGGCAACAACGTTTCTCTATTGGTAACCCAGGTTAGATTTACATAAAAAAAATATAGAACTGAAAGCCATAATATGTTATTATCAGTTGCTGAGCTGCTTCATCTTCTGGGTATGATATTGAGCTATTAATATATTAGACACTTAAAAAAAATCAATAGCATATATCTCTATATAAACAGGAATATACTACTAAAATAGCGGACACATCAATTATTTCAACCGTTATTTGTAATTTCAAGCTGATAAGACAAGCAACAGCTCAGAAAATGAATTGTAAAACCTATTACTGGTAAGTAATGAGTGCTGAATTATATTCAGAGTTCTTAATTAAAAATATTCAACCTCTGCAAACTAAGATGACCTGTATGCTTTACCCACAGCAAAAACTTCTTCAGCTCAAATGCTAACTCCGGTCCAATACTGTCAGAACATCATAAAGAGGAAGACAAAAGCATGACTTTAAAAACCAAGGAATGGGGAAAAGGGGCTTGAAATAAGTAATATAATGTTCAGCTTTGTGTTCCATTTTTTTCTGTGCTTCCACACGCCAAAAAGCTGTAACAACCTTAAAACTGTTGGTCAGGTAATGTCAATAGAGTGCATCTGTGATTTCAGTATGTAGTTTAGGCAATAAGTCCTCCAGTTCATTCTAGAATAGTATATCTGATATTTATTTGGCTTTTGAGAAGGAAAAGGTTATGGCTGACGTCCATCAGCATGGTCCCATTTAGCCATGGCTGCATAATTTAGATCTTGAATGATTAATTAGATTCTATAAGTGCCTTGAAGCCAGTGGATGCTACAGGAGACTAAAATCAGACCCTACACAGCAATTAATATTCCTGGTGCCTGGGAATATGAAATGAGTTTACTTTTTAGAAAAAAAAAATCTAGATCAACATATTAATATTGCTTTAGTTCCTACTCATAAATGACTCTGAGTAACCTGGAGAAAGTTTACCAGGTAAACCAACTACTCTAACTTTCAGTTTCCTCACATAGATGACCATATGAATGCTACATAAGTTTATGTCGCTAACATTCACATTGATATGCAGTTATACTACATTTTTTTCCTGTAAATCATTTCTATTTGGTCCCAGTAGGAAATGGATTGGGTTAATCCGTATATAAAGAAACAGTAACTCATCAGATATTGTTTAGGAGGAGAAAAGCTTTGTGTATGAGATGGAAGGTGGAAAATCTAGCACTGATTTTAAGAGATGAGGTTGATGGCTTTTTATGTTAAGCCTTTCTGAAGTGCTCATTTTTAATTATGCTACACCCACAAAAACTGTATAAGCTGCCTTGCAGACTGATGCGTCTATTTGTATGTGGAAAGCTAACAGTAGGGCTATTTGTGATATAAAGATCCCTCTTCGTGAAATCTTAACTTTTTTAAACAGGCTGCTTATGGCATCACTAAGTGGCATTGGCCATGACTTTGGATCCAAGGGACAAGTAAAAGATGAATCTGTGAAACTGGCAGGTGCCTTAACTGTGCTGTGTTTTGAACGGGGATTACACTGCTTTTGTTTGCATGAAGCTCCCTCAGAGCTGGAGAGGCAGCTAAACTGAGCGTTTAACAAGCCTCAGGAACCTCAGCAGCACTATGGCAATACACTGCATGCCCTCGCTGAGACACTGCAATGTTTCGCAATAAAACCCCTAATGTTTGAAGTACTTTGGCCAACACTGTGCTACTCTACAAGTATATTTAAACTTTGAAAGGAAAGCACATATGTGCTCTATGTTCAGCAAGGTACAATCATATGTCAATTCTAAATCAAGAAGCCATTTTCCTTAGTACTCTCCTGTGATCCAAGTGGATGTATACTTTTTAAGTGGTTTGTTGAACTGGATCCATAAAAACAAGTGAATTGTTTTAAAAGAAGGAATTATTATAAAGAAAAACCTGAAAATGTGGCTCCTGGCCTCAATTTTCTTACACTTAGCCTCTCACTAAAATCCCTTGTGTTTTTCTTGAGGTTCTTTTGGATAAGAGAATTTCCTTATTACACTTGAGAATGTTCTCAAAGCTGTGTAAGCTGCCCTCTGTTTTCTCAGAGATTTCTGGCTAAGGATGTGAAAAAAATATTCGGAAAAATACCCAAGAATATCAAAATTACTTCTCTGACTTGAAGGTCTTGTTACTTATGTCATAATTTAATGTAGTCAAATGAATCAGTATCTTTTTAAAATTTCATTCACACATTTGTAAAAGAGAGGGGCAGAAAAAGCCTAGGTCCTTCACTCAAAGAAGTCATTGACTCAGTAAGAGATGGGAAATGCCTTTCTGGTTTTGGAGAGGAAAGAAAGTGCTTCTGCAGAAGCAGTCTAGCAGACACTCACTGCGTTTCACATGACTTTCATAATGCTCTGATTACATGAACTATCACATACAGCACATGAGGGCAGTGTGAAGTGATGCTACAAACTCATTTTGGAAGCTCTCACCACTGCATAAAGTGTTTTCATCTGCATTCCCTCTGCCCATCCCCATCTCTTTTACTTCCTATTGGCATCTTTTGGGACTGTTAATAGGAATGGCTAAATGTAATGCCAAATGTAGCTTTTAAGCTGCATGAATCTGAGTCATGGCCTTATAACGTAAACAAAAGTGAAGCCCAGCTTCAATGCAGAAGATCTGTAGGTTTTGATGTTGAACCTGCTGTCACTTTCACTGGAGTGGAATGGAGTAAAGATACTTGTTCTTAAACTACCTGGCAGTTCTAGGACATTTAGAGCATTTTTTTTCCAAGCTTCTCTGAAAGGCATTCCTCCATTTACAGAGCTCATACTTGGCCAATTTTGGTTTATCTCTCACTCTCATGTGCACTTTTAATTAAAGTTATATCCAAACAATGAGCCATACAGTATGACATATTGTTATTTCTTAGAATTTGCTTTCTAGATTCATAAACTCTAGACAACCCAAGTTAAGGAAGCTTGAGAATGAAGACTCCTTGAAGTCTTGTAAAGAAACATACTACTCTTGGACTTGGCTTTTCAATAACCCCCTCCTTCTCTATTACCATACTCATTCTCTATTATGTACAGTAGCTAAGCTTTGATGCCTTTTCTGAAGATGATGGAGAACAGTGCACTCTTGTGGGGCAAAATTAAAACCAACAAGAAACAAGAATCCTACCTTTTCAGAAGATAACCTAAATGCATACGAGCAGCTGAGTAGCTGCAATGTGAGAGAATTAATAGTGTTCCCTTTTACTGGGCTATTCAGTAGGTGCACTGAGCATAGCAGCATCATTTCACATATTTTTCCAAATGAAAATCTTTTGCTCTCACTAGAAGTCTGTTTCTCTCACATCTCATGATTTTAATTCAAATAGTAAATGTAGAGAGAAGTAAAAAAAAATCAATAATAAAAGAACTAGTAATTTTCAAAGGATTAAAAATCAATAGTCTTTCTCTCATAACTGCTTTAATACAGCAGGAAAGCTAATACTTCATGATCATCTAGCTCAATGAGACAATCTGCCACTTCACTTCAAGGATCAAGCACGCATCCCATCAAGAGCTTCACGCTGCACAGCAACATGGACGACTCAGTGTGATGAGACTTTCTGCTATATGTTTCCTCCGCTACAAAATCTGCTCATTTCAACAGTTTTCTTTCAGTAAACCCAATAATTTACGGTATCCGTATGCTTCAGACAATTGGTTATCAGACATACTACTCTTTCTTCCTAAATCAATAATTCAAATCCAAAGCAGTGACCAAAATCAATCTAATAGCCAAAGGTCACTGCATTCTGATGGATGTGTGGTGACTGGTATGAAATGAGTTTTGTGCTTTCACTCGAAGCACGATAGTCACCAATCCTTTTAATGAAAATATAGAAAGCATCTTCACAGTGGATACCATTTCTATGCTGACAGATTTTAAAGAGAAACATACATGAGGTTGAAGTCTCTCTTTACTCCCAAGTGCTGTGTCCAAGTGCGGGCTGTGGAGTGTCATTTGAAAAACGATCTTATTATCTGCTTTCTTCAGAAAGCAAATAGATGTGTCTGCTAATATCCACCCATATGTACTGAAGTCAGCTCTAAATATGATCCAGGAAGTTGCAAATCTACAAAGATTTCCTTTCCGGTCACAAGTACAAAGTCAAAGATGCAAAACAGTATATACAGTGAAAGGTATTTTAGTGGTCATTACCTGCTCCAACGACTTTATCAATTGATATGTTAGAAGCATCTAGTTCCTTGGCAAATTCATGTACAGCTTGATTGGGATCTTCATACGTATGTGGATCTACATAAGTTCTCAGGCCTGGGAGTTTTACTGTATGAAATTCAGAGAGAAAATGTTACTTAATTAATCTGCCTAAAGAAAGCAAATGAGATAACAGAAATATAATCAATAGAAGAAAAGAGTACATTGCTTCTTCAAATCAAATGGCTTTTGATGAGTCTCCAGGAATCTTAAGACAGAGTGAAACCAGAGACACTCATGCAGTTATTCCACAGAAGTTCAAAAAGCATTGCACTTGCCATGTTTACCAGTTTTGAAATGATAAAACATTTCCTGACCCTTTTGGTTTGCTCTGTTTAGATGCTGCTTCATATTGTTCCTTACAAGGTAGCGAGACCTGGAATTAATGGTTGATATCACAGTAAACCTGAAAAATTCCTAGGATTATACTAACCTGTTTCATTTCTGATTCCTCTAACAAGATACATAAGAAAAAGAAAATTTATAAAAATAAACGTACACCTCTTTCTACCCTTCTGTTACAAATACACAAGATGGAAGCCAGTCATTCTTAGCATTACAGTTTGGACCTAGTACTGAGTTACCCCTAGTACCTATGCTATATTTTGTCCCTTTCTACAGTCTCTTGGCCAAGGATTCCTCTGCTTGACTGAATCAAGCACTAATTCAAACGACTGTATGATTTTAAAGGCACTTTCAAGCTGTTCACATCACATAACCCAGCAGAACTGGAATGGGAAACATGCCATCATTCCCAACATTTCTCCCCACGAAGATGTTGAAGGCAAAGCATTTCTCCTCTCCAGCTCAAGGCCATGCTTGTATTCATACGCAGTAACTTGTGTGTCTCCCTCCATATTCATTTCAGAATATAAAGACATTCTCTATCAAAAAGCAAAATAGCCAGTACATCCAGCTTGACGTTTGTTGCTTCTAACACAAAACCTGAGCTCCTGAACACATATTTCAATTGTCTCAGTTGATTACATAAAAGATATTAAGTACTGCTTTAATTCTACCCAGGAATAGCCCTTCCAGCATGGTACTATTCTACTGCATCCAATTGCTGACTGGTAGCATAGTTAAACACATTTCATTGTGGTTAGGTAGATGGGTGTACCCATTGTACCATTAGTTAGAACTTGCCATTGTTTTGTCAAACAATCCCAAGGATATGTGAAAAAAAATTTCAATTTTATGGAGATTTATTGGCCTCGGAATTGACAAAGAGATGATGAAACCAAGTTTCCAAAATAATTGGCTAGAAAACAATACAAACTAAGAGCCACGCTCTTAACAGAAGGGCTGCTTATGTGCAGCATTAAATGCCGAGTGTGTTTCCTTCAAGAGACTGATGATTACAGAATTACTTGCAAGTAAAACAGAAAGTAATTGGCTGTATATTGCTGTTGGTTAAAAATCTTGTAAATGCTCCTTTCCGTCCATGCTGAATGTACATTACAGGCTCTCTCATACCCTCAATAAAAATAACAACAATTAAAAGCTTCTGCTCTGAGGGGATTTTGGCTGCAGATTTTTAATGCTGACCCCAGAGGTTCCCAAGATCAGGTGATGGTGACTGCAAGGAGAATAATCCCTTCACACCAATAATTAAGGGCAGCTTGTATAGCAACTGGGTTCTGTCATGAAAAACAGATAATAAACACATACACATGTGTTAAGCTGTACTACTTTACAGCTCATTCTGTGCAAACATAATAATTTACATTTTCATTTTACCAGCATGAATTGCCCTAAGGGTAGCAAAAAAATAAAAAAGGTCTAGCCAAAGAAGGCAAAGGGAGAGGATCTGAGGAGGTGAAACACATTTTTGCTCCTTTGAAGTAATATTATAGGATTTGTAATAAGGCTGCAGGGAATAGCTCATGGCTGGTGCCTTTTTTAAAGTAATTCAGAATAAACTGATTGAAATAAACCAGCTGCTCTATTTGAGATGCTGAAACTTTACAACAGTCAGGGAAGTTACTTTACCCTTTTCTAGTTCACAGGAGCTATTTTCTTATTCTTTGAGAAAGACTCAACTTCAGTAGAATACTAAAGTTTCATCAGCCACTTGTGTAGATACATACAAATCCTAACATAAAAACGACTGCAAAATCAGTAAATAATTTTCAAGAATTTCTAACAGAAACATCAGATTCACGATCACCTCTGTGCTGACTACAGCGTGGATTAGCATGGCACTCCTCAGAAAGCAGTACATAAATATCTAAAGCCAAATTAAAAGCAATTTAATCCACAGGAATTTAACCACACTGACATGCTTAAGAATAGTGATTGCAACTTTCCATTGTGTGGGAGTAAGGAGAGCAAACTCTGACCTGTTATTTGTCTGCAACACTTTTTTTACTGGCTGCTTTTATTTTATAACCTCATTAAATTTGGATGATGAAGCATTAATTCTGTGGGCCACATGTACTCATATAGATTTTTTTGCAGGCTAGTTGGTTAGCTGTTGATGGGCTGCACGATGCAAACCCATTGCTACAGTTTGCATATCCCTTAACAATGTAGGGAAGGAGCACACATGTTTGTGGATACAGCTCTCTGGAGATAAAGAAGAGCTCCAAACTTAAAATAATAATACGAACAGTCAAAGAACAGTTACTCCATTGCCACTGGGATTAGGAAGCAGTCCTAATTTCCAACTACTGCCAGTAAATCCCTCATTAAAATGTTAATTCAATTACATTTGGTGAGGAGGTGTATTTGAGAGGAGTGACATACGGATACCAGTAACTCTCTTCTTGAGGATGGTACAGTGTCACTGCGTGCAAAAGGATAAGAACAGAAGTAAAATGATTAAGTGTAAACCACATTAACCTTACAGCATGCCAAACAATAGAAATACATGGTTCTGCATGGTTTATATGGTATAGCAGGGTATTTATCTGGAGCTGAAGCAGTTTCAAAAGACTGCTGCTTCTCACTAAAAGCATGCTCATTCAACATCAAGAATTCAGTGGGAAAAAAAGGGAGCATCCAATTTTGATGTTTATGAATGATATTTATGCTCTCTGTAAAAGAAAAAAAAAATGCAGTGATAAAAATTTCTGAAACCTTCTTCACTCCTCATTGGGAATTTTAAACCATCACCTTCTTTACCCTTAAACTTCTCCAAAATTCATTTATTCCTGCTTTAAAGAGAGTATGGTAGAAGTTTGATTATGACCTATCTTTCATTATTTGGAATTCCTCTGCTTTGGTAGAGCCCTGCCAGGTTATTCACCACGTGAACGGAGGCTCAGAGAAACTGACATACAGCAGAAGAATCTCCCCAGCCAGCTATGACCATAGTAAGTGTCTCCTTTCTGGTAGCAACAAATCACTCCTGGGACCAGAAAATCAACTCCTGCACCATTTATCTCCCGGATGGGACCTTGCTCCATACTGCTCCTTTCTCAGGACACAGCTAAATGATCCAGGAATGATAGGCCATGTAACCTCATCAAAAATAGGTATAAAAATATCAAAACTGGATGGGTTTGGATTGGTCTTTGAGAAAGATCAACAGTAGCTCTGATTCCTCAGGATGACAAAAATGTCACATCTGTACGTTAACTGTTTACATTTATTTTGTGACTCAAACACAGTATAAGTCAATAGAAAGGCTATCTTCCCATTTGTGGGTGAGACCCAATGAAACACTCATAATTAGAAAATCAGGGCTCTGACAAAACATTTATAAACAGAGCTGGATTAGAAAATCTTATGAATTTGGGAGACATTCATTTAGTAGTTATTCTTAATTTTAAAAACTACTCCAAATTACTTTTCATTCTATGCTTACAATAATTCCAAACTGAATTTGTTAGTGCATCACTTCTGTTAAACAGCCAGTTTTCATGGTCCTTTCAGCAGTCATCAAGATTTGTTTCATTGATTTTGTATTTTGCTTTAGAGGAAAAAAAATAAATCATTGCTTAGATGTTATACAGTTGATAAGGAAGAAATTGAAGTCACACTGTATTTCACTATTGCACAGCAGAATCAATATCATATTGATAACCACATGCCTTATTTGAACACAGCAATGTTTTGCTTATTACTGACCTGAACATAAATGAATAAAACTGAGACAAAGACTGTTTGTTAGGGGAAAATCTGCTTACCCATAAGAGAATAGAATTCTCTTCCCAATTTCACCTTGGTTTAAGTCAGGTATGGCTTATTTATTTATTTATTTATTTATTAACTGAAAACCATGCATTATCTATGTGATGAATTCCACAAATCTGTGAGCATTAAAAGACTTCAGTAACTTACGATGGCCATTCCCAAAATGTAGTCTTTTCTCATCAGTACCATGTTTAGACTTCTTGTATCCACAGAATCTACAAGCAACAGAGAAAAAAAAAATGAATATAGAGAATTGTACATGTGAACTGCAGGTGGAAACAGAATTGAATGTTTTTCCTTCACAATTAAAGGCCTGTTTGAAAATTTAATGATATTTACATTCTCTCTATCCTATAGAGGCATGTTATGTTCTCAGGGAATTTGAGGAAATTGACTAATGAGAAGATTTGTTGATTTTTGACCCCTACAGTTTAATTTTACAATTGCCTAAGAATGTGTTTATAGCTTTTTTTAACAACTGCTGCATGATTGGGGCTGTGAATGTTAGCGGGCTCATTACCAAGCAGCTCAGAGCTCTCTGGAAGCAGACAAAGGAGAAGGTACAAAACAGCCATGCTACTGCCTGATGATGCTCGATTTGCCACGCTCATCAAGGTCCCACAGGGAAATGGAAGAAGAAGCAAATGTGCAAAACAGAGCACAAACTAACCTCCCAATCAAGACGTACACAACAACCGTGAGGAGAATGATGGCAACTGCAGCTGAAATGGCAATCATAACAACCTGGCTATTTTCACTGGAAATGGAGAATGCTGGAAAGTTAACACAAAAATATATAAATAACCACCCCACACAAAACATTAATTAGTACAACACGACTGACCACTCATATAGAGAACAGATAGACTGACTTGTCACTAAATAGCGTTTGGTTTCATGCCAAATATTTAATCTGTTAGGTAATTTTTCATCAGACAAATAAATAAAAGAGAAGTAAATGAAAGACTCTTGCCTTCCTGAAAATTTACAGTTGTTGTTGCTTCTACAGCTGATTGTTACTCTTGCCGATTGTAGTAATAGCTGTTAAATTGATACTTGCATATAAATATATATATGTGATTACAAACATGTGTGTTTCATGACATTTAAACAGTTTGTTACAGTCAGTATGAAATTTTTCCTTGAAAAGAAATCCCAGCTAGTCAATAATCCTGAACCTTATTCTCACTTCTGTGTGATGGAAAGTGCTTTAATGAATTAGGCTTCATTATTAAGCCATACAGTATCGCTGTGAAGGTTGTGAAAAGTCTTGGCCCACAGAAACAGATAGAAGGATTACATAAGTTAGTATTCATTGGAAAAAAAGAAAGGCTTCTTTCCACCTCACTTTGGACACTTCTTTGCAGTGCCTAAGCCAGGTGCTTGGGTATTGCCATATAACAACAGGACATCTTTGGATCTTAAGTATGATTTCCCATCTAAAGGTCACCATTCTAAGGACCCTTCCAACTCAAACAAACATCTTCAGCAAACACTTATTGATCTTCATCGAGTACAGCAGAATTAGGTTTCTCACCACAATGCTTCATGTTAGTCATCCAAAGTGAGCTTAAACACAGACCTCCTGCTCCCCACAAACTGGGCAGTTAGTCTACGTGACTGTCTGGAAGAAGCCTCCACCTATTTCATGCCTACAAGTGCACTTGTGTTGTTATAACATGACAATAGCAATCAAGTAACGTGATTCAGTGTTTATCTGGATAATCTGTACACTCTTTATGCTATCTTGTCATCTTCCACATTTTCTGGTAATCTACTCTATTTTTTTTTTAACTTCTTTTTTAAAATTACTTTGCAAAGAAAGCTCATCAGTTTCCAAGTTATGAAATCCTTTATAATCATAACTGATTTTTTTTCTCCTTTCTGAACTCCTCTGTCCCATTTGAGTTTCATTCATTATGCCAAAGATGCACATACACCATAATGGCAATTTGCAATAGTACTTTTTTCTTTAAACAAATTGCACATTTGATTTCCAAAAAGCTGAAGCTGGAAAGGAGCAAGTGGGGATAAAGTACTTAGCATACCTCAGAAATACATAGATGCTGCATACATAGATAGTGAAAGACCACTGGATTTACTTATGCTACTCTTCTTGGTAAAAGTTTGTTATTTTAGCAGAATATTTATCATATCATGGGTTCTCAATCATTATGATGAGTACATGAATAAACCTCATGAACCCATATCAGAATTACAGTGTTAAATTGTTTTACAACTCTGAACAGCAGGTAAAAATCTTCTGTGATTTTCCTCACCTTTTAAAAGGCAAGCAGTCTTTAATTACACTGCACCAGGCTAGATCAGTAAGTGGTTAACTGAACTAAGGTGGACTTTTTGGTGTATTAAGCTACTTTCACCTTCCAGCAAAGAAAAGGTCTGATTTAGTACGTAGTACCAAGAGGTCAGAACATACTATTCAGAATGATGAGCTCCATTAGTCTTTCTGATGTAAAAACAGAACTTGTAAAGAATACTGACAAGGTCATCAGGTAAGCAAGTAAGTGTTATTATCTGTGCATTAGAGAAAAAGGTAAGTAAATAACTTCCCTCAGGTCACCCAGAAATCTAGTGACAAGAGGGAAGGGAGTCAGACTGCAGATTCCCTTACCAGCTATTTAACTGAGCAACCACTTTTCTGGCCAGTGGGCATTAGTTTCACCTCAAGGCTGTATAAGAAACATCAGCTCTCCTCCGCAGCAATGTGGAGAATTACATTTTGACCCCCAGGAGTAACAGGCTTATATAATATTAGCTCATTTGGGGCACAGTGTTTAAAGTCCATGGGATTCATGCCACAAGCTGTGAATATAGAAATGCACCAGACCCTCTCTTGGTATGAGTTGCAGTCTAGCAAGATATTGATTCTGGCACTAGGCAGTGGTAGGGTATGCAACGGAAGAAAATAACACGTGGTATTCCTGCACCTTCTTTAAAGCACATTTCAATTTTAATGATAAAACATAAAAGTTATGTACTAGTGCTATCCAGAAAGACCCATAATAAATAGCAATGAATTGCACCAACTAAACTAGAAAGGGAATGAAAACAGCCACTCAAATCAGTCAGAAATTGCCCACGTAGTCAATTTAAGCCATTTGAACAAATACATACAATCTGGACTGGTTTCAAATTCAAACTTGCGGCTGCTTGTCCCATATCCTGCTGCAGTTCGGGCTCGAATTTGGAAGACGTAGGTGGTATCAGGTTTGAGGCCGCTGATAGTAACATTAGTGCTTTTGGCTCTCAGAATAGTATAGCTTGTCTCTTGTTCCTGCTTTTGGGAAAAGAAATTATCAGATTAAAACCACACCCTAAGAAACATCAGCAAGAGGTGTTTGATGTAAAATGACAAATCACCTGGAAAGCAGTTGGCGTATTGAATATTTATAGCCCGACAAATGCCTGCACAGCCATTCATTTTCAATCAACTAAAAATCTGTTGATTAACAAGAAATCTAAATCATTACAGCTCCTATAGCTTTGCACTGTAAATCAAGTACTAGACATGCTGAGTGTACGACATTTCATTATATGGCTTTGTACCACTTTGTCCATTGCCTGTAGTACAACAAGAAAAATGAAGACTACAATTTTATTTAAAAACCATAAAACAGATTTGCCTACTGTACTGAATTGGAAGTTGTAACAGGCCAATTTAGAGCTTTTAGGGCCCTGCAGAGCTATTGCAGGACTTGGTTTTTACTGCCTCATGTTTTACAAGATAGCATGTATCCTTATAACAGTCAGAACAGCAGTCTGTTCAGACTCCTTACCCCAGCTCTATGAACAGGCTAATATAACCAGTTTACTATTATGCCATAAAAACTATGAGCCTGATGCGTCAGGCCTCATTTGGGCAAAATCCCACCGAATTTGTTCTTGAACAAGTCTAGGACTTTAATAGCCAGGAAGGACGTGTATGCCTACTCTTTATTGCTTATGCTAAAGAATAAGGAGTGCGTCCAGTATAGATGATATCCTAACAAGCATGCTCTGCTTCAGCAGGCATATTTCTGATATACTGACTTTTAATGTAAAATAAGAAATAGGCTACTTTGTAATTTTGGATACCTTCTATATAGTGGAAAAGCTAGTTCTGATAAAAGCATGTCTCAGTCTCACTCTAAGCATAGTTTAAAATGTTAAGCATGCATTTGGGGCCCGAGGTATTGCTTATTTTACTACCATCATCCTGTACCAAAAAAAGCATTTTTGGCTTTCTAAAAATGGCAGCTGGAAGTGCCTCAGAGAAGGTCTTGGACTGTAGCCACATGTGGGGAACTGAAAAAATGTCAGTTTCTTTGGCTTGCAACGAAGAACTTCTGTATTCTGGAGGTGGTGGGGATTTCATCTGCTGCCCATTTACTTTGAAATACACTCGAATCATTGAGTTATGCCTTGTTGAGAGTGGAATCTAAGTTGGGGTAATGCATGTTGATTGCAAAAGAATCTCACCTAATTCCCACTACATTTTATGGGACTGCATTAGCTGGCAAGTTACTGGGCTTTTAATTTCACCAGTGATGTACCGAGTCCTGAGAGGCTGGAAAACACTTCATACAGTCTGACTGCCAAAGGCAGCTCTTCTTCATGTTCAAGTGACTGGAACTGTTATAGCCTGTTTGCTTTACAGTGCTGTCCAGAGCAAGAGAGTAAGGTCTATTCTAAGATAGTAGGTTGGTATCAGAAACCATTGCCTTCAATGCTGTCGAAGCCTAATTGACCTATTATTGGAAACCTTTGATATGGACAGAAGCAGAGAAGTTTACATCACAGTTGAGGAAATTGCCAGAATATCCACATAATATTTAACATGATGTACAATGTACATTTACACTGGAAAATAATAATAATAATAATAATAATAATAAAAGCTAAGCCTCTGTCTGTAATATTTTCCAAAATCACAATTTAAAATAGGATGAGCTGGACCTATTCTTCAAAGACTGTCTGTAAAAATGCTTATCATGGCTTAGTTTCCTCGCAAAGTAAGCATAAAAACGAAATAAACATTGGATTTTCTTATGGTTTTCTGACGTATCTCTGAAAAAAGTTTTCTGTTATAAATTCTAGGGAGAAAACTTCTAGGAAGACATTTTAAGGAGCTAACAGGTTTGCCTAAAATACATATTTTCTAACTAACAAAGGCCTAGTACTGCAATTTACAAGTTTTCCTTATCTCATCATTTAGCTGAAAGTAGGCAACCATTTGAATTTCAAAGACACTATAATCTTGTCTGTAAAACACACAATCTTCTGTGTATGCTATGACTGGACATTCATTCTGATCTCACTTCAGGCTCTTTTTCTGAAATGCAAACATTTCCTTCTTGCTCAGATACATAAGTGCAAGAGAGAATATAGTCATGGCCCTGTCTGCTAATAATCCACAATGGAACTTGCAAAATAAATGTTTAAAACAATGGTATGGAGGATGTCACGATATCTTAGTTTATGGCAAACTTTTTACACACATATTTTGAAAGTCATTTTTTATGTTAATAGTAATCAAATCACTGAAACACCACATAAAAGCCCAAGTTTATCTTTCCTGGGGATAAAGTAAAACTTCAGAGATACAACGCTAGAGCTGCCATGAGCAGAAGGGATATACAAAGGGGAAAGTCACTCCTTGCCAAGCAGAATTTTAATCAAATGCTCTGATGATAAATTTGAACTTGGATGCAGAAAGAATATTCCTCTTGATCTGCACAGTTTACTAGACACAATCTTTACTGGGAAGTAAATCCCACTACTGTTAGTGTCTCATATGCAAATGAAATTTTACAACTATAAACCACGTTTTACAAAAGACATTTTTTGGATCCATTTAACATTTATAGAGGCTGCGCTAGTGAGAGTGAATGGTATGTCCTTTTTCAGATAAGGACAGTGAATGTTTACACTGCACCAGGAAGAACATTTTCTCTGTTGGTGGCATGCAGGCAGCAGAGGCCAAACCTGGGCTGCACATCTTCATGAAGTGCTCTGGCTTCCAGAACTGCCTCCTCTCACTGTTGGCAAAGCTGTCACTATGACAGCTCCCACAAAACTCATGGAGTGTACACAGCCTGCCCTTTAAACCCTAATAGGAGTTTAAAAGCAACTAAATTCATTTGCATTTAATTTACTTTGCCAACCTCAGAAAAAGCACAAACTGGATATAATGTTTTATTTGTTTGTTTTAACCAGTCTACTGAGCACGTTATTTCAATGACGGGAAAAGCAAATATATTTTAGTAATGTAAGACTGCAATTAAAATTCACTCATCATATGGAGCATCATTTCGCCTTAATAAAGAGTGTGGGATTTAGTTATCGTAATTGTTACCCACATATTTAAATGAAGCAATTAATAATTTTCATGCGGTATTTTGTCCTTGCATGACAAAATACTCCTTCCAGAGAACTTAATTAGGTGTGCAAGGACAACAGGGGAAAAAAAAATAGCTGTTGGTGCAAGAAAAAACTCCTGACTTTTGCTATATGAGCACTTTGTCAGCTGAGACTCTTAAAATCCAGCACAGCATTATAAATGGACAGACTAAAGCAGGGCGTCATTCTGTACTGCTAACATTCCATAAAATATTATGTCTTGTGATAAAGTAAATGCCTAGATGTTACATATGACATTCACTTTTATTTATTTCTTTTAAATGCTTGAAATAAATAGTAACTGGTCAAATAGCCTCACAATCAAGCTCTATAGATTCTAAAAGAAAATATAATTCTATTTTGAAAAGGAAGTCTAAAGACCTGTCACTGCCAGTTCACAATGTTATGCATAATGCCTTATAAGTTCATTTCAAAATAGTCTCCCAGAACTGCAAATCCTGATTTCTATAGAAACATCATACGAAGCTCTATTATTTCTTGGTTACACAAGTGAAATCACTCATGATGAAAGCTGAAAAGGTTAATTATACTTGATGAAAATTAATATTTTCCACAGACTTGATGCTGATAATGCATTAGAAAAACTACACAATGTCATCATTTAGGCATTAGTTCTGTTTCTAATACAAATCTATTGTAACATCCTGAATATCAGTAACATTTAGTTGCCAAAAAATATCACCTATTCTTCAAGATAAATGACAGAATTGGACTGACTTACAATAATCTATTAATACTGTGTATATTAATTTCTGAGATTAATATACTGTGTATATTAATTTCTGTATATTAATTTATTGCGAGCAAAAGCAAGCAGAAGGGAAAAGAATGGCTCAACATAAATCAACTTCCAGCAATCACGTATGACTTGTCAGTAGAAATACCCAGATTGCTGACTCTGGAGGGTTTATTTCTTACTACCTGTCACTTAACAGCAGTGGGTTTTGATGAGCATGGCCAAGATGATTTTAAAGGGAGTGGTCCAGTTTAAAAAGCAAGCTCTCTTTTCAAAAGAGGAGAGAAAGGGACTGCTTAGCTGTCTCAGACTGAAAAGCAGCATCCCTTCAATGAGTCTCAAGAAGGAGTAAAGGAAGTCCCATCCAGCGCCGTCTGGCCTGGCCCCTAGGTAAGTTTAACATCTCTAGAGTAGGAGCTTTCAACCTTTTCCAATTTGCAGACTTGCAAAGGGCAATGGATTGAAGCCTCCTGACAATGGACTTCCTTTTCTTCATTACCTTTCATAAACCCCAAGGAACAGGCTGCTGACTCCCCAAGGGACTACAGACCACACATTAAAAACACCAGTGTCAGGAGGTTGTTTTTTTTTTAAATCCCTTTGCTCTGAATAGTCTGGCTCCTATTGTTAAGCAATTGGCTCTTTGGTTTAAGAAAGCTGTCTGGTGCCTATGAACTCTTGATCACAGACTTCAAAGGGAAGAAACACATGTGCACAATCAGCTCATAAGACTGGTTGTCTCATGAAGCTGTCTTACAACAGCCAGTTGCTCCACAAAGACTGGATATACACAGATTGAATAGTAGCCACATGCCTGGACTGTACTGTACCCTTGTACTGGAGGATGATCATTGTCATGAATTTTAAAAAGCCAATTTCACTGCAGAACGATATTCAAAACATTGGGAAAAAATAACACAAATACACAAGTACAACTCGACAGTCATTTAATTACATTGAATTAAATGCTCACAAGCGGAAAAAATTATCTCCCTTTGGAGCAGCTAAAACCAAATCTGATACCAGGGCAAGCAACAAACCTGAGCAGCACAACCCATGCCTCATGGGACTAGAGAGCTGCCCAGAAAAAGACTTGTGCCTGGAAAGGCTGGAGTTAGAGCTGAGATGTGGCTGCCAGGACATGTCCTAAATGAAATGGAGGTTAATCACACAGGCAAATAACCTGCACACAACAGAGTGCAGTTCTGGGATCTCTCAGACACAGGCTCTATGAAATACATAGCTCTAACAAACTTTGCTAAAAGACAGCATCTGTGGGTTTTTTTTCCATCAAAAAAAGTCTGAATTTAAGAGAGCTTAAGTAATTCTGCACGCTTCTACTGCCAAGGATGTACAATTACAGACAGTCTGATGTATGAGCTCTTTTACTTATTCTCTTTTACTTATTCTCAAGCACAGCACATAGACTTGATCTTCCTCCCATTGAAATTACTGGAAAAAAACACAAAGCTAACATCTAGAGGCTACTTCACTTTAAGGTGAGACTGAACCAAGATGTTACAGATGCTTTCTGTTTATCCTTTTATCGGTAACTCTACATTTTTAGAGTTTTACTGAATCTACCAACTTCAGTAGCAATATATTCCACCTGAAGTTCTCTTTAATCAATCTAAAAATAGCCAATACCATTCTCCACAATCTTTGCATAAATTTATGGTCTTTTTGACGCTACCAGAAAGGTTAAAAAAAAAAAAACAAAACCAACAAAACACTAAGTTATGCAGATTTACTAAATGTTTATATGATGTAGTAATCAACAGCGTAAGTTCAACAAAATGCCAACACAAGGTAGAACATCTTTAATGACAGATTCTCTTTGATTTATCTAATCAATGTATAAAGAATTCAGTTATTCATGAAAAGTGGGAACTTTTACAGTGCAAAGCAGTCACTAAAAGCCTAGTCCATCTCTTTCCAAATCACCTTTGTACCAGAGGGAAGCACTAATGCAAGGATGACAAATTACTCTATGAATATTGACAGCATAACTGAACTTTGTCCAGTTCTGGGCTCCTGCATCAGTTCTGTGCTCCTCAATTCAAGGAAGACAGGGTACTTTTAGAGAGAGTCCATCAGAGGGCCACAAAGACGATGAGGGACCTGGAGAATTTCCTGTACAAGGAAAGGCTGAGAGACATGGGAATTTTCAGCTTGGAGAAGAGAAGCTTGAGAAGGGATCTTATCAACATTTACAAATATCTGAAGGGCAGAAGTCAAGTGGATGGGGCTGAGCTCTTTTTGGTGGCACCCAATGATAGGACAAGGGGCAATGGGCACAATCTAGAACACGAGAAGTTCCATCTGAACATGAGAAAGAACTTTACAGTGATAGTGACAGAGCCCTGGAACAGGCTGCTCACAGAGGCTGTGGAGTATCCTTCTCTGGAGATATTCCAGATACATCTGGATGCTTTCCTGTGCGACATGCTGTAAGGAACATGCTTTAGCAGGGGAAGTCAGACCTGATGATCTCCAGGGGTCCCTTCCCATTACTCTGTAATTTTGTCCATAATTTAAATTGCTATTACCAATTCTTTCCGCCCTCTTGAAAATATCAGTGGATAAAATCCCATTAACAAATCCTAGATTTGAACTTAATATTGAAAAACCCCTCTCCCACCCCCATACCACGCTCTCTGTTGTGGCATGCAGTGAATTAGTAAGGGCATCTGGACCATTAGCGTACACAAGACAAAATAACTTCATTACCACATTACCAGCATAAAAACCTCCCCTTCAGAGTTTCTTCCCACCTTTTCATAGTATTTGACCTCGTAGTCCAAGATGATTCCATTTGGGTGCTCAGGTTCCTGCCAAGACAGAGACACGCTGTTCCTGGATGTCCGGTCTTTCCTTATCACTGTGATGGGGGATGGTGCTGTAGAAAGGGGATAGATGGGGGGAGCAGGGAGGAGAGAAAAGCAAACTGGTTTTATCTCCTTTCCAATCCTTGGCAAAGAGAACTGTTTCCATTTAAAAGACTCATGAACATAGGTCTGGACTTGTATCAACATTCAGCAGCTGGATTATTGTCCTGGTACGCATGCCTTACAGCACACTGGCCTCAAGGAAAATGAGCTGAGATTTGCTGTTAGAGTAGTGGCAAGGCAGCAGATGGTTTCAATCTGCTACTACAGTGTAAGCAGTGAAATACATCTGATGTACTGAAAAAGAGAACAAAACAACAATACTACCTATTTTTTTACAATGCTGAAGTATTATTATTTCAAGACTGCAGAACCCTGATCCTGCTTTCATACTTGACTGTAATTGTAACACAGTCCTGGGATGCACAGTGTACTCCTAGTAACAACCACCAGCTTCCTGCAGACATGACTTGGTAAGTTCTCCAGATACAAATTGCTCCCATATATGCTTTTCCTATATTCCATTGCTATGAAAATGAAATTTGAAGAAAAAAAAAAACACCTTAACTGCAGAACTACCTCATTTCTGATCCATATTAATCATGGTTAGGCATGACAACTGATTGCATGCCAAAGACTCACCAACCCCCAAAACTATCAACGTCACGGAAAAAAGTCATAATTACCTAAGATACTTTAACATGGGTTCATCTCCAGACCACCCAGCTTTCTGGGTTGCTCCAAGCCATAAGTTTCCTAGACTGAGAGTTATGCAAGCTCTATTTTTTTCCCCCACTTGTTTTCAGTTGGTTTCCCACTTCAAATGCCTCTCTTCCATGGTTTTGGCTAAAATTCACCAGATGATAACTTATAGATCACACATTAAAGGTTGTAACTGTCATTAAAAAAAAAAAACAAAACTTTTACAAACAAACAGCCTTTTATCTTACCACGTAAAACAAATGTGTTTATAAGTTCACATTGTGCTATCCCAATAAAAAGGCTCTGGTTGATCTAAACAATTTAATTTCAGCGGAATCCTATGAAGTTTTATTGTTCATATAAAACTAGTTGCACTTCATAGGCACTACATATAGGCATTACATATTTGCATGCTTTGCCCAGTGTCCTTTGTGTCTGTATTTTCCTTCCCCAAAATAGAGAGCCAGGAAAAAAAAAAAAAAAAGAAGAAGGACCTCTAGTTAATTTTTGGAAAACTCATGCTATGTTTGGTTTTGATAAAATTCCACTGAAATGTGCCTTCTACTCTTGCATTGTAATCTAAATGCTGATAGCTTCCTTTAACTGAGCAGAGCATCTAGAGAACTGCATCTATTCACACAAGCATTTGTATGTACACACTTTCACATCACTTCTGGGCTGAAACTCATTCTCTGGACAGCTCTTTCACATATCATGTGGTTCACAAGACTAAAATATTGCAAAAATCCCTTTTGCTTCCCCAGCAGGAAGAATTTATCTTGAATTTCAATTATTTAAGTCATATTTTATTTATTTTTCTAAAGTGCGAGGGAAAGAGTCTCTTGATTTTATATAATCTCACCAGCTCCATGCTGGCTGAAGAGCTGCAAAGCACTTGCACTAAGAATAGAGGATCAGCTTCTAATGAACATCCTCCAGCAATTCCACTTGGATTGCAACCAGGCACGAATCAGTGCTGAAGCCAAAATGCAAGGGATGAGTTGGTTGGGCTTCTCTGCCATAGCCAGCTCCATGCTAACTCATAGGCCCATGTCTGGTGCTCTCATGCTCTTGTAAGTCATTTTTATGTCTTCTTTTTAAGTCAAGCTATTCATCTATTTTTGTGTTTGAACAGAGTGCCAAGCCTCGTATCCCAGCTGGTAACACTTCCCATTAAGGTAACATTAATACACTTTTTATGAATAATTAATATATGATTAAAAGAAATGGCTTTTCCCCTAATAAATTACAGTAATTTGGGCTGTAATGTACTCTTGGTGCAAGCAGGAATATTCTTATATGAGCCAATACAGATGTGCCTTAAAAAAACTTTCAGAGTATTAATTATTTTGAGCTAATTTATACACATCTTAGCAGATGCTACCAGTAACTTATCTCACAGCAGATCACTAGAAAAGCGTCTGTTCTACCATAATCAATAACATTATAAAAGATTCATATACCTCTCCTGATCCCAAAGCTGCTTAGAAATTGCACACACACAGTGTCTGAAAGAGACAGCATCCCAGGGCATGGGAGAATGGAGGGGAGACTGATGATCCCAGAGAACAAAAAGTTTCAGGGACCTTCAATCCCATGCATTGAGAACACCTGGTTTCTGCAGCATAGCGATGAACTCTGCCAGATGCTGAACCACTGAGCTATGGAAATTAGATATATAAATCCATACATAAAAAATAGATATATATCCAAATCTCTTTAAAACAATATCTTAATTATGCACATTACAGAGGGTTACTTAAAGTACACGTCAGTGTATAAAGGAAAGGTTTCTTCAACTGTTTTTGTGGTTGACTATCTAATTTTAGAGGACATATCACGTCATTTTATCTGGAATGGAAGATACTTGTTTGTAATTTATTATTAATTTCATAACCATCTTGTATATTTTCTTTCCTTCATCTTATTACCTTATCTTATTATCTATTATCTTATCTTACACACTACCTGAGCATTTTAATTTTGAAGCACACATGATTTGGAAAGTAAAGAACCAACATTTGGGAATGAGTTTCATCATCTTCTGGCTGTTCCCAACACCTGTGTGTGCACACTGGACTTCACATGCAATAGCTGACTATAGTCCCTTCCTATGTGTTGTAGGAAACAGAGATCCACAGAGGATAGCCTTCACAGGAGTCTCTCCCAGCAGCCAGCCTGGCCTTTGCCTTATCAGGCTCTGCTGCAAGCTGAGATGGATGTGACCTAACTCTTCTACAGCACCTGTTGCCCTGCACAGCCCATGTATCTACTGAGCAGTTTCTTTCGTCCATGTGTAGTTCTAACCCCTCCATTAATACATCAAATCAATGGAGAAACATGTGCCAGTTATTCTCTGGTTTGACCAAGATGAGAGAGAATGCAAAAGTGACCTGCACAGCACTTGGTGCAAGCTTCCTTTGCTGGTTTGAAGAATCTGAACTGTTTAATCTCAATGCAAACATTTTTTTGTTTTTATTTTTTTGCTGTATCTGTTGGATAGGCATGTTTGAAAGTGTTAGAAGTCCTCAACCCTAGTGCAAGAAAACAATCAATGGATTTAATGTGCAGTAAAAGTGAAAGTAGCCTCTATATATGTATTGCCATGCATGGAAATAGTCACAAGCCAACATTAGTGCATTAGCCACCAAGGCCCCAGCTCAAGTCTGTGATGCATCTAGAAGGAATGACCAATTATTTTTTGTGCACATCCCTAGAATACACTGTAAAAAAAAAAAAAAAAAAAACCCAAACCAAACAAAAAAAAAACAACCAACCAATCAACACCATATAAACAGTATCCTAAAAATGTATATTTTGAAATATACTCACTTTCATAGTTCTTTCTTTTGTTCCCCTCAAGTACTTGAACATATCCTGCAAAGCAGAAATAGACTACCTCCCATCAAGTCCAGAGAACTTTTTTAATCTCAAAGCAACCATTTCTGGTTCAAAGTAGATGTCAACCTTAATTTCCATTTTGCAACACAGCTAATCTTCCCTTCTCACCAGAATTCTTCAGTCACTGTGTTTTATCACTAATCTTCAGAAGAGATTGAAATTCCAGCAAAGAGACAAGCTGAAGAAATTTAACATGATAAATCACTGACCAATGAAGATATCACCAAGAGCAATGCTGTCTTTTGGATGAATAGAGAGATGAAGATCTCCTGTTTCCTAAAGACCATTAAATAAGTACAGTAAGATGAAACTGGAGTGAAAATCAGGCTATGGAAGCAAGTAGAACTACTTCATACTTCAAATGTCATTTTTTTATTGCAATTCCAGGATCTTCCTTTCTTAAAATTGAGAAAAAAATTAGATTGTGCAAAAATAGAATGCTGGAACAGATCTTCTAAGTGGCTGCCACTATAATTGAGAAAAATGAGCTTGCTGTGACAGGGATAGTAAAAATTACTGTGAAGTTTTTTTTTTTTTGTAAATAGAAATTTTTAGACATTACGTTAAAGCATCATCTTCAGTACTAAGTTGAATTGATTATCATTTAGAAAATGTATATTTCAAAGCAAAACTTAAGGAGAATACTCTTCTAGACTAAAAAGCTGAGTGAATAGCATTTCAGTGATGGTTGGATAAATTCTGCTGATCATAGGGCTCCATTTATTTACATTTTTATTGATGTTCTAAGTAATGTTTTAGTGCTCCTCACTGAAAAAAGTTGGTTGGTGGGTTTTTTTTGTTTGTTTGTTTTATAACTAACATGAGGCTTGTGTGGCCATGCATGGAGAGTCTATGCCAATTTTTTTTTTCCTCAAGAAAAGGTCTGTAATCTCAGTAGTCATATCCAATGTACATAGAGACATTTATGAATCAAGTGGTTACTATTGCACAGGTACTACAGTCTAACTGGTTTACGACTAGTTTGAGCAGTTAATATGAACACTCAAAACTCCCAGGAGTTACAAGGGGAAATGTATTTTGAGTGCTCAGTGCTGTTAGGTAGCATTTGTGACAACTGGGAATGTGGATGTTGAAAAGGTAACGAATGCAATGATCCGGGGAGCTTAGGCTCACAAGTGTAAAACCCTCCTCACTCACAACTATTAAAGGTGGAAGCAAATAACATGAAGGATCTAGCAGAGAGGACAATAAAACTCTGCTCAAATTGATTTCCCAGAGAAACTGACCCCAACAGATCATTTGTTTTCCTCCAGTTTAATAGCAGCTGTATATAAATCTCCTTATTGACTTTTTCTTATTCCTTGGTTATTGTTTTCATATGTGACTGGCCTACAGATGTATATACTGAAGAAAATTCCCAGTTCTGTGACAGAGAGCTCACTATTAACTCTGGGAAGTTATGTGTGTGCATTTTCTGAAATATTTAGAGTTGTGCTGTTTCTTGCTTAGGTCCCTAGATCACAAATTAAATATTTGGGAAAGCCTTGTAAAGTTCTCCAAATTTCATTCTAAAAATGACCATGGTCCACTCACTTTCAGCCTTTTCTTGCAACCAGCTATCAGCATCAGATAGTAAAACATTCCCAGTAATACTGAGAGATGGTGATCATGAACAAAGCCGAGCCAGCAGAACTGATTGTATTTAAAAAAACGAAACTTCTAATGTACTATTTTTTGTTTCTCTTTCTTTAGAAAACTAGTGATTTTTATTATCTAATCATAATGTTGTCATCTGACATAACATATAAATTTTCTTTAATGCCCTTAGGAGGTAACGTGGAACCAGAAGAATAAAGATCATAATCTGAGAATTAAATCTTGTGCAGTCTCTGACAGCAGGATCTACTGGGACCCAAACCCAAATCTGTAAGCCTTAGAGCACCAGTGCCCAAACCCCAGAACAATTGCACAAGGGCAAGCATAAAGACCAATGTCTGAAGAAATAAACTGCTCTCTTCACTAGAAGTTTCTCTCAAAACCTGGAGTCGCATCCATGAGCACTAGCCCTGCCACAAGCACGGGGTGCCCACATCCAGCTGGGCCCAACCCAGCCAGCCATGCTACTCATATATGTTCCATCCACAAAACAAAACCCTGGCATTTAGTTTTACATATTGTCTTTCTAGCTTCACCTTCATCCAACCATTCTGCTGCCAGACAGCACTCAATATGTGACAAAGTCCTAAGTAATAACTTGCAAATCAATACAATGACATTATATTTCCGTGATACGATCACATCTATTTGTATGGAGTTCTACACTTGCCCTTGGATCCTTTACACCTCCAGTCTCTAGTCAGTGGATTAACATTTAGGTGGTTTATTAAAGAAGACTGCTCACAGAAAGCAGGAGTTGCATTGCTTTAAAACTTCTAGGGTTGCACTACCATTTATTTTCTTCACAGAGCCCAGTTGCTCACACTGCCCCTGCTACACTGTCGTGCCACACTGAGCAATGGTGGGGCTGGTCCCACCAGTACATACCAGAAAGGCAAGGCTGGAGCTGAGTCACCAGGTTGATCCCAGGGCAGGAGGGAGAAAGAGGAAAAAGCCACGTTTTAACATTTTGTAAACCTGCATTCTCCTCTTCCAGATGCAGTTATCCACCTCTCTTGACTGGATGTGCAGACACAGTCCTTTGGCCTTTAATCTCCAGGACACACAGTTAAACCAGCGCAGTACATTTATATGTGCTCTTGCACCTTTTGCTTGAGCTGCAGCAGACTCAATATAGTTTTATGACTTGCGCTGTAAAATGTCACCTGATTCTGTAACACTGTTAGGCAACCATCAGCCAGAACACAGTGCACCTTCCCTGTCAGCAGAGATTGGGAAGCCTATCCAACCCAAACAGCAAGAGGCCCATGGCAGTGTGCAGGCCATTTCTCTAGATCTTTGTAGCATTCAGTAGTTACGAATCAGGTGAAAAGGTCCATCCTGTCTATGAGGTGGCTACCAAGGTATGGGCATTCACAAAAGTCAAAACGAGAAAGGGAAATAAAAGAACAAAACTTCTAGGTTAAATAAAGGCAGGTTAACTTCGGATGAAACAAAATCAAATATGAGAGCCATGGATGCTTCTCTCATAAAAAGAAAAAAAAAAACAAACAACGTTTTAGAGATGAACATGTCTGTGATTCTTTTAATGGATGATTTCCTGCATTATGTCCAAAGTATCTGAATGCACCTAAAAGCTGAAGGATTCCAGCCAGTGGTGATAGACTCCAGAGTGGCTGCGGGCATTGCACAGGTGCCTTAAAAGAAATAAGGGCAAACAAGCAGCTCGAGCAGGAATTGCACTAAAAGGCAGCTGCTGGATTTCACTCTCAAGTACAGAGAAAGGCAACCTCCTGGGCAACAGCTGTCACTGGACAAGTGATTGTCAGAAATCATTTCTCACTCTTACAAATAAATTCTAAATTAAAAGCAAACTTCATTAAGTGGTGCACATTCATGTTCTCATCTCTCCCTCCTTTTATCAAGAGAGATAGCAAATGCCTTCCACAGGGAGAACAGAATGTTAGACTTACTCATATGTTTAACATGTGTGTAATAAATCATGGAAACACCATGTCCATTTGGGAAGTATCAAGCTGCACAAGGCACTCACATCAGAAACTGAAAATTATGGTGCCATGGTGTTCACTGCTGTTATTGCACAGAGGAGGCAAATGCTGTATATGCTTTCCTAAGAATTCAGCCCAATGGTACTCATAATACAAATGTTATTCTTTCTGTACTTCGTTTGAGATGGCGATGGTAGGAGCTCCGCAATAGTTCATATTTTTCACAGAATGTGTTTAAGACTGTATCAGTTTAAAATAAACAATTTTGCTTTGCCTTTCCCACCCCATTGTTACATCACTTTGTAGGATGTTAGAACCTCAGGCTTCCTGGGGCAAAGTTTTCTGAAAGAACAGTTTATTCCCCATGACTGTGAAATCAACTGTCAGATGCTGAGTAGACTTCTCTTTTCTCAGGCAGTTATTGAGTCCACCAGAAAAATGCCATTTACAGTTTAAGAAGTGTATTTAAGAACTGGTTCTAGAAAAACCAGTATCCAAAAACAGAGAAAACAACACCTGCGTTCAGATAAGTAATATCAGATATAAAATCTTTATGCTCCTTTAAATAGCCACCGCAAACTCCTGAATTGGTCTACCAGTAAATTCTATTAGAGCCTTTTCAAACTGATCAGAAATCACTGTGAGTGGATACAGTATTTCTAAAACCTCTTGCCCTGTCATTCTTTAGTATTTCCAGAGTTAGCTTTGAACCAAATGATTTTGCAAAGGTTAACCAGAAGACTAGAACCATTGATGGAACACAGCTAAAAGGTGTTCACATCTCCTTTCATTTTCTTTTGAATTTGGGGGTTCCTTTAAATATGGTAGCATAGTTTATCAGAAGTATGTGTATTCTATTACAATTTGGTTTTACACTAAAATGCTTGTAAAAATAAATATTGCACTAATAATTAACATTAAAAGAAATGTTCCCAAACCAAAAGAAAAAGGCATCTTTCTATTTTTTCCTTTCAGCTATCACTGACTGAAAATTGTCTAAATAAAGGAGCTTAAGGAAGTAAGGGAAGTTGACATCTTTGCTTCAGTCAAGAGAGGCAGAGATTATTTCCCTCAGTGATCACTCAGAATGCTAGTGTAGAAAAAGGAAAGTCAGAAGTCTGAGGAGTATTATTTAACTGAGGGCTAAGCATCCTGCTTATTTACATTTTGTTATTTTTATTATTTTACCAAACTAAGGTATTAAATGAGAATCCATGTGTAGAATCAAGTCAAAGACTAAAAAAAGTGGTAAAAAAAAAAATCATTACCACCATTTTGCCAATACTGAAAAGGGGTAGCTAAAAGCACTAGAAGGGGGAAAAAAAACAGGAAAAGCCAAAACCTTGCCTTTGAACTTTCCGTAAGGTCATGAGCATTCACATGAAGTCTGCATTTGCACTGAACAGACTGATGTATGTCACGGACTTTGAATCCTCAGCATAGCTTTCTCCACATCCAGGGGAAAAGGGATCAAAGGCTGTTCAGGCAGACTGTCTCTAGCTAATATAAGGCCATGCATGGAGTGACATTGTTAAAACACTTCCCTTTTATATCCCTAAAGGAGGAGTTTTATTGAGTTAAAATGATCCTTGAATAGCCTCTGGGCTGAGCTGTAAAACACATTTGAAAAGCATAAAGTCTTTATTTATGTCAGGAATGTTTGAAACTCAAGAGATAAATGTCATTCAAAAAACAAGCATGTCCTAGGTATTTGGGATGTAATGGGGCACAGCTGTAATAACAGTCAATGAACCAGAGACTCCCTACATCATGTCATTAGCTCACTTTTAATAAGTCTATCTTCATGTCCTTTTCATAAGGACCATAGGGAAAGAGAGAAATATATCATGCACCAAACATCTGTGGCTTTCTCAAACTGTCTCTCTTCGAAGATCTACTTAAGGGACCTGTCTTTGGAGACAGATTGTAAAGTGCACACAATCCTTTCTAAAAATGGATTTTATTTAGCCAGGGAGCATCACATGTCATTAGCAAGTTGCTGAAGACAGCACAGTCTAGCTTGGCAGAATAAAGGCTGAAGGCAGAGAGAGTGCCAGTTGCCACAAGAAATCAGAGAGACATATTCAAGCTTGGTGCCCAACTTGGTGCTGAATTTACTTCCTTGAAGCAACAGATTTCAGGCAAGAAAAGCTCTAGTTCTGAGGTCTGAACAGCTTCCTCTGTGAGCCAAATGAGTCTTTGCCTACAACAGAACTGAGAACTGCTGATTTCTTCTTCATTTAGAATGTTTATCCCTCAAGGTGACTCTGAATGGAGAGATTAGAATTTTCAATCCACAAATGACAAGCGTACCACCAATCTACCCTTTAAATCACTTATCCCAATTATGTTAATTTCTGTACCTATTGGTCAGCTTTGTGCTCAAAGCCTTTTTGAATATTTTTTGATCCTAGCCCCTTGCAAGAGCTCTTTACTGCCTCACTTGTTACCTTCTTTTTTACATAGCTTATTCCTTCTGTTTCAAAATTGCTGCATTTGTTAGCTGCTTTTTTCAGAGAAGAGATAGGAAGAGGAATAAAAAATAAATTTGATTAAGTGTATGCAACAGAAAGGACTGTATGTTTACATCCATCTCATAGAGCTCTATCACACTGCAATTCATTAACTCAGAATAAATGAGAGACAAAAATGGATTACATCTTTTTCCCAGAAGCAGTACTGCCACACGTAGAGGCACAGAAACAACTATTGTAACCGTCTTTTTTCCTGAACCTTTCCATGCATGTTTAGACAACTAAGCAAGAACAGGCTAAATGAATTGTTCTGCTTTGTAGATTTCGCAACAAAGATACTAAAAATAAAAGGAAGATGCCATTTGGAAGAAAAAGGAAGACTACTGCTCTTATAGAGAACCCTGAGATGATATATAGTGTATCTTTTTATTGTTATTCTGCATGCCACAGGCCTGCATAGGTGCCGCAACAGCTGCATAGTGGAAACCTCATTTTACAAAGCCTTAGGTTCTTAAGAACTAATCAAACATAAAACTACCTCCAGAGCTGTTACACTGATACCTTTAGGGATTAAAATAAAACAACCTTATTTTATTATCGAGCAGGCACATATTAAAGACTTGAAGTATTAAAAATGAAAGTTTCCACACCACTATATATGGAAAACACAAAAATCATAATTATAGACATTGAGCTTTCTTGTTAATAATTATTTTCCTGGAATCCTAGACTTTCTGAATTCTATTGGAAGTAACAAAATAGGCAAGAGCTCAGGAAAATGCACGCAAAGACTAGGGATTTTAAGACAGAATATTTAGCCAGAGAGGGAGTAACTGCTAGATCAAGGCAACTGCTAGTGGAATAAAAATGTCATGGGCAAAATGTCTTGTTCCCATCTATCTTCTTCTGGGTTTTTATTCCACTTTCTTGCTCTGCTCCTGCGGCCCCTATGACCTAACCTGGACAACTGAATTTACAACCCCACATGGTGACTCAAAACATTTCAACTAACATTACAGCTATACATAAGATCTTTTGGGACAACAGCTTAGTTATCTAGAGCGTATTTGGTCCTTGCAACTAGAAAGCGTAAAGATAGAGTCAAATATAAAATGTCTCCTCAATAAAACTGTACTAATGTAATGTAAGCTTGTTTATAAACTAATTTTTTTAGAACACTTCAGATCCCACATGGGAGTACTCTACTTGTAGAGTGTCCCAATTAATTTAACATTGTAACGCAGGAAAAAAGCTCCTCCTCATGCTATGTGTGACTATGCAGAGGTTTGCAGCAATTTAACTGAAATGCACACAAGGGATTTGAAACTGCTTTCACCCATTATCAGGCATCCTAATATTCATGTGAAGAAAGCTAGTTAGTGGAAAGTAGGTCTCAATTTACTCACAGCTGACTCAAAAGGGAAGTACCATAGGTTTGTACCATTGTTGAACAGAATACAATGATGTACAATACATTGAAGAATAAGACTGGATCCTGCAGGCTCTCTGATGAAAATACTTAGAAAGGAGGCATTAACTCACAGGCAATTTATCTAAATCAAATTTCTCCCTCTAAAGCAATGCATTCTCATAGAGGTGTTCTATAAAATAATTCAATCCTACTGCAGTAGGATTTTTCATGCTTATGTACACATAGATATTTTGTGCTACGACAAATGATAAGAGTTCTGAGGTTATCATTGCTAAATACCAAAACAAATGATTCAACAAGACTCTCCTGAATTTATTTCAAGCAAGGATATCAGAGTTAATAAACCTTTTGCACGCACAGGCTTACTTTCTCTCTAACCTGATTATATGTATGTGAAGTTTACTCTTCTTAAGGTCTAGTTCTATGAATGCAAAGATGAAGGTTAAGAGAAAACAGAAATTAGAGAACAGTCCTTTCTAGACGCTGCTATCTCTTTGGCAACCTGTTCCAGTACCCATATCTTCGTTGTATTGGGGGGGAACAAGCTGGTCACACCATATGTGGCTTTACCAGGCTGAGTAGAGGGCAAGAATCAAGCCCCAAAACTACTGACAATGCTCTTCCTACTGTCTATGAGTATCTTCAGGGCCTTTTCTGGAAAGCTACTTTCCAGCCCACTGGTCTCCAGCATATACTGGTGCATAGGGTTATTCCTCTTCAGATGAAAGAGGCAATCAGCTACAGGAATGGGCACAGTACTGTGTGCACTGGAATAGCAGTGGGATAGTAAAGTCTACTTAAGACGTGTCTGACATCTTAAGTATTAGGATTAGCATCTGCTATCAGGGCAGATATCTACATGTTTTGAAAGTCTTCCTTGTCTCCTCTAGACTGCAAAGGTCACTGCAGAGAGTATGTCTATTTAAAATTCAGTTAAGTCAATTAAATCTTTGGTTACATTTTGCTCAGTATTCCTGAGTCATACCTACAAACTATATGACATTGTATGGTGTCATAAAAACAGTCTTACAGAAGAAAAAATGTTACTTTCTCAGGCAGTATCAACAAAATATATTCAGCATAGACATATTGCTGACACAACAGACGTACATTGCATTGGATAACCTACTAATTACCCACTAGCATGACTATGCTGTCCCTACCAAATCTTAGTCTTTTCCTGGAGTGAGTTCTACACCCTACATACCTAGTTCTGGGAAGGGATTGTCCCACTATGCTCAGTGCGGGTGCAGCCTCATCTCAAGCACTGTGTGCAGGTTTGGGCACCACAACGTAAGAAGGACATCAAACTATCAGAGAGCATCTAAAGGGAGGCTGCAAAGACGGTGAAAAGTCTGGAGGGCAAGATCTCTGAGGAGCAGCTGAGGTCTCTTGGTCTGTACAGCCCAGAGAAGAAGAGACTGAGGGAAGAACTCATAGCAGCCTACAGCTCCTTTGGTGAGACTTCTGTGCTTGCAGCAGCCCAAAGTAAATATAGAAATGTTCTGACCTGGGCTGAATCACTTTTTCTTTTGTGTTCTTTTTAAAGCTGCAAGAAAGCCACCATTGGTAATTACATATTACCAATATGTAATATGGTTTTACATATTAAAAAAGCTACAACAAAAAATCATTTAAAAAAGCACAAACTGTGGTCAGAAAACCCAGTCAAGCTAGAACATCTATGCACAGACATCTGATCACTTCATTCGCAAGCCAGGCAGTGTGCCACAGGTGTCAGTCACTCTGCTTGACACATTCACTATTAACTCACCGCTTCGAGGGACACTGAACTCCAGACAATCTCCCATAGTCATCACTGACCCTATCTAAATGAGGCTGATTGGTGTTATTAGGAGATGGCATCTGTGTTGGTGCAAAACAACTGACATAATGTGAAAGCCTCAGAATGCTTCAAAATAATTTGGAGGATGCCGTATCAAGCGGCAACTGAAGGCATACATTACACTGCAATCAAGTAGGATGATCTACAAGCTAAATTAAACAGAAATATGTGCCCTTTCTCTTATTTCCATACCATGAACAGAAAGATGCATCAGAAAAATACCAGTGTTACATCAGTCTAGTCAGATTTTGCAAAAGGCCTTTGTTGCTGTTTTTTCCAGATATGCCTTCTTACTCATCTTCACTGGAAGGTTGGGAAAACAGTGCAATAAAAGCAGAGTAAAACTTATGACAGACAGTTGGAATTAAAAAGCACAATCTATTTCCCAAAATGATTCTGAACTTCTGTTAATGCATGGGGCTGGATCTTGGCTTCACACCAGTTTTGTAGTTTAAAATGTAATATCTTCCTTGAATTTTCAATAAACGCAGTCTGGATGTTTCAAACTTTACAACTGACAACAAAGCACATTTTTCCTTTACTTCTATATCAGCTTTCAAAACTCTCCACTAAAATGTTATTACGGTTTTCAGTTAGAGATTCTAGAGCTCAGAGTCATTGTGCAGGCATCCCTGTTTTTTTCAGCAGCATCTAAAGTGGCTCTTTGTGTGTGTGTGTATATACAAGTCTATGCTAATTACAAATATGTGTCTGCATGTGTGTATATGATGTGTTTACATTTAAGAATGGAGCTGCTGTGCAAACTGACTGACTGACTAACGTATCAGCTGAATTTATTTTAATGCACTCTGGCAAATCTCCCAGCTGCCATATAAAAGAAGGTTTGTACAATGCATGTTCTGATATATTTGACTGGAGACGGATGCATAGGCAGAAATGCTCATGCGTGTGATGTGAAACATGGAGAGGAAGGTTTGTTTTCTTTTCAGCAGGACTTTGTGACTCAGAGTCCCAGCAAACACAATACAACTGATGTTTTTTTGTTTTTTTTTTTGCTACCAAGATAACCACCACAAACATCTCATTTTTATCATTAGAAAATCAAAAAGATTGTGCAGTCCTGCCTCAAGCTCTTGGAAACTCATGCACTCATACAACAGTGTTTTTGCTTTTTTTTTTTTTTTTTTTTTTTTTTTAATGAGAGTGAAAAACACTTTGCAAAATATTTTTCTCCAGGCTGGGATGGACCCTGACAGTGGATAAGAGAAACACATGGATATTAAATGTCCAGGATGAGTACTACTACTTCACCACGTCTATTGGAAGGACAGAGAGCTCTCAAATTATTGCTGGCAAAAGAGAAAGTGTCTGGATTCAGGAGACCCCAGAGCAAAGATCCAGGTGTTATGGACCTTCTGTACTTAATCTTTTCTTCTGAATTCCTATTCTACTAACACTGTTCCTTCTGTGGGCTTGCCAGTGGCTCTGTCCCCAGGATCTGCCTGGCCATATGGAAATGCATAACCACAAGGGATACCCCCCCCCCCAACAACTCCCAGTGCAGTATATCTTAAGTTTAGCACAGTTTAGTTATGTAACTAAAGTTCCATTTGACTGGTAAGTGCCTCAATTCTTGAAGGCATGTACCTGAAGTCAAACAATACAAATAATAGCATTAGAGTTGTGACTGGCTTTTGGCTCTTCTGATCTCTTTCAGATCCAACTCAACAATGCTTTAATTAATGCTTTTGAAATGCCCCCATAGTTAAATATATAATAAAATGTCATGTAAGATCTTCAGACCTTCTCACCCCCTTCCTGGCTCTTCTGTATGACATGAACAGAAAGTATGCTCTTTATGTGTACTTTTTATGATCTAAACAGGAAGGGAACACTAGAGAAATTGCTTTCTTGTAACCATGCTTAAGATAACTGATAAGAATATTTAAGATAGTTTTAGCAACATACATAACTTCAAAGGGAAATCTGACTAAGTAAATCAACCAGCATGATCAAGAGACAGAACAATTAAACATATAATAAGTCACATCACTTACACTGTTACATAATGTAACAGTACATAAAAGTAGAAAATAAATAAGCAAACTGCTTAAGCAGTCTGTAAGTTACATTAAAAAAAATTGCTCTTTCCAGAAAGGCATTGACCCTGACAACCATGTCACAAGTGTCATGTGTTCCAAAACAAAATCAAAATCCTCCTTGCATCCTGTTGCAAAGGTTGCAAAGGCAGCCAGCTCTGGGTCCTGGGGAAGCACCTTGCAAAGCAGAAGACCTTTGCAAAGAAATACCTTTCACTGATCCTACAGAATTCATTTAATAGAACATCCCCAGGTGATTTCCAGCTGCTACAGTGATGAACAGACTGAAACAAAATATCTCTGATATAAAAGTCAGAAGAAAAGGGAGCATCTAAACAAAGGCTGCTCAAATCACTGACAGAAATATCTCAAAAATGTAAATACAACAGTAGCAGTTTACTTGGAAGGAACATAAAAAGCATGTTTCAGAGCTGAAGTCAATACCTAGATGAGAAAGGGATCACAAGAAGACATTCCTATTGAGCAGATCCACCTCTATCTGCCTACTGCATAGTTAGACAGTTCTTCAGAGCATTTGCAAATATACTGACTGCTGTCAGAAAACCATCTGTTCTCACATTTCTATGCCTCCCACCAAAGCAAATCTGTGATCTGAGAAGAGACATAACCTCTACAGTGAAAAACATTGCAATAACTTAGCTTACCAGTAGAATGTCTACCTAGAATTATATTAACTTGGTTTGTGCTCTGAGGAAGACATGTAGGTATTTTTGAGATGTGGTGTGGGATGCAAGGAGGTGGAAGCAGTCCTACTGCATACACACGTGCTCTTAGTCCAAAGCATCCCGATTATGAGCAGCAGGAGTAGGACCACTGAAAATTAAGGATTTAGTTTTTCCCTTTTCTGGCAAACATTTCTCCAGTCTTGGCACCTAAACAAATGCTAGAGAAGAGTCTAGATTCTTCACAACTTTTAGATGAGACCTTGACAAATGAGACACAAATGGTAGAACAATGCAGCAGTGACAAAAGCTCTGATCTGACAGTCAGGGCATACTGCTGTGCTTGTGCAGGGCCTAGATGACTGTAATCAGTCTCACAGAAGCAGAGCAATCCCTTTGCACATTACCATCCAAGAGACTGGGACCTAATTTGGTATTCAGCTCCACACCCCCCATTGTGTTGGCAGTGGTTCAGAATTGGTGAGACAACTTGCAAAGGATAAAAATAATAATAATAAAAAGCAATGTTTTAAGCCTCTCTAATTTAATGTTAGCTTTTGATGTGCCTAATATCAAAGCTTTTTTTTTTTCCACTTCTATTTAATCAAAATTAATCACTAAGATTACTACCGTAATTTATGTTAGAGATTAATTGAATTGATTGTTTTATTAAAATCTGGTTTTATTAATAAAACACATTCCGGCTACGGAATCATATGACTCTGCTATTAGGGACTATTAACTGGGGACTGGGAGTTAATCATAACAGCTATGCTGCCAGGTCCTTTGACAGCAGCACATGCTGAGTTTGTTTCTGCTTTTACTTTTACTAGCACATTCAAGTCAATTAGTTACCCTAGCATATGAGCATTCTGAGTAACTACCGTAAAAGAGGGAGTAGAGACAAAGGTACATACATCTCAGTAGTTCTGAACAAAGAAAGGGTAATCAGGAGGAGACTCACCAGCCTGATTAGTCGTGATGCTGACAGCAGCAAATTGTCTGGAAAGTGTACTCAAGTCAGATACCCCATTGACCGCATCAATCTCAAAAGTGTAATTGGTATGTGCCAAAAGGTCCACTACTGTCACCGTGGTGTTGGTGAGGCCAGCCTGACGGGGTAAGAATCGTACGTTGTCACTACAGGGCTCGCATATCTTGCTGCTTCCTCCGCATTTTTTGCAAATGATGTTGAAAGTGACATCCTTTCGACCTCCTGTGTCAAGAGGCCAGCTCCAGTCCAGGATAACAGATGTCTCATTGATGTTAGAAATAACGTTTCTTGGAGCAGATGGTGGTCCTACAAAGGAAAGAATAGGTATTTCTGTATTGCTCTAAAATGAGAGTAGCAAGGGCACAAGCATATAAAAGCAAAAAACAAACAAACAAAAAAAACAAATAACCAAACTGTTCTAGTTACTTCCTATAAAGAATTCTGAAATATTTTACTAGGCTACAGAACTAGAGCATCAAGAACCACATTTTGCTCTAAACAGTTAGTACTCTGAGGGCATAGTTCAGGACGGAATGTCGCTCTTCAAGAGTTGTTCTGTAGGACAGCTACTGATAACTGCTCTTGGATTTTGATGAAAATATTGGTATGAATTTAAAAGTCTCAGCTCTCCTTCTCAACTCTGACAGAGAACTTGGAGAAAATGAAAAGAAAATGACACAAATCCAGCCCAATAATTTCTGGTAGCCTGTCCAACATGTATGAAAACATGGCAGGCAATGGATGGCTGACTGAAATGGAACATGGGAGGAAGCAAGCAAGCTGCTCAGATACAGATGGAAGAGCAAAAAACGACAGCCCCAAGCACAATGATGCTACTCACTGGTGCAAGCCATGGATGGAGGGTCTTTCTCAGAGCGAAAGTAATTCTTTTCACACCTGCAGTTCAGAGATGCATCTTCATAGGTGGAGCTGTGAGGTGGGCATTTGGCACACTTCACATTGCCAGCAGAAGCTTTATAGAACCCAGGTCGACAAGCTGCAAAATGAAAAGAATGAAATTTTAAATTTCACGGACAGCTCTTCCATTTTAACAAGTGATCTTTTAATTGTTCTGGAATCTTTCATATATAGATCATATTTTTGAGTGTTTACAATCTAAAACCCACAGTTTTCTCATGAGAAAACTAACAGAAATTAACTTCTTAGTAGAATGAAGTCCTTCATGAATCAGCTTCGATTTATATTGTTTTGCTTGAATAGCAGAACAGTATATTGCAAGAGGAAACATTTTCTACACTGCGTTACAAGAACTTATTTTTCTTAGCTTATGGTTTGTTTACCAGAACATGGTCCCTAAATTGCATAAGAAACTAACTTTATCCACTTACTGTTGCTGGGATTTGTTTACAAGGGAATGCTAATTGTAAGCTATTCAGTTCAGTGTGACTAAGCCATCCAAAATCAAAAAAACAACCTGAATAGTGAAAGATCTATTCCATTACTGAAGGCCTACACATCAGACTCTATGAGCTGCCTCTGATACTGACTACAAGAAATTTGTAGGATATGTACTGTGAGGATGCTTTTTGTGTTAACACAGTCCTCCAGGGATGGTGCTGCAGCCCACAGAATCTGCTTCTGACCAAGTCTTGATGGTGGCATTTCACCAACATTTGCTCATCCTTTCTGTTTTGGTTCCTGTTGCATTTCAGACTGATTCAAAGGCACATTTACATCAGATGAAAATGGTCTTTGAAGCAAATTACAGAAAAGAACGATCAAGTAAATATCTTTTTATGAAAAACTCATGCAATTAAATAACATGGTTGACTTCTTTCCAGTAAGATGATCTCACCATCTAAAAATTGAAAAAAATTAAACCAAAACCAGATAACACTCAGACTCTGCAGCTCAGCTGTAGTTTCTCTCCAAGGCACGCATCCTTCTCCAAACGGAATATACCCAGTATCGTCATTCTGGCTGACACACCAATAAGACTGTAACCGTAACTACACAACAGCTGTACTACAGCAGCACACAGACAACAAAACAGAAGAGATTGCATCTCAAAACAGGTTCACCTATTGCTTTCATTTAACACACATTACTAACAACCTTAGGAAACCCCAATACATTCTCCTATAATGTTAAAATAATAATAATAAAAAAGAGCTACACAATCTAAAACACAACCTTTTTTGTGTGTGTGTATATGGAGCCCAGACAGTCAAGGATAACTAAAATGGTTCTGGACTTGTCATTGATTTAAAAGCTACTTCAAACCAAAAGAATAGGTTCACCAGTCTTAGCATGAACCAACGCAGGCTCACATTTCTCATTTTTGCTTACGGAGGTGAGTTGATTCACAAATGTT
This sequence comes from Centrocercus urophasianus, assembly GCF_019232065.1. Taxonomy (NCBI): domain Eukaryota; kingdom Metazoa; phylum Chordata; class Aves; order Galliformes; family Phasianidae; genus Centrocercus; species Centrocercus urophasianus. The sequence continues at coordinate 13,457,550 of NW_024884364.1, read as the reverse complement.
AGATGAAAAACAACATACAAGATGATGTGGTCCTGTCCATTCATGCATGCAGCGCCCAAACAGAAAAATAAGTTTGGATGAGCAGACTGTGGTAATCAAAAATAATTACAACACTTTCATAAGAGATGGAGTAGAGGGAAGCTCCAGTACTGGCCATTCAGTTCACACAATACCATCTATAATCGTTTCCTACATGAATTTCTGGTTCATTAGCTTTGGGCACCAAACACCTGAGTGAAACACACTGGAAAGCAGAGGGAAACCAAAACCTCACACAGCTGCACATTCCGCCTTGAAACATCTCAACAAAGAAAAACTTCCTGGCACAGCACTGAGCCGGTCTGGAGATGTAAGAAATGTTTCACAGGAAAGTGCTAATCTCAGCCACCCTCCAGCACTTCGAAGCCCTTGCAAATAGAGGCTGCTTGGCTGCAGCTGCTGCCTCCCATGCCATGCTAACAAAACAGCTGAGAAAGTCATCTCCCACTTTACAATGCCCCCTGCAAGCCTTAATGAAATAATCCCCAGGTTGAGCCTCTGGTGCACAGTGCCACCAGGCCACTTGTGAAAGCCGAGTTGCTAAAAGTGCTTCTGCAGCAAAGCTTGCAGACCCTCATGCCAAACTGTAGGATTCAGCACAGCCTGACCTTCTGCAGCTGGGGCTGCTTTTGTTTCCGCCTCATCCCAGGCTGTGAGGCTTTTTTGGAGATTTTGGCTTGTTTAACTTTTGGAAAATAAAGGAGAATTCAACATCTCCTCTTAAACACCTCCACTAGGAGAAAATACAGCAGAGAATTGGCTTTTTTTGGTTTATTGGTGCAGATGTTGCAGTCCTAAAACTCAGCTCTCATCCTTTCTTAACTACTGCCCCATGATAAACAGGTCACACCTATTTGTCTCTATTATCCCTCCTGCTGACAGAGGAGCTTCTGAATATTTTACTGCCTTCTGGTCCAGAATGGGCTTTCCTGGCCCCAAAAAAAGAAGGGATAGCAATCCCACCCTTTCCAGTACCAGTAACCAAGACAGCACATAAAGAAACAAGCACCACACTGCCGCTGTGTATTGATTTACACACCATCTTCACCAGAAGTTCCCGCGGAAATTCAGTGCCAGTTATCAAAAACAAATGGCTTCACTTAACCATATCTACTTAGCTTGAAGGACATTTTCATATTCATGGAAAACATATACAAGACAAAGAGGCATTTCTGAGTACATACATATATATATCTCATACATTTTAATAATTTGTTATATTAGTTTAAAATAAAGATTGGAAAAGCTGAACCTTTGCCATGTGGTTGGTCTTCCCACCAGACAACTTATGCTCATTAAGCATAATTTATTCATAACACCTGAACATTCATTTATGGGATGCAACTACAGTAAGATTGCTTATTTGGGACATATTTGGAAGCCAATGTTTCTTAATAAGACAGTGAATTAAACATCAATAAACAAGCTTGCATAAGCAGCTGATAGATTTTGCGGGTGAGTATGGCAAAGGAAGGAATCAAACTTCATTAAGTAGTGCCTTAGAGGGCAGTAAGGCACTGGCACTGCAGCACAGGCTGCCTGGATATTTTGTGGATGCCACAACCCTAGTAGCATTCAGGACTGGGTTGGACAGGGCTCTGGGCAGCCTGATCTGGTGGAGTGGCAGTCTTGCCCATGATAGGGGGTTAGATCTTGATCTTTAAGGTTCCTTCCAACCCAAACCTTTCCATGATTCCATGAAAAACAATAGACTCTATTTAAGAAAAGGTGGTGCTTGTGTGGGGCAATAGAGAGGAAGAAGCAGGAGCCAGATCAGGCTGCTGCTTTTCCAGAGGAACACATCCCTGTTTCCCTACTGCCACCACAGCATTTGGTGATGGAGATGCACTGCTGGTTCCCTGCTGTCCCACCACATCCTAGCAAGGACATCCTGATCTCACAGCTTCCCCTCAGGCTGTCTCGCACTTACTGTCTCTGTCAGAGCAATTTAAGATTATTCAGCACTGCAGCCCAAAGGAGGAAAAAAAAAAAAAAAGAAAAAAAAAGGCAATTATACTCGAAATTGAAGCTTGGAACGGGAGTGCAAACAAGAAATCATCCGAATGCATTTAGTGCTATTATTCTTTTCTTAATAATTTCTTAATTTCTTATTTCTGATAAGAAAAAAAGAGAAAAAGAACTCTTTAACTGTCTTTCCTGCTTTCTTATGTCAGAAAAAAATGGATTACATGAACTGACAGAAGAAAGCTTGTCTTTTTAAGGCGAACACCACAGCTTCTGCTTCAGTCAGGTCGAAGATAAAAGCACTAGCACACAAAGTGTTCACTGAATGTGTAATTTCAGCATGGGAACACCTCTGAGAAGCATATTTTGTTAACATTTTCTTTCAGAAGCCAAGGATTCTTTTTTCCTCAGTTCCATGTGCTTTTGCACAAAAGATAAGAATGCTATTACCTGTTTCTGTAGTTGCTGAAAGTACCAACATTACTAATACGTTAGTGTATATATTAAAAACAAACAAACAAACAAACAAAAACACTAAAATAATATCTTGCATTTGCACGTATTCCATATGAAGCATTCAAAGTCAACAAACCTCCAGGGAAGCAGAAATGGGGACACTGGACTGGGAGAAGACTTCTCTCCTGCAGCCCCAGTCTCGCTACCCTCCCCATGCAGGGGGCAGTGGGAATTTGTCCCCAGGGACCCTCACTGCTCAACACTTACTGGCAGTGGTAACTCCTGCACTACTCCAACCACAAGTATTATTTTACAACTGTATTTGGAATGACTTCTACCTCTTCAGCATGAGTGCGAGCCACATTGGCTTCACTGAAGTTACCTGCTGGTAAGAGTTTCAGGACTGCAGCTGTCCTCATTACTGGGTAAAAATGAGTTTCCTTAAGCTAAAATTGATGAGTGCCTTAGAGAGTGGTGAAAGTTACTTCAGTAAGAAAAAAACAACTCTACATGGCCACCTACAGCAGTCATTGCTAAAACAAATGGGACTGTCTTTTCAACAGTCAAGTGACTAATGTGTTTGACTTTGAGAGGAAAACATTGTCCTAATTAAGGGTTAAATGATTCAATTTGAATTCATTTCAGATTAAAATACTAAACTGTTAAGTATATTTCAGCATCCAGACTCTATAGTCTGCTATACACAACACTACCACAGACTCCTAGCCATACACACCATGAACACATGCAAATCGTGCAACCGGTCTTGCAGTCCTACTGCCTCAGTCCACCATCACCAGAGGATGTCTCCCTGCTCTTCATGCCAGGAATAGACATACCAGGCCTTGGGGCCCGGATCAGTCACTGCAGCACACTGGAGAAGGATACGGCTACAGCTACCATGCGATCAAGTGCTCCTCTGCTGCTCAAGTAAGCAGCCCAAGGATAAAACATCACTGTGGCACTGAGCCACAGAATTTAGCAAATAAGGGAAGGTAAAGATTTTGCAGCATTGTCAAGACCATTTTGGAAGCATGTACAACTTTCTTCTCACCACATGTGTGATGATCATAGTCAGGAGATGATGGCAGCTCAATCTTCTTATCAGCAGCAGAATTGGACCCATATACTTGTGCATAGATATGCACAAGTGCAAAATCACACGTGGCACAGCATTCAGCTTGTGAAAACAGGTGACATAGCCAGCAGCATAAATTAAACTTATAAAACTCTCCAAACCATTTTCCTTGGATGGGTCACCTTTTTTCCCTTCCTGCATGTGTTTATACCTTAGTTAAACAACAAAAAGGTAAAAACCATGATTAATTTTAAATGAAGGATATTTTCCAACTGCTTGTTTCACACTTCTGTCAAAAATTATATTCAGCCATGTGTCATTCATGTGCTATATTAAAAATAACACCGGATAGAGGTACTACACTTTTGGCTTAGATACATGAAGAGTAGGAAATGAAGGTAAAATTCTGCCCTGAATCATCCCATCATCGGTTTCTATTACACATCATTCACTGCCCTGAAAATGTCTCATTTTCTCTTCCCTTGCTCACTTCGGCACCCTGCTCTGCCAGAGACACTGCATTATAATATGGATTTCCTGCAAAATCCCTCAGAGCAGGGAAACAGTCTTCAGCAGCTCTAGCTGATATTAATATACACAGAGCCACTTAATCCATGGCTTTATATAGGCGCACATCCTTTTTTCCCCTGGCCTCTAGGAATCTTCTTGCATGCCTACACAACCCAGGCAGGCTTCTATAAAGTAGATCGTATTTTCAATTCTTATTTCTGTAGGACTTAAGACAAGTCTTTTGTCACCGGATCTAAGCAAAGAGTATGACACCACTTCAGGGAGTAATCCTCAGAGCCGAGTACTGCACCATGCTGTAGGAACACATGGCGGAGGACAGCATACTTTGATAGGTCCCTGTACCTACTGAGGAGGAGGAGGAGGAAGAGTAATAGGCATCAGCAGCCCTAAGGCTTCCCCACTGGTGGAGATGCCCACTATAGGCTACTGCACTGGCAGAGCATAATGTTTTCTCTTTGCTGGGTTGTAGTGCTGCAGTGCCCAGAGGAGGAGGGAAATATGCCTGAGAAAGGTTTTAACGGAGGTTAAAATCCCTGGTGGAATGGAACCCACCAGAAGATCCCCTGGAAGAGGCACAGACATTGGCTTCCTCCTTCTTCCCATCACCAAATGTTCTGTTAACTGGGGAAATAAAAGCTTCCAGTTTATTCACCAAGATGTAACAGATACCAACTCCACTGCAGTCATCAGTATGCTATGTATAATAACTGAAATAATTACCAGACTGCTAGTAGCAGGAGCAACCCAGTCACTTTTGCTGAGTATTATCACCAAATCAATAATATCTCATACTTCATTTTCTATGCATGAAACATACTTTTTACTCTGAAAACACAGACAAAATTAAAAGTTGCATTTTAAATATTAAAAAGACGTAACCGTCACTACTTCCATTATTAACTTTGCAAAATGCAGCTGCTTATTACGATAACTTATCTTCGGGGGGGGAAGACAAGTGCAGAAGGAAGCGTGGCCTGTGTACACTTTTGCATCTATAGATGGGAAAATCCCAGACAAAGTTGCCGGGAGATGTGAAGCACAGCAGCTGTCCACAGCTAGAAGAGATCAACAGATAGCGAAGACAGCACAGTTCCTTTCCTCCCACAGTGACAGGGCCATCATCTGAGGGCTCAGGAAATACTCTTTCCTCTTCACCTGCCCCTTCCCCGGCAGGATGGACGGTGTGCTGCACATGCAGCAAGGATCCACTGTGATGGGATGCTGCAGTGCTTCTAGAAAAATCATCCTGGGAATAAGCACTCATTTTTCACACCTGAAAGCTGCTGCCAGTACAAAAAAACACACTCAGTAGTATTCAATCTTACTCATGAAATTTCTGCTTTTTCCTCCTCACTTCATATTTTATAGTGATCTGTGACCTTAATGTATTTTAATCAGATGCTTTTTAAATTAGCTTTTCTCCCAGGTCAAGTCATTCAGCAGAAACAATTCCTGTTCTTTGTTTAATAACTGTTACTGGCAGACATATTAATTATATGTACATAAGAGATAGCTTTATCTTGAGGGAATAACACTGCACCTTTCAACCGCAGTCTGTAATAGTTTCATGTTATGCCTTGCAGGCTTCAGCGTCTCCTTTTATGAAGTGCATTATGGTCATGATTGCTACCAGCAGCATTGTTAAAAGTGCAATGTCAGAGACAGTCGGTGCTAAATGCAGTACAGTAAAGTTGTCCTAGCTTTTTGGTACGCAAATATCATGCTCCAAAATGCATAAGGCATTTCAGCTCATTTGCATGTATTTGTTGAGGGGGGGGGAGAGGTGGGAAGAGAAGAAATCTTTCATTAACAGGAAATCACTGAGAACCACAGTCTTGATTTGGAATTTGAAGAAAATAAACACAGCTCTACCTTAATTCCACCCATACTTGGCGAGTCACTTAAGCAAGCATTGAAAAAGAGAATTTAATAAACCTGGGTTTATAAGCAGTGTCTTTCACTTTCCCTAAACAAGATGTTTTCCTGAAGCACAGCCTGGACATGCTGAGATATATTAAACTGTCATTTTGACGAACAAAGAAATCCCATGTTCTGTTTCTTGAGAAGCTAATTTAATCCACACTGAGATGAAAAATAACTTCCTAATTTAAGAGATATTAAAAAAACAAACAACAGAGCAAACAAACAAAAAAAGCTTAAAGAAATACCAGAAAACATACCCAGTATCAACTTGGACTGAGAGAAAAAAGAAGGTTGTGTGAGCATTTCTACAAAGAAATCTGAGAGTTTTAAGTGACCATTTGGCAAGGACAGAATGTCAAGATACTTTTCCCTTGAAGTCAAACTACCCTATAGACTTCTTGAAGGTAAACAAGAGGTAGGATCCTAATAGCTTCAAATGATGGATATTTCCTGACACCAGAGTACAAAATACAGACCTGAGTGCCACAGAGAGCACAAGCTCTTGTGAAGGTTTCCTTTCCAGCTCATAGGAACCAGCGTGCTGTTGGGAAGGCACTGCCCATGCTTCACTCTCTTCAGAGATGAAAAATGAAAAGAGTGGCCTCTAGTCTCCCCAGGCTAGATTTAATTAATAAGTGAAAAACAGCTTTATCGCTTTACATTAAGGTGGTTGTGTAATTGCTCTGTGCTCAATCCAGGCAAACAAGTTTGTATGTAGAAGCTGATAAAAATGAAGAATAAATGAATTGTCAGACAGCTTACATCTAGCCCTAAAACTTAACCTTTGCTCAACTTGCACCTAATGGTATCACCATCTGAAAGTGCAAGAGAAATGCAGACAATCACTTTTTCTCCTGAATTATTTTACTCTCATCTCTAAAGCCTAGATATTATTTCAAAGACCTTAAAGCAAAGGGTTTAGCATAACTGCTAGTTTATCAGTAACAAAGATTAATTATGGCAACCCCTCCATATCATGTCATGTCATATATGTGGAACAGGTGATATTTTTTGCTAAAGCCTTGTCTCAATATTAATTTTCCTGACATTCGCGGCAATGCACATATGTTGTTCCAAAACAGTGAATTCAGAAGTATGAAAAGTCTGCATTTTGTCTCTGGCATGAAAGGAAGATGAATTGGCTTTTATCAGGGCTGAACGTTCTACTGAAGTGTTCCACCTTTGTTAATCCATGGAGGAGAACATCACTGTCCCCATTTTACAGGTGAGCAAATTAATACAGAATAGGCTCTGAATCCTTTCTTTCAGTGCCACCTCCTAATCAAAATGCTGTCTCGTGGTTTGTGATGCTAAGAAGAGCTCCCAGATGACACAGGTCCACTACTGCAATTAACATGAATTAATACTTTTCTTAGTAGTCTCAGCTGAGCTGTCAAATTAATTGGAAAAGAAATTTAACAAATATCTTTCCCCTTAGAGATACTCTTTCGGGTCAGGGTTGAGGCATGTTGATTGAGCAGTGTGGGGGAAGCATATACTTCTTATGCCCTCACCAAACCTCCTTTGCTGATGAAAATAGAGGACGTTGGTTTCCGGGGCTATGAATCTGGTACCTGTGACAAGCAGTAGACTGACATAGAAAAGACAACTGATTGTTCAACCCCAGGAAATATTCCAGCTGCTGGTAAAAATGAATTGATTAAAAAACTGGATTAATGGACAGTGACTAGAAAATCTAAATATTCATTTTTTCATGGAATCTCATTTTCTTACACCCCAAAGTTAGCTCTTTCAGTTTATCTCTAATTTGCACAGACATCCATAAATAGTGCACTGTTTCCCCATTTTTAAGCTATATCTGAACTCAGTCACTCCAGTCAAAACACGGCCAGATCCTTATAAGCATCTTGCAGTTGAGGAAGCAAGTACTTGGAGACGGTTTACAATTCTCCTCCACCGCACACACATACACACACAAAAAGGAGTTGGCAGTTGTAAGCACTCAGATTAACAAGAGACCAGAATTTAAAATTCTGTGTCTATGCTTCATACAGTGACAGCTACTTGAATTTCTTACTGTTTCACTGCCAACCATTGACACATTGCTGCTTGAATTCATGAAGAAATGGTGCTGGGAAAGGGAAGCTCTTAAAAGGAGAAGTGGTACATCAACAGCAGGAGTTGAAAACTGTATGAAAAATTTCCTGTGGTCTAAGTCGCTGTTACTACTTGCTGACATAAGTTTGGGACGCAATTTAGTGTTTCAGAACACAGTTGTAATTTGTAACAGCATCAAGAAGTCGTCATTGTTTTGATGATTATGCTGCTAATGTCACTTAATGGGTACATCTACATAACCATTTTATAAGCATTACAGTTCAGATCTGAAGAGTGCTCCTAAAGCAAATTCTCAGTTGTTCTTTCTGGTTGTGATTTGCTTCACACTGTCAACTCCAGAATGTATGAACAGGTAAACTAGGTGATGCTACATGCATTCTATAAGATGAGACTACAGCCAACATGGAGTAAAATCTAAGGAAATAACTACAGTAACAGTACAGGTATAAATATCATATCAACTGCATTTCTTTACAGATCTGTTCCAAATAGGCTACAAACCTGCTAATGTAGACATAACACACAATTACTAGCTATCAAATATCTCAGTGCAGTCAGCACTGATGAAATTGTTACATATTTCTATGAGAAGATTTTAAAAGCTCTGGTAATGGAAATACATATGACTTTATTAAAGCCATTAAGCGTATAATCACAAATAAACAGACATTATCATCAGTGTTCTACATTTATTAGGACACAGAGTGGGCATAAACAAAAGTTTCAGTAATTATTAAAAGTCTTTAATCAGAACACCAAATAATTACGGTTACATCATTGTCACAAACACCTTCTTCTCTTCACGTGCCTTTTTCACTGATTGCATTTTCATCTTTCCCAGGGAAAGCCTGAAACTTAACCAGTTACAGCCTCTGGGGAACCTCTGCACTGACAATCTTCTCACAGCTGAAAGGAAAAGCCCAAGGCTTTTGCAAAACTATCTAACCACTCAACTGCAATATTCACACACTGTATGCTTTAGCTCTTATCTGGGCTTCCTTGATATTTTGCCATTTTAGAGGAGAACTCTTAATTAGTTAACATGCATTTTCTATGCATACATTATAAAATGACTTGCTTTGCAGAGTAAGCAGTTATCTGAACAACAAAAACCCAACAGTTAAATGTAAATGGAAAAAAAAATCTAAAGTCCTGCAGTTCAGCATTTTTCTTCACTCAATATCTGTGTGAATTCAACAGGAGTGGAAATTCAGACATTTAGAAAACGAGTAATCTCACCTATTGCTACAGAACTCAAACTTCCTGTACTGGGGAAGGTTTGTAAAGAGTAAAGGAAACAAGAACTCAGTGTTTTTCAGCAGCATTCCCTTTGCAATGCAGAAGATTTATCGGAAAGGAAAGGGAACTATGTTTTCAGGGTTACATTCTGTATATATTTACTCCAGCAAGTGCTTCTGGGTGCTAGTATAAAACGCCACAGATTCAGTAGACAGTTTTCAGTTCTACTGAAGACCAATGCTATTAGCAAGTTGGCACCTCCACATGCTATGGAGAAAAGAACTAAAGAACAGAATTAAACTATTTTTAATGATTCTGCATTGTTTTATACAAAAGCTTTTGCTGTTTAGACATCATCCGGTTTCCCAATTAAAGGAATAATAAGAAATGATAATGATCACGATTGTTTCTACTTTCAGTTTTTCAACTGCTTGACTGAACAGCTCAAGAGCTGAAACAAAGGAAGCTGAAAAGACATAAAAATCCCTCAAAAGTCAAAGGCATTAGGGCAAACTCACCAGAAGGTATAAAATTCCTCATCCATTAGTACCAAGTAATGGAAAAGAAGGGCTGTGGTGTTTTCCTGATAACAGCCTCTCCTACTAGAAATATTCCCACTTACTCTTGTTACAACCCTGTGGGGCTGACCAAGAATCCTGAGCTACACAGTCTGCAGCTCAACTGAAATAACTTTTATGCTCTGTGGTAAAAATAAGTAAATAAAATGGGTCTGGTTACAATTGCTTTATCAAACTCACCAGAGTTCTGCATCTACAAGAACCTCTTTCACTTCTGATCAAACAAGGCCATAAAACCTGATGTCATGTTTGATAACGAAGTAAATTATATGCTGGGATATTGAACCAAAATTAAATCTTTGTGGGTCAGGGCAGCCCACTGCTATCTAGATTATATATGATATACCATCACAGTGATGTATGCGAAACACAGGAAATTGTTGTATATTAATGGAACAGTAGTTCAATCAGCCATATGAACAATATCCAATATATTCAAGCGCAAATATATCTTGATCTGGTTGTAAAAATAGTGAAAGGATAGCAATTTTTTAATTAATAAAGCCTTCCAACCCTTTTTATATGTGCAAAATTAAAATATGTTACTGCCATAGAATGGAGAGCAAATGTTAAAAGTGAAAGACATCTTCTCCTTTCTTCACTAAAGCACATAGAAATAAATGCAAACCTTTGGCTATTATTTGAAGAATAACAACAACAAAAAACACATAAGGAAGAAAGTAAGCTCTCTGAACAACCAAAACTTACAAAATAGCACATAAACTTCCCAAAATATCATGTGACATAGGACACAAAAATATGTTCCTGAGCAAACTGAAAAAAATCATGTTAAAAAATCCATTCAGAAAAATGAAATATTACTATTCTCAAAGTGCTTTTGGCAAAGCTATAAGAAAAGCACCCCTACATCCTCTACTGTTATTTCTTCTACCACCCTGTATGCCACAGAACAAAAAAAATCCAAGCTCTGCCCCAAATCTCACTCACACATTTCTTTGTCAAGTTTGGGGGATGCCTGGGGATGAGAGGCTGCAGTGCAGCCCTTCGCAACAGGACCTGAGGGTTCTGGCTGGCAGCAAGTTGAACATAATCCAGTAGCATGCTCCGGCAACCCAAAAGGCCAACTGTACCCTGAGGTGCATCAGGCCCAGCGCTGCCAGCAATTGGGAGAAGGGGCTGTCCCATTCCGCTCTGCACTGTGCAGCCTCACCTCCTTCAATGGGTGCAGCTTTGGGTGCCACAGTATAAGACAGAAAAAAAACTGTTAATGAGAGTCCAAAGCAATTGCTCAGGTGCAGTTGTTTGCAGTCTGCTCCAGGATGCTTCTAGGGACAACATTAGTCTATTTGAAGTTCTTTACTATGAGAGCGGTGAGGTGCTAAAACAGGCTGCCCCATCACTAGAGGTGTTCAAGGCCAGGTTGGATGGGGCCCTGGGCAACGTGGTCTAGTATTAAATGGGAAGGTTAACAGCCCTGCCTATGGCAGGGGAGTTGGAGATTCATGATCCCTTCCAACCCAGCCCATTCTGTGATTCTGTGAAGTTACTTAAAATGCATCTTTTGGCAAATGCATGGTTCTGCAGATCATGAACACTCGTTACATAAGCACCCCATATGTGGGTTTTCTACTATGTGACTCACTCAGTTCCTTAGCCAGATTAATCCAGTAAGTCCAAGTATAATAGGAACCTGATAATAATAAATATAAAAGCATGAATGCATCTATATAAAGCACGGTGTCCATATAAATCAATAAAGCATTTATACATTTTCGCTTGCTCCTCTCCTGGCTGCCTGCGCTCAATGTCAGGTTAGATGTATAGAGTGAGTGATTACAATAGGCAAGTATAGCTGTTTATTTTGAAGGTACTGTCAAAATGCATTAGCCAAATGCCATACTGGAGCATAACTAATCTGGAATGATCTTCCACTGACATGAATTTCACCAGTGCTGTGGTCTGTTGTGCTGACATCATGAAGCAAGACAGCTCTCCACAGCTGTAAATCCAGCACATAAGATCCAAGCTGATTAAGCACTTTCAACCCTTTCAACCCCACCTGGTGCCAAGAAAGTGGCACACAGAACCCCTCGGTTTGTCTCATTATCATCTTATGAATGAACTGTGCATGAACCTCCTTTGCACTGCTTTCTGTACTGATAAAATGCCACTGTCTGATAAACGTATGGCTACGGTAAGAAGAGGTAGCTTACTCTAGCACTGTTAGAAATTTCTCTGCTGCTCCATGCCACTTGGGACAGAGATTATGAGGTACTGCATTCAGGGACAGATGGCCCTGCTATGAACAGGGAACACACTCACTTTCAGATATAACCGGAGTTAACTTTCTGTTGACCCTTTTGTAATGAGGAAAACTTTGATTCTATAATAGGATGAAGGAATGTTTTGCTATTTCCCCACTATTTCTCTTTGTTACAGTAAGCACATATGGAAAGCAATGAGTAGAAGTAAACTAGCAGCAACTAGCCTTGCTAATCCCAATGAATAGTGTAAAGTAGGAGCTGCAGTACTTACAACTGATTTAAAAGCTGCTATCAGTCCCAGCTTAGCAAAGCCTGATGCAACATCTGTAAAATTGTCTTGAAACATATTACTTCCTGTCCTGCAAAGCAGATGGAAATGTTTCCACCCTGCCTGCTTGCACAAATCCTCTATTTGCTTTGCCCTATCTGTAACAATGGTTCTCAATTTATCTGAAATGAACAGAGACTGACAGCACCATGGTCATTTCAGTATGCAACTCTCACCAGTTTAACAGGTGACCTCTTCTGAAGCTCAGAAGAAAAGGTTAAACTTAATGGGACAGAGTAGGAAAGAAGGAGCAGCATTCTCCAGAGCTGGCTCTTGTCATGAACAGCAGACAAGTGGAACAGGTTCTGTACATTCTACAGTTTCTTCCCTCTGAATCTGCAGGGGGAAAAATAATTATCTAAATTTCACCAGAAGAAACACTCAGCTACTGAGCAGACAGGAATGGGAAATCCTGGACTTGAAGTTTTTAGGAGAACGTGTATCTATCAGTCTTTGTGTATTCACCGTTCTGAAATAAAACCTAAATTCAAAGACTTGTAACCTCTCAGAGAACTTCTCAGAGAACCTCATAAGAACAGAATATTGCAGAGAAATAATTTAATTGCAGTAACAGGAACTTAAGATAGGCTGTGGAAGTTACAGGTGCCATCTCTTTTCATAATTCTTACTGAAGAGATAGGTGAACACTTGAAGAGAGACTCATTAAAAAGTGCAATCAAAGCTAACCTTCACCGGAACAAAATGAAGAGCCGTGATACAGGAGAATGTCACTTCAATCATATTCCATTTTTGCTGTATATTTGTAAATTTCTCATGTGCCATTTCAATCATCATTGATTTAATTTTTTTTTAACTTTGTGCGTTCAGTCAAGCATTCAGCTTGGTTGGCTGTCTCAAAAAGAACATTATTATCTCAGGGTTTTTAGTGCATATCCTACGTTGTGGGATATTCTTATGAAATTTGTATATACAAATTTTCTATTCTAATTCATGGCCGGTTTTATTTCTGTCCTAAATTCAGAATGGCTTTAGCTCTTTCATCATGTATGCAAGAAAGCAGGTACCACATATCTCACAGAAATAGAAGGACCATGAAGAGTGGATTCTTTTGTCAACTCCTATTCTGTTTGTTTTGCTTTGTGGTTTTGTGATTTTGTTGTTATTATTTGTTTTTTAACTGACAATTCTCCATCTGCCCTCTGTCCTACCCCCAACTGTTGCCATTTTGTGAAATCTTTGATCAGTTGTAGCCAAAATTCACACTGATGAGACCAGAATTTTGCAGCCTACTCTAGGGAACCTGCTTTAGCAAGAAAGTTGGACTAGATCAGGCACGTCCAACATACAGCCTACCTCAGCTTGCACTGCAGCTGTTTCCTGTCCCACACCATCACAGCAGCAGTTCTGCCTCACCACATAGCCCAGCCCCTAAGTATCAAAGGAACCTCACCTGGGCTGAATCCAGGGCACAGGATGCAGTGCAGTGCCAGATCAAGTGATTGCAAATAATGTTATGCATTTTGATACATTGGCAAAACACAGTCAGGTGAACAGAGAAGAATATGCAACAGTGCTTTCCATTTTGATAAAGGAATTCTACAGTAGGTTACAAGATTGAAAAAAAAAAAAAAATCATCATTTTTTTTGGATTATTTGTGCCTCCATTTTCAGTCGACATAAATACATTACCTGCACATTTTCCAATGGAATATACTGAGTGGCAAGCAAAAACTTGATCATATCTCCTCACCAAACTTTTATAAGCCCCCCTTTTCCCAGAGAGAAATACCCCTCACCTCACAGTCATGCCTTGCTCATCACTTTCTGATAGCACATATATTAGTGAACAATTATTTTTGAAGGATAAAGCACAGGAAGAATAAAATGTCATCAAATATCTCTGATGAACACCTTGAGAGCTCACTAAGAGTTGCAACCACCATCATCTAACCAGACTGAGGCATTAGTTTCACAAAAACAAGGTCACGTATTCCACTAGTTTTATGCTTTGTTGCTCTCTTTGTTTTAATTAAAAATATTAAAAATTACAGTAAGTTTTGTTACTTACATACATCAACTATACTATATTATATATTTTATGAGAGCTGCTCTGAAAGTAATACCTCCTATTTTTACTATGTTGGGCTATATCAACATCCTCCATCGGAGGTGGATGTTGGTGGTATAGCTGTAGAGGTTGAACCTTCCCACCAATATTCCATTACATTTTGTTGCCACTCAACAGATGCCAGCAGAGGGGCAGTCAGACACAACAGTGTCTGACATGGAAGGGTGGATGAAGCAAAGGTGTGCCACTCAGTTTCTCTGTGTGGAAAAAAATGCACCCACTGATATTCGTCGATGCTTACTGAATGTTACAGATAGTGGATGTGAGGCACTGGGGGTACTTTCGATCAGTGGCAACAATGACAGTGGGTCATCTCCACTGGTGCAGATTGTTTCAAGAGTGGTACATGGTACACGGCTCTGCTGAAAATACATAGCTAGTGTTGGTTACTGTTTTGAAAAAAGAGAGTGTTTCGAAGCTGATAATTTGCTGTGTTAGTGTTATTGTGCTCATTTCGTCAGTTGTAAATAGGAGACATTACTTTCGGAGCAACCTTGATAAACGCGGCCCTAGACAATTCCTCTTTACTCAGTGCAGCTCAGGTAAGCCAAAAGGTTGGACAGCCATGGGCTAGATGATCTTCAGAGGTCTCTTCCAACCCTACAATTCTGCTATACTGAGTGCAACTGAAACTGTTGTTACCATTTTTTTCCACCCTCTTGAATGCATCAGTGAAGAAAATCCCATTACCAAGTCCTAGATGTATGTTTTGTCCAGCCCTCTCTACTCTCATGTACTGTTCCAAGTCTCCATAAGATCAGCAGTTCATTTTTATCTCATTCTTCTCACAGAGTCCTTTCTCTGCAAGACGTTCTTTTACAATGTCTCCACCCACAGATGTTGTTCCATAACTGCAGCAAAACTTCAGCATAGGAGTTAGGGCTCAGCTGGTAGAAAAGGGAAGTGCCTTATAAAAAGCATCTTCTTCCTAAAATACTCAGACATTAAGAATATCTAACAACAGTGGTTTAATAATGCAGTAATAATGTTTAAGAAGCCTGTGATACAGCTATCACCCAGTAAAACCAACTCATTTTATCACTGCATCTAAAACATTCAGAAAAGGATACAGCTGGCTCTCTCTCCCATTTTTCTCCACAATTTTGTACTTCAGATTTTCTTATGAAGAGAACTTGCTCACACAAAATGTTTTAAAAAATACCCACGGCCCTTTCCAAAGGCTACTTTTGATTGTGATTTCTATCCTAGAAAAGCGCTGTAAAACTGTGCATGAGGTTGAATTTTCTACTGGACCATAAATGGAGGGAAGGAAATATTTGAGGACCAAAAAATAATAGAAAATAATCACAAAGCGACATCAGTAAGATACTACTTGCAATTAGCATTTTACCACTTGAATGCTCTCTCACACATAACGATACCACAGCCCAAGTAAAAAGATGCTGTATGCAATATCTAAGCAGTATACTTCCTAGTAGACCAAAAAAACCAAAAGTTAGTACATTTTCATAGCCAAATGTTCCATGAATTCCAGATTACTAGCATAATTTAGTTTTGTAAGATATCTTGAAACAGTTCCAACTCAAGCAAAGAAGAGTTGGCCTGGATGAGCTGCTAGGAATCCATATGATTATTCAGTCTTCATGTTCACTAAATTTAATGTTGGCTTTTTGGAGACTGGCTCCCAGAAAGGAGACAGAAGAGGGCCAGTCAAATGCTGCCAGGTTCAGCAGTGAAAACCTGGGAGTGATAAACTGAGTGCCTAATTGTTAGCAGCAGGCAGCAGCAGTTTTAAGTAGCAGTATAATACATTTGGGGGTTATGCAAGGCAAAAATAATTTACAGAGAATTGGTATCCAGAGCACTTTTAATCAGACACAATCTAAAAATCCTGAGTTCCCATTAAAATAAATTGGAGTTATATTTGCTTCTACCTTGCTTGATTTTGACTGCAGAAATGTTGAGTAGTGAAAACAGATTAGTAAGGGCCTGGCTTTATCTATAGATTTTATCTCTCTAATTGCATACTCCGGACTGACAAAAAGAGTATACAAAATCACTGGTAAGTTATTAAAAGTTTGTTCTATAGGTGCCTACATGTGGAAAATGGTATCTAACCTTGAATCCAAGAGATCCCAAGCGAAGCCTAAGTTCCTGAAGCAGTAACTTAGTGAAGGGATAAGTAAAGAGAATAGAAAACGTAACAGAAATGGGGAATAAAAACCAATCCTCTGGAAAATTTAAAAGGTTGTTTCCAATGGTGACACCAGTGAACAGGAACATGATGACATTATAAATGATAAATAACCAGTCAGCATGGAAAAGGTAGATAACACTGATCTCGCCTCTGGGGAAAGGAAGAAAAACCTCTTGAGATCCCTGCCTGCCCCTTTGTTCAGCCTGCGATAAGGTCCTTTATCGTTCTCTCAAGCAGTAAATAGGGATGGGAAATTCTTGAACAGGCTTTTGCAAGAAAAATATTCATCAGCTTCATCCCATAGTCAACAGTAAAAGAATTTTCCAAAATGAGATCAGTGATGAGAGCATTCAGAATAATGCAAAGATGATTGCCACTGACAAGGAATTCACTGGGAGCCACCAGGAGGAGAGTGAATCGTTACACAGCAGGACACAGGGGCCCTTCTGCAAGGAAGGGGAGCTTTGACATTGCTAACACAGGAACAGAAAGATTACTGCTTATTTTCCTGTCATTTTTATAGCTTGTTCCTCCAAAAGAAGTACCACAGGCTGATCACTATCAAAAGGAGGAGACTTGGACTAGAAAACAATGCATCTCCATCCACCCTACACAGTAGTCCCTACATTTCATTGAATTGCACTGGTGTAATTGGCTAAGGTATCTTTATTTATTTCAATAATTTCTATATAAACAATTGCATAACCATCTTTTCTTAGATACATCTTCACACTTACATCTACAGCTTTGCACTTTTATAGCTAACAATAAGACCATTCCTATTGTATGCCAGATGGAACATATTCCTAATGAACCAAGAACTATTTCTAAAACAAAATACTAAAAAAGGTCTTTCAAAAGCTAATCTCAAAATCCTCTCTTATTTTCATTTTTTCTTAAGCTATCTTTAGAGTCCAAACACAACTAACCACACACTGAGAGGTTATCACGAGTAGTGGCAGTTGCTTTTGCATATGTTCTTCAGCCGGTGTAAAGCTGAGATTGTAAAAGTCACCTGTGTGAGATTCATTCATCATTTACCATGGGCTGAATTCATGGCAGGTCCTCGCCTTTCCTCCTCACAACCACCTCCCGCGCTGCAATAACACAGGTGCCCATCTAAACTCAAGGAGAACAGTGTCAACATATATTAAACTATTCCGGTAGCTTCAGCATATATGAAGCAACTCAACCATGTGCCATGTGGACATATTTAATTCAATTTCTACTGTTTTATTGACACCAACCACGTTTCAGGTAACTACTAGAGAAAGGTGGACCAAGTGAAGGTCTGCATTAACCTATTTTCTTTAGTAGACTGTAAATCTCTCTGCACATCTATGGCTTAACAGTCATTTATACCACCTTATCTTAAATAGTTTCTTAATCAATCGCAGTTAAAACAAAATTAGCCTGAAATTAAGCCAGGATCAATACAAGAGCATCACTACCTTAAATCAATTTCAAACAGCAACGTCATCTAAAGGTACACAGCTTGCTGATGCATTAAACAAGAGAATAAGATTAAATCCAAATAACAGTTTATTAAATCAGAATAATGCACACCTATACCTTTGCAATTATCAAATTAAGCTGTTTTCACTAATCAGAATACAGTCTATATACTGAGGAATGTGGATGGAAGGCAACAGAATTTGGTAATAAACATAGATCTAAAATCCATTCGAAATATATATTACAAACAACCAGAAGGCTTTTCAAACATCTCTGGGGAAAATACCATCAAACACTTGAAAAGAGGACAAAATAAAATAAAATAAAATTCTACAGTGGTAGTTCAATTATTTAATTCCTAAATATCCAGGACAAGACTGCTCAGTTGCAACTTTTCCTATTTTTCTGTTCCAATTGTATCTCAAGACTTCTCAAATTCTTCTGTCTTTCTTTCTTTCTTTAGTTGACCATTTCTTTGCTCTTCTTCCTCAACTCACACCCATGGTACCGTCAGAGATTCTGTGATGGCGCTCACTTGGGGCATCCCATACATATGAGCTTTGTTAGTTGGTCACCCCAGTGTGCAAAATGAACCATACAAAAGCACTGTGATCGTGACTCATATTTCCTTTTCCTTCCATCAGTGCCATTATTTTACAAGAAATTTTTTCCAGGATTTCCTAAAGGATAATTATCACTTAGAAACAAGAATATTTTCCTAATTTTCTGAAAAAGAAAAAAAGAAACCCAGTTTTTATTTGCTTTCCTTAGAGGTGGTTATGAATGATTTCCGACTTGTTCTATAAATGAGACCTTCATATGCACAGTTACCTCTAAAGTGCAAGACACCCTTCCAACTTTCCTGCCACACTCACAGTAATGACACATAAAGCAGCTAATAAAACACAGAAGGTAGCAACTTACTATGATGCTAATGCTGATTATACTCTGTTAGTCATCATCTTTCTACTTAGCACAGCGTTTCTTTCCACATGAAGTTTTGTGAGTGCTGTTACTTCTAGGATAATTCTCAATCTGATCGATTCTTTCCTTCCTGTTAACTTGATCTATGATGATTAAAATGGTTCCTGTTAGCTAGTATTTGCCCAGACAAACATGAATATATATAATATATATAAATAATTATAGATAAATGTATATAAATATATATACATTTCTCCTTATGAATATATAAAAATATATATATAAATTATAAAAACAAATATATAGATACACATACAGTGATGTGTGTGTGTACTATTAAATAAAAACAGTAACAGTAACTGCACAATTTCTTATTTTTAGGAAAAGCAATATATATATATATATATATATATATATATATATATATATATATATATTCCATTGTTGACTACTTTATATCCCTGAATATAAAACATTAGAAACCTAACACAATCATTTTCAATATTAGTACTTTGACTCCTTTAGCTCTCTGATGTTGAATTAAGCTAAACATTCTTGTTTCAGTGTTTGAAACATGAAGTTGCCACAAATTACTGAGAAAAACTTATGATACTTAGCAGAAATCCTTCGTTAGATTTTAAGACTTCTATTGCACAGCCCTCAGAGAGATGTTCCCTCTGGGAGCCAGCCTGCTCCACCCTTTTGCTACATGACCTGTCTGGGCTACAAACTCATGGGCACCACAATCAACGGGCAAACTCTTTGGCACCACATCCATTAGCCTTCTGCTACCACAACAGAAACCTAGCACAGAATAACAACATTCTTACTAGTAAAATTCAGCATTCGTAATGAATTTGATATGAAAAAAGGAGCACAAGATGATCAGTCATAAGCAGTTGAAGTTTTCACCAAGAAGAAAGGATTTAAGATGTGTGAGCCATCAAACAAGAAAAGTGGCTCCTGTACTGCAGAAATATAGCATAAGAACACGCACAGAAAATATTTCCTGAGATAAATGGGAGTGTAAGAGAACAAACACATGCACTGACAAAGGTGAGAGTAAAGACAAACACAGAGACATACTTGAACATCATCTGATCAGAACCTGAATTCCTCAAGGACTATGAGGCAACTTGAAGGATAAATGTACTGGGATAATGCTACGGCAGCTAAACAAAAGCAGATAGTGCTAAACTAAGTCCATAAAAAAGCTGTGCAGTAAGATATTTCCGCAGAAGAAAGTTCATACAGAGTCAGTACGTAGAATGATATGTTGTTTCAGGAGTGTACTTTTGAACTTCATACAACACCAAGAATGAAGCTACAATTAGAGCACCTAAAATTCTTATCAAAACTTAAATAAAAATACTTTTGTATTAAGGGGAAAGACAACAAAAACTCTTTTAGGAAAAGTACTGACCTCAGGTATGTCCAATCATTGACCCAGTATTCTGGGGAATTTGGCTACTTGTTACCTGGTGAAGTTCATGGTGTTTTCACTAGAGATGCCACCAATTTCATCCAGAAAAGCATAGAGAAAATGTTAATACATAAATAAATCTGTATCTGTTTTAAAAGTCTGATTTACTAAAAGTGATTCCCTAGTGGGGAAAAAAATGAGAAAAAAAAAGATTATAATTTAACATTATAAATAAAAGCCTAGAAGGAATTAATAAAACGTGAGGCAAGTGCAAGAGAAAAGTGTCTGTAGTCAAGAAACTAAAACTAACATCTTAAAATATGAAAATAAAACTACTAAAAACAAATAGTGTAGCAATCTGGCAAAGGAGTTTGTGACCTCACTGTTTCAAACAGGGTTTCAAGGTTGGATGTGACAAAGATCTACCATGGAAAACAAAAGATACTATCGTGTTGTAATCCAAAATTAAGTTAAAAACAACTCCCGATGCTCTTTTGAGCCTTAATATCTATGGCTGTTGCTTTCAACCTTTGCCATGACATGATTTTGTTATAAACAAAGAGGTGTAATGACCTTGCTCCCTGTCAGCCATTAGAAAAGCAAGCACAAGCACCAAGTACCAAAATGTTGTTACAATCCACATCTTGAGAACACGTGTTCTGGGACCATGGAGTCTCCCCTTGCAAAATACAATTTAAATGACTTGAACGGCTTTGTTCCTACCAGCTAAAACTCAAGTGCCTTGGCAAAGTGGTTCAGCAATGTTGTTTCAGCACTTCCCCGTGCTAATCCTGGCATGAGCTACTGTTGTTAATCCTTTACTTTCCTAAGAAAGAAATTCAGTATTATTTTTATACTCATGGCAGATGCTGAACTGGTGTTTTCATGCGTATGAATTAGAGAGATGAGGAGGCCCTCTTTCTGCCCAAGTGATGCAATTCTATGACAAGTTAATACCCTTCAATCGTGTCCTTTAATCCTACTATTCTAAATAAAACATTCTGGACACTTGCCAAATAGATTTAAAAACAGAGTAAGAAAAAACGGAAGGAAAAATGGTAAGCTTTTAAAGGTAGATTTCAGAACAAGCAAAACACTAACTACAGTCCGCTATTCACATTTTCATGGCAGACAGTACAACTCTTCAAAATCTTAGCTACATATACTGAAATAGACTAAAAGAAGTTTTATATATATATGTTACAATATAAAAATAAATGTAATTATTGTCACACAAATATCAGAATGATGAATGATATGAACTACACCAGAAATACTCATCTTGCTTGTTGTGGAAAATTTGAAGAAATTCTCTCCCTAGTCCTTCTTTTGTTTGCTTGTTTTTTTTTGTCACGGTAGCAACTTTAGAAACTCCCAAACTTTTATCAAAGGTTATATTACAAGCAATTCCACCTTTTCAAATTAAATTCCTTTAAGAGTAGAAACAGAGAAAATTCATTTCCTTTTTCGTGCAGTAATTATTTACTACATTTTGACGCAATACTTTAGGAAGAGGCTGCTACACTGTAAGTACTAAAATGTGTCTACTTTTGACCAGCAAAATGTAAACAGGTGTGATGCAAACAGGAGGAGAAAAAAAGCAGCTGCAGAAAGCAAAAGATGAAGAACAGTTCACACAGACCCCCTTAAAGGAGAGAATAAAGCCATTGATTGCTGCCTCATGACAAGTATGCCACTTTTTTTTTTTTTTTTTTTTCCCCCCCCTTTAGAAACTATGCAGTATCTTCTTGTCAGGACTAAAAAGTCAATAGATTTTAAGATAATAACACTAATAAATGGGAGCTCCTTACCTTCTGACATAGGAAAAGGAACTTCTTCTTATACCTATACCACTATTATACTAAACTTCCGGATACAGAAAAACCTACAGCTACAGTTTCTGCTACTGAAAAGATAAAGTTAGGCAAGCCCAACACCATGAGATGGTATTTTTACATTAATGAAGAGTTAACAGGGACCTGCTGTCAATTGAGATAGATGCTCATTTTGATACTAGCATGTACTAATGTCTTCCTCTAATTAGGATGCTTTCTCCTGCTAGTCAGTAGCATCCTCTTGAGACTCCTGTCTCACAGTCTGTATGACCTCTGGGATGAAGTCATGATCTGATGAATATCTGGACAAAAATGCCGTCTTGATATTTTCTGTTTCCTGTGTCGCTTTCCCAAAACTTAGCACACCACTTGAAGTTGCCTCTGTGCTGAGCAACATTTTAATCTAATAAATCAAAGGCTTCTCAGACACAGGGCTGCTGCTCTGATTTTCAAAAAGCTGCCACAAGAAAACCTCCAAACTTCACAGACCAGAGGATACTGAGGGGAGGTAAGAACTCACATGGAACGATAATGAGTTGCTGCCTGTTACTCTCTCAGAGACACAAAATTCCGGAGTAGGTGATCAGCAGAAATGTGGTTGACCTTATCGTGTGTCATTTAGCTGGTATTTTAATTCAAAGACCACTTCTATGAAAGACCTGTAGAAAAACAGCAGACTCCAAGATGCAAAGTCACTGCTGAATACTCTGCACAGAAGCAAGAACTAAGCTGGGTCCTATATAGAACTTGGAGTTCTCTAATACCACTTCCTGTGCAAGAGCCCAAACAAGCAGGGAGCACAAAGAACTGAACCAAGACGGTGAGATGCAAACATGAGTGGAGGTAAATAGGTACATGAACAGGGACAGCTAAAAACTCAAGAATTAGTTGCTGCTTTCCCATTTTCCAGCTCAGCATGCAGAGCAGAAAGGTCTCACACTGTAAGAAAAAAGGGGGAGGCATACCAGGTTTAGGGTTTCTCCTTAACTTTATCGGATGTTAGGAAAAATTTAATAATCTTTTTATAATAATAAATGAACACTACTTTGAGTGCTGACTGCTGTTATAGGATAACCAGAGCAATTTAAACATTAGAAAAAAAAATAGGAAATTTCACAAGAATTTCCTTCATAGTGGCCATTACCTCAAGCACTGGCAGGTTCCAGCAGTAGTTATTTAGTTCCTCTTCTTTATTTATTTTCAGAAATCAGCCTGCCAAACACGACTGAAAAGAAGTGATAGAGCAGGTTGCAAAGACATTTGAATTATGTTAGAGGGAAACAGGAGAGAAAGTGCTGACTGCATATACCAACACCTGAGCCTGTTGTGTCAAGTACAATAGTGAGAGGAAATGATCAAAGTCTGCAAAAGAAGCATGAGTGCTGAGTGAGAAAAGCACTGATTTGTTCAGCTAATTATCAGTTAATCATCAATTAAAAGTTCTTATCTCTGGAGGCTTTTAGAGCAGAGGGACTCAAGTGACAGCAAGTCTTTGCATCCTCCCGGGGCCAAAAAATCAATCACATCATATGCCTGTGGTTCAGCTGGGATGTCAGCACATTTGTTAAGGTTTCACTGCCAGCCATCCCCAATTTATCTCCCCTGCCTGGGCACCGAAGCTGTCACAAAGCAGAATGTAAACTTGCTCAAAATACATCAAACCTCTTGCGAAACAACAAGAAGTTCATCAGAAGAAGAGAGGTTTTCATATATCATGCCAGTAGGGCACCCACGTCACATTAATCAGCCCAAACTTTTAGCCACGCAAGAGAAAGTTTCTTCCTTTTTTTCTGTCAGTGAGTGACAGAGTTATAAAGTGCGGGAAATGATCCTTGCACATAATCTCATGCAACACTGCTCTTCGAGGTCCTCATTTAGTGGCTTAATAATAACTCGTGAGCTTAAGTACCTAAATTGCCTAAAAGGTATCTTTCATGTGCCATCTCCTACTGACCTGATTATTCAAATATTCTGTATAAAAATCTTTTATTTCCTCCCCTTTCTTCCAAGTCAGGCTTTTGTTCAGGAATAAAAGGGCAGTTATTACTTTCCCTAAACATCTCTGCAGATACACTGAGCCGCACTACATAATTAGGTTCTGCGGGTTAAGAACATCACGACTTTTCTTAAAGCCAGGCGTGCCTTACATGTCTTAAGAGTGCTAAAGAGAGCGGCTTTTTCTATAACCTGGGTGTCTGCAAACGCCCTTTCTTTAAGGAAAAGTGAGGAGTAGCCTTCTAAGAACTGCACATTCACAGAGAAAAGCTCACCACTGAGGCCCTGGAGAGGAACTGCCAGGGATAGCTACTCACATCATGGGATTTGAATTTGCACTCCCAGGCCAAGCATGTTGTCTGCCAAACATGGAAGTGACGGGAAACAAGAAAAAGAGCTTTACTATTCAGAAAAGAAAAAAAAAAAAAAAAATCAATACTAAATAAAAATAATAACAGAGGCTACCATCATCACTCACACAAGCCTGCGTCCTTGGCTAGCCACCTGGTTCCACCCATTTCCCTGCTTTCAGATAAGGCCCGCACATGCCTCTGAGATGTCACATCCTGGTAGTAGAATGCTATTTCCTAATATTTAAAGAGCATATCTATGAAGCACTCTTCCTGTGCATAAGGTACTTGTTAAAGTCTCAATGTTTTATAAAAAATTCTTTTATTTTAATTCTTCTAACATTCACCTTCATGGTCAAATGTCAGAAATTGCACGCTTTCATGGATGATGCAAAAAAGCATGTATTCCCTTAACCTTTTACCACTTGGTAAAGTTACAGAACTATGTACCATGCTGGGTCACAGAAAATCACTCAAGTTTCCAAAACAAATTAGCTTCCAAAGCAAAATCTTGTGCCGGTAGGCTGCACTCTGTGTCACACTTTATTCCTTAAAAAGCAAAAGCATTACAAACCTCATATGACCAGAAGTTGAACTTTGAGAGAAGTCATTATCCTTTTACACAAAACAACTTTATCAAATCCCATTTGATCATACACGTATGCCCAAAAATGCTGAAATATGACTTCAGACATATACAGATAAGATTATGTAAATTATACACAGATGCAGAAAAGAAAACCTACACCCACCAAGGAAAATGCCTTCAAAAATTTCAGAAATAGTTCATCCAAGTCTAGTATACAAAACTGTGCGGGGAAAAGGCTGAGATCCTAGGTACAGAACATTTTTAGTGATAAATGTGCTATTTCCCTGGCACATTCTGTGTGCAGAGGTAAGGCTCCTCATTTCTGCCAGAGATTAAGGTAAAACTTAACAAACCAAACTCTGTCCCCACTGCCAAATTAAATGTATAAGCAAGAGAAAAAGGGGTGTGAAATATAATCCTTAACACAGGGCTGTTAAGTAAATACCTCCAATAAGAAATTTTCAGAGGGGAAAATGCCTTCAACACCACAGTGCTTCAATGAGATGCAGCCTACTTTTCTGCTGTAAATGAGCTCTGGAATACTATTTCTAAGAAGCAGAAGCCAAATCTCCAAGGGTAGAGTTACAACTATGTTGCCATGTATGCATTTCCACAGCTTTGCAAATCCCACGTGAAGAAAATGCAGACTCTGTATTGCACAGATGTTGAAAGCAATAGTCCATGCCTGACTTCTCACCGAGTTCCCACCCTCTGCCTGTATCTTTCCTAATAAGGAAAAAATGATTATATTCTTACCCCTCTAAAGGCAAGGTTGCATTTCAGCAGGAAACCAAAAATCCTTATCAGCAAACCAAGCAAGACTCACAACACAATATGGGCACACACTTTTCATTTTTTTTAATACATTCATATTTAAGTCCAAAATGATCAAAATTCCTATCATTCTGAGTGTGTAAGGATAGTAGCTAGGTACCATCACAGCATCTTTATAAATGCTTTAAAAGAAAATAAGAGGTTAAAAGCTTTTCCCTAGTCCATACCAGCAGTCAGTGGTTGAAACTAGTACAGCCCCCTTGATACCATGTATTTTACATCTGACACAAGGAGGACTACTCTGATGCTTCAGCTGAAGACTTAATTTTCCATCAAGCATTTACATCAGAAAGCTCCTGGGGCCCGCTAAAGTCAGCTGGAGCAAGGCCATGTAAAATATAAATTTAAAGGTTTCTAAAACATCATGGTTTCATTTCAGATGGCTTTGCTGCTTCGCATATACCTGCATGATATTATCTGTCCACGTGGCTATTGGGTGCTGTGCATGTTCACAGAAAGAATAATGATCAACAGCACTCTCTCCCATAGGAACCACTGCACGGTAAGATACTTTTTAGATGATTTTTTTTTTTTTTTTTTTTTTAAATCAGCATTGGCTTTTCAGCAAAAGATACATGATGTACATGATGTACATGATGACATGTGCACATAAAACATGTGAATTACCATGTTCCAACTAGTTACCAGCTATTAAAATAGAGTTTCCACCCAGTTAGACTACTTAAAGAGAATTCCACTCAACTGTAACCTAAAGCAATCTATTCTATACTGATGTAATTCAGGGAGGGGATAAAATGTGGTGCATGTCCTTGTTACACTGAGAGACTGCCAATGCAACAAATCACACGGTATAGTAAGATCTCAGGTTTGGTGCTGAAAGGAGAAAATAATAATGGAACAATGAAACAATGTATGTTTAGAAAAAGGAATCCAAAAAGACTGATGCTTTTTTTTTTTTTTTTCTTGTCCTCGGGTTTCTATTACCACTGCGCTGACGTAGGTCTTAAAGGATATCATGCACAGGAAGAAGTGCATGTAATCTACAGCAAAACATCCCAAATTTTTGTCAGATTTATAAAACAATAGTATTTTTCTTCTATTAATGAAAGAGACATTTTTTTGAGCAGTCACAGAGCAAGATGGATCTCATTCATAATGTGCTTTTCATTCTAAACATCTGCTGAAATCAATGCCAAATACAGATTCTGGGTAGGTTAAATATTTAACTTGTAAATATGCCTTCCCTGACACAAATGAAGTACTATGGTGATATACCATGTTGGCATTTACAGTCATTTTCGTAGACTGTATTAAACCACTTTGGAGACTATGAAGTCTACTGTACTGTGGTGCTTAAATGCAGACAAACACAAGGGTCTTTATCTGATGAGCACTATTATATTATTGGCTGCGTCAGTAACATTTATCCTACAAGGAATCGAGAAACAAACAAAACTTGCACTTCATGGAATTCAGTGGTAAAGGTCTACATCTGTAGCTGAACAATGCTCTAGTATCACAAGTCTGACATAATGTCCTTTAGTCTGCCACTAAATATGGCTTTTGTAGGCCTCTTCACACTCATTTAAGCATATCAAATGCAACCACACTATAAAAGTTACAACCATATTGACTGCTAGAGGCTGTTAAGAAATGTGTCTTATCACTGGAATTTATGCAAGGTAACTATTTTTGACCAGCATATCATTTTTGAAAATGATCTCAGGAACCAACTGCTTTGGTAGGATAGGAATACTGCAAAAGCCCACAAATGTCAGATCATAAGCCCCTTCCAAGCCAGGGGCTCTTTGCTGTTTCTCAGCTGGGGGAGCAAAGATAAGGATGCTAGCATACTCTCTTTGGCAAGGCCATATCTGAAGAAAGGCATGCTGTGTTTGTGTGGCCAAGCTGAGCCATGGCTGCAGCAGGCTTGTGTGCAGTGCTTGGCAGGAGCCCTCCATGCACAGAGGTAACCACTCCACTCCAACAATGGTGTGTTCAAACTGGGCTTGGGCACAATTACTTCTTCCAGGAGATCACTCTCTAACTTCTAATCTAACACCATCCACTCCTTCCATCAGGAAAAACAGATTGCTTGGCTATTCATGCCAGAGCTGAAGTACTGAAACTGTCAATTCAAGATCTTCTAACACATTAAGAATATCTAACAACACTAAGATTCAAACTTCAGAGGCTGTTAACTTCTAAAGATTAATATCAGTCTCTCCAAACTTGCTATAAAGAACATATCCAGAAGAGTTCAGCAGAGTTGGTAACAGGGCTAGAAGGCATCTCATGTGAGGAGAGGCCGAGTACATGGGACAGCTCAGACTGGAGGAGGCCAAGCGACAACCTCAACTGCTCTCTGTAGTGCCCAGAATAGGGGATGCAGAGGGAAATGTCATGGAAATGATGGGAACTATGGGAACTGCTCCTGGGAACTGATAGCAGGGTGGGAACAGCACAGAGCTGTGCCAGGGAGGGTCAGATGGGCACTGGGAAACATCTCTTTATCATGAGGGTGTTCAAACACTGGAATACATTTCCTAGAGAGGTGGTTGGTACCTCATGCCTGTCAGTGCTCAGGGGACGTTTGGATGATATACTCATTAAAGTGCTTTAACTTTTGGTTAGCCCTGATGTCAGGCACCTGGACTTGATGATCTGTGTAGGTCCTGTCAAAATGAACTACTCTAATTCTGATGAAGATTATTTGTGGTATATCATGCACATGAAGATTAAAAATCACCTCAGTTCTAAGTTAGGTGAATAGCTTTTCACCAGTGCAATAAGAACTTCAACATTCTGGCTTTCTGAAAATGAAGATAACACTTGCATAGTCACAGCGCTTTCTAGAATCATAGAAATTTTTAAGAAGCTATGCAAGGTGGCTAGAGTCAGGTAAATCTACATTTTATGCAAACTACATATGGAAAGCACATGCTCACATATCCACAGAAAAAGCAAAAGAAAACAGAGAAAAGAAACAACTCAATATTATCCACGTTAAATTCAGTAACAGCATGATTTATGATGAACCTATTACCATCCCCAAGATTTTAGAGCTCAATGCCACAGGTAAGGAACTGAGGAAGAAAGAGAGGGATTCAGCTCTTACACAAGGATCCAAGAGAGACATGAAATCAAACACAAAAACCCTCAGTTGGAAACTTCCCCATAAGACTCATGAGATTATTATTTCTCATCTTTAAAAGAAAAAAAAACGAAAAAATTGAAATCTATAATAATGCTGTTATTACTTCAAACATATAGCCACCTATAATCAAAATAAGCATTTTACCCCCAAATCATTATCCTGACATCAGAGATTCCTCACGTTAGAATCTTGAGCAAACTACTTTATAGAAACAAAGCACAGAAGATTTACTCTCCCATGAATGAAAAAACCTACTCTAAATCACATTAAATGAGAAAGAAAATTCTTAAATCAAGCAAGATGCTGAAACCAAATATTAAATCTATCATCAAAAATGCCTAGAAATATGCTAACGCAATTTTCCCAGATTCTAAGACAACCCTTAAAAAGATTACAATTAGCACTAAGAACTACTTCCTTCTTAGCTTTTTACTTCCCACAGGATAACCTGGAAATTAAGTTGAGAAAACTGTGGAATGAGTGCTGAAAATCACATACATACAGATTTTCAAATTTGCTGAAAACTGTTATTGTTCATCTAAACTATTACTTACAATTCCAGTGATATAGCCTTTCCAAAACTGAAGACAGAACTTATCAAAAAAAATAAAAAGAAAAAATCTGCAAAACCAAAACCAACCACAAAACCCCAGACCCATATTGACTTAGAAGATACCCTCTTCACTCTTCTGGAATTATTTACCAATGGGACCACTAAAAACTGAGGTGAAAAGACACTGCCCGAGAGGAAAGGATAAATATATATATATATTAAAATACTATTAAATGATCTTGTTTATAGACACAGTTATAACTGGCAAGTATGTTAACAGTATTTAATTATCCATTAAACACTGTTGAACATCACTGGGAAAACTTCTGGCTTACTCACTTTCTCTAGAGTGAGACACTTCTGATGCAAAGAAACACAAACTTGTGTAACTGCCCTCTTTACAACAAGCAAAAAAATTTCCAAGATTGAAAATGTCTGTCTCCCAAAAGAACATATTAGATTTAAAAAAGGATACTCTCATTGAATAAGGCTTTTTAACATTCCAATTTTAAAATTAGTCATCTGTTGCTATTCAAACCTATTCAGTCATCAAAAGACATTCATAGAAATTCTATTAGAATACTGATGCCCTAAGGTATCTTATTATTTTACACTAGGCAGAAGTAAATTGGAAATAAGAACTAAATATAGTTCAAATGACTAAGTTATAGGAATACTGGATCCCATAAATAGTTTTAAAATACATATTTTATGTTCACATAAAACCTAGAAAAAGTAGATGCTATAATCCTCAGGATCTCCTTTTATAAACAAGTGCACTCTACTAGTTATTTATGAAAGATTAAAAGGCATATGTGTACAAACTTCACATCTAAAGTTCATCTTATTAGCATGAGTAACAAAATTTTCTGAATATAGTGTATCATAACAGAGTGATATTTAGAAATATGTAGTGAGGTAGCACCCAGGAGAGAAGATTTTAACATTCACAGCTGCAATCCAGGCCATCTTCTTCTATGTGGAATCTCTCCCTCTAAATCAATAGTGGGTTTGTCCCATACAAAGCATTTCATAAACGGCCACCTGTTTGTCTTTCTCAAATCTGTGTCAATGGAATGACATTTTACCCTCAGCTTTTTACTGAAGAAAAAAAAAAACCAAACCATTAACTGCCTGAATAGATACCTTAAGGCAGAAAAATTTAAAAGAATGTCAGAGAGAGAATGATTTTGATTGCCATTACAGAACATTAGTGAAACAGCAACATTTTTAGTTATTTTTCAGTAGAGAACAAAGAGACCATCACAAAAGCTTTAGCACTGAAGACAGTGACTAGACAGTCATTGGAGCAGCACAGGACTGCTCAGATGGCGGGTACCCAGGGGCTGGGATGAGGCTTTCAAACCTGCAACCATGGAAAATAAATGGGAAGCATAAATAATATTACTTTCTGTTTTCTGTCACTTTTCATCTACACATCTGTGAGATTGATGCAAGTGGGTATTGTTCTTATTCTGTATCTGTGGTAGCTGGAACACGAAGTGGATGAATAATGAGCCTAAGGTTAAGCAGGGAGTCAAAGATGGAGCAAGGAAGCCGAGAAGTCTCTATTCGCACTTGCCAGCTGCAACTTAACTTTTCACTGCCTTCACTTTATCATTTATACATGCTAGATCTTAAACTGAGTTTTTGGAGGCCCTGAAAATCAGCTATACAAACCTCTGGCAATAGGTTAACTTCTCATGTTTGACTATCTAATGAAAATTATCTTAGTGCACATAGGAAATAGTGAAATGTTACATGCACTTAATACAAATAACCAGTAGAACTGAAGTGATTGTATAAAGTCAGTCAGTAAACATACAAACAAAGAAGGAAAAA